>NW_027507758.1:212665824-212995824 GCF_037356315.1 Lithobates pipiens
GTCCACAATAGATAGGGTTGACGTGCACCACTGCTGACCGCTGCCCTATACTGCAGCAGTCCTTCAGCGGTATAGGGACTGACGTACAGTCTGCTAAACACTAATACACAACCTGCTTGGTCCACAAAAGTTCTTATAAGGACTGGTAACTTGGTATAGGGTGCTACGGTACATAGGCTTGAGTGCGGTACAGTCTGCTGTTCTGTAAGGACCGCTATCGGTCCACAATAGATAGGGTTGACGTGCACCACTGCTGACCGCTCACCTATACTGCAGCAGTCCTTCAGCGGTATAGGGACTGACGTACAGTCTGCTAATCACTAACACACAACCTGCTTGTTCCACAAAAGTTCTTATAAGGACTGGTAACTTGGTATAGGGTGCTACGGTACATAGGCTTGAGTGCGGTACAGTCTGCTGTTCTGTAAGGACCGCTATCGGTCCACAATAGATAGGGTTGACGTGCACCACTGCTGACCGCTGCCCTATACTGCAGCAGTCCTTCAGCGGTATAGGGACTGACGTACAGTCTGCTAAACACTAATACACAACCTGCTTGGTCCACAAAAGTTCTTATAAGGACTGGTAACTTGGTATAGGGTGCTACGGTACATAGGCTTGAGTGCGGTACAGTCTGCTGTTCTGTAAGGACCGCTATCGGTCCACAATAGATAGGGTTGACGTGCACCACTGCTGACCGCTCACCTATACTGCAGCAGTCCTTCAGCGGTATAGGGACTGACGTACAGTCTGCTAAACACTAATACACAACCTGCTTGGTCCACAAAAGTTCTTATAAGGACTGGTAACTTGGTATAGGGTGCTACGGTACATAGGCTTGAGTGCGGTACAGTCTGCTGTTCTGTAAGGACCGCTATCGGTCCACAATAGATAGGGTTGACGTGCACCACTGCTGACCGCTGCCCTATACTGCAGCAGTCCTTCAGCGGTATAGGGACTGACGTACAGTCTGCTAAACACTAATACACAACCTGCTTGGTCCACAAAAGTTCTTATAAGGACTGGTAACTTGGTATAGGGTGCTACGGTACATAGGCTTGAGTGCGGTACAGTCTGCTGTTCTGTAAGGACCGCTATCGGTCCACAATAGATAGGGTTGACGTGCACCACTGCTGACCGCTGCCCTATACTGCAGCAGTCCTTCAGCGGTATAGGGACTGACGTACAGTCTGCTAAACACTAATACACAACCTGCTTGGTCCACAAAAGTTCTTATAAGGACTGGTAACTTGGTATAGGGTGCTACGGTACATAGGCTTGAGTGCGGTACAGTCTGCTGTTCTGTAAGGACCGCTATCGGTCCACAATAGATAGGGTTGACGTGCACCACTGCTGACCGCTCACCTATACTGCAGCAGTCCTTCAGCGGTATAGGGACTAAGAGTTTTGTCACAGGGTCATTTAAAAAATGACATGCAGAGGAAGAGGCAGGCCCTTCCGCAGGGGTGGTAGGGGTAGGGCAGGAGCAACAGGCTTGAGCCAAAGTGGGAAGTTGCAGAAGGTGCGTTCAATTACTTTAAAGGATGCACCAGACTTGGTTGAGTGGCTCGCTCAGCCTTACTCTTCTGCACCCTCCTCATCCTCTCGATCTGCACCCTCTTCTTCACTCTCTGCTATGTGCACCCCCAAAGACACTACCACCAACAACACGACCACCACCACCACCACCACATACCTTCCGCTTGAGTCACTGGAATTATTTTCCGATCCATATCAAGAGGACATTTCTGATGCGCAGCCACTCTTGGTATTGGATCAGGAAGAGGAGGTAGCAACAAGCGCTACTCAGCAGTCTGACGCCAGTACCCAGATCAGCCCAAGGAGGAGGTTGGTCCCCGGTGTTGCTGCCTACTCTACTTATAGCGGTGGGGAAGGTGACGTTGATGATGACGTGTCTAGTGATGTCACGTGGGTGCCCACAAGAGAGGAAGAGGAGGGGAGTTCAGAGGGAGATATGGACCAGCAGATAGGGAGGAGAAGCAGCAATGACTTACATTGCACAGCAGGGACAAAGCAGACTGCAAATGTATCAGGAGCGAGTCATCGACCATGTACGGTCACATCTGGCGCTCCCAGGACACCGGCACATGGCTCCGCAGTGTGGGCTTTTTTTAACGTGTCCGCTGCTGACAATAGCGTTGCCATCTGCAATCTTTGCAGTCAACGCGTTAGTCGCGGTAAGCCCAATACTCACCTAGGGACGACCGCCTTAAGAAGGCACATGAGCAGCCATCACCGAGCCCAGTGGGAGCAACGGAACACACAAAGCCACACTGCAGGCTCTCACCGTCCAGCCTCGTCTTCTACTTCTCCTTCTCCTCTCTCCTCACAATTGTCCTCCACTCCACCTTCCATCACGCCAAGCTCACATTTTTCTGCAAAAAGGCAGGCTTCCGTGGGCCTAATGTTTGAGCGTAAAAAAATGATGACGCCGGATAACCCTCTTGCCCAACGGTTGGCGGCTGGCTTGTCAGAACTCATAGCCCGCCAACTACTGCCATATAAACTGGTGGACTCGGAGGCCTTTCGCAAATTTGTGGCCATTGGAACACCACAATGGAAGGTCCCAGGAAGGAAGTATTTCTCAGAGAAGGGCATCCCAGAGCTATATGGCCATGTTCAGCGGCAAGTGAATGTATCTCTGGCACACAGTGTCGGTGCCAAGATACATCTGACCACAGACACGTGGTCTAGCAAACACGGGCAGGGAAGGTATATCAGTTTTACTGCCCACTGGGTGAACCTTCTGACGGCCGTCAAGCATGTAACCCGTGGCACCCGTGTAGATTTGGTTTTACCGCCACGGATTGCATGCAGGCCTGACTCTTCTTCTCCTCCTCCTACTCCATCCTCCTCCCTCTCCTCCTCAGCTGCCTCCTCCTTTTCCGCTGCTAGCGTCTCTTCCACTGCACCGCCCAAGCTCCCCAGAACCTATTCCACATGCCAGGTGAGACGTTGCCATGCCGTGCTGCGTCTGTTGTGCCTGGAAGCAAAGAGCCACACTGGCCCGGCACTCCTTTCAGCTTTGCGTTCACAGGCAGATGAGTGGCTAACACCGCTCAATTTGACAGTTGGTAAAGTGGTGTGTGACAACGGTGCCAATCTGCTTAGCGCATTGAAACAGGGCAAAATCACGCACGTGCCGTGCATGGCACACGTCTTAAACTTGGTCGTGCAGCGATTCCTTGTCAAATACCCTGGGGTCCAGGACATCTTGCGGCAGGCAAGGAAAATCTCGGCCCATTTCAGAAGATCTTACACGGCCATGGCTCGCCTTGCTGACATTCAGCGGCGACACCATCTGCCGGTCAGACGTCTTATTTGCGATTGCCCGACGCGATGGAACTCAACCTTCTATATGCTTGATAGGCTGCTCCAGCAGAAACGTGCAGTTAACGTCTACCTGTATGAACTCTGCGAAAGAAACGGTTCTGGGGAGCTGGGTTTTTTTTCACCGCGCCAGTGGCTGCTCATGCGCGACACATGCAGACTTCTGCGGCCATTTGAGGAGATCACCAAACTGGTCAGTCGCAGCCATGGCGCCATCAGTGACATGGTACCTTATGCCTTCTTTCTGGAGCGTGCATTGCGTCGTGTCATTGATCAGGCTGTGGAGGAGCAGGAGCGGGAAGATGAGGAAGTCGCAATGCTGGATGAATTCCCAGGGGGGGCTACTCTATCTGAGACAAGTCAACAACAGGAGTCTGATGAGGAGTCAGAGGAGGATGGTGCCGGGGCGGATGAGCAGGAGCAAGAAGAGCATGCTTTAAACCTTTCTGGGATCCCTGTTGTGCGAGGATGGGGAGAGGAGAATGAAGAGGACGACATTATCCTGGATGATGAGCAGGAGCCAGGCCACCACACCGCTTCCACTTTAGTGCAAATGGGGGCCTTCATGCTCCAGTGTTTTAATAGGGACCCCCGTATAAAAAGCATGAGGGTCAAGGACCAGTACTGGGTGGCAACGTACTTAGACCCCCGGTACAAACACAAAATGGCGGAAATGTTACCGCCGTCGCAGAGGGCTGTCAGAATGCAGCACTTCCAGGCCTTGCTTCGAGAAATGCTGCATTCTGCTTTTGCGTGCGCTGGCAGAGGAGCAATTCCCACTCCCAGAGAAGGATTTGCGGGTACCAATCCAACAGCGCCTGCAAGAAGAGGCCGGTTTGAAGATGTGTTGGTGACTTCGGATATGAGGTCATTCTTTCAGCCGACCCATCGACAGGTGTCATCCGGATCCAGCATCAGGGAACGCCTAGACCGTCAGGTGTCCGACTACATTGGGTTAACGGCCGATGTGGACGCTCTGAGGAGTGATGAACCCCTAGACTACTGGGTGGGCAGGCTTGACCTCTGGCCAGAGCTTGCCCAATTTGCAATCGAACTGTTGGCTTGCCCCTCATCCAGTGTCCTGTCCGAAAGGACGTTCAGCGCAGCAGGGGGGATTGTGACCGATAAGCGTACTCGCCTAGCTCACCACAGTGTTAACTACCTCACATTTCTAAAAATGAATGAGGCATGGATCTCGGAGGAATTCAACACATGTGATCAGTAGACCATGTATATGTCTATAAACAATTTTTGGAATCAAGCACACAGACCTTCTTAATTCATTTGGCTCACTTCCCTGACCCAAAAAAGCACACCGTACTATATGCCCCTACCCTCCTCTTTGAAGAGGTTGAGCGGTGTCATATTTCTACTGGGGCTGCTTATTATGAGGGGTTCCCACCATCCCTGTGCTGTGCTGACTTCCTCCTGGGTGTTCTTATTATGAGGGGCTCCCACCATCCCTGTGCTGTGCTGACTTCCTCCTGGGGGTTCTTATTATGAGGGGATCACACCATCCCTGTGCTGTGCTGACTTCCTCCTGGGGCTGCTTACGGTGCTGCTGTCAGCGCTGTATGTCACGGAGCTGCTGTCAGCGCTGTATGTCACGGAGCTGCTGTCAGCGCTGTATGTCACGGAGCTGCTGTCAGCGCTGTATGTCACGGAGCTGCTGTCAGCGCTGTATGTCACGGAGCTGCTGTCAGCGCTGTATGTCACGGAGCTGCTGTCAGCGCTGTATGTCACGGAGCTGCTGTCAGCGCTGTATGTCACGGAGCTGCTGTCAGCGCTGTATGTCACGGAGCTGCTGTCAGCGCTGTATGTCACGGAGCTGCTGTCAGCGCTGTATGTCACGGTGCTGCTGTCAGCGCTGTATGTCACGGAGCTGCTGTCAGCGCTGTATGTCACGGAGCTGCTGTCAGTGCTGTATGTCACGGAGCTGCTGTCAGCGCTGTATGTCACGGAGCTGCTGTCAGCGCTGTATGTCACGGAGCTGCTGTCAGCGCTGTATGTCACGGTGCTGCTGTCAGCGCTGTATGTCACGGAGCTGCTGTCAGCGCTGTATGTCACGGAGCTGCTGTCAGCGCTGTATGTCACGGAGCTGCTGTCAGCGCTGTATGTCACGGAGCTGCTGTCAGCGCTGTATGTCACGGAGCTGCTGTCAGCGCTGTATGTCACGGTGCTGATGTCAGTGCTCTGTATTACGGTGCTGCTGTCAGTGCTCTGTATCTCCTGCACCCTCTTGTTTGCCTACCCTGGTCCCTGACCTTCCCTCTCCTCCATTGCCTTCATTAGCTCCATAGTCCTGAATTGTCAGAACAATTTCCCAAATAAAAAAAAAATGCTTGTAGTTATCGATCCCAAATTCACCTCATACATGTATTATGCTATTGTCCAGGTGGTGGGACTACGTGCTACCCCCTAATAATTACCCCGTGGCCGCAAATTCGACCTAAAGGTTTGCGAAATTCGCCTCCCATTGAAGTCAATGGAGCCCGCGGCGAACGGTCGTTTTCGCGAACGTTTGTGTCCGTTCGCGTTTCGCGTTCGCGAAACGTCCCGTCGGAAGTTCGTCCATCACTATTCCTGTGTATGAAAAGGGGACATACTTTTAGTTTTTGGTTCATCAATCACACACAATTTTCAGCTTATGACTGTTGCAAATTGAATGTTAACAAATAGAAAAAACTATCATACTGAGCCCAGCATTTTTCATTCTTGTCCAAATTATTTTTGGCTACTACTGTCTATTGATACAGTATGTAAAACACTTTATAAAATCAGCAATTAGTGATCAATAATCACATATAGTTAACATCATTCATTTTTACAAAAAAAAAAAAAAATATGTAGAACAATACTATACCTGGCTCAAGCTGGGCTCCTCCACTTCTTCCTGGCTGGAAGGCCCAGGGTGGGCATCAGAAGCCTCAGCTGGGGTGGAATGAAGCATGGAAGGAAGAGTTGAGAGGGATTCCAGGATTTCAGTCTGGTCTAATAGAAAATGCAGTCTCTCATAGTACCACAGCCTGGGGACATAAACGTAATCTGCTGCAGCTCCTGACCTCGTGGAATCCTGGACCTTCTTGTGCTCCCTCAGATATGTGCTCCTCAAGCCACCAATTTTGGCTTTTAAATAGGAGATGTTTGCCATGGAGACCTCCGGCTTCACCAACTTCAGCAGTTTCTCCAGCGCTGCCTGTCCCTTTAAAGTGGTTGTAAACCCTTACAAACCACTTTGACCTACAGGTAAGCCTAGATTAAGGCTTACCTGTAGGTCCAAGAAATATCTCCCAAACCTATACGGTTTAGGAGATATTTGCCTGAAGACGGGCACCGCTCTCTAAGGCGCATGCGCCGTAGACAGCGGTGCGCAGGCGCACTGAGCGTAGCATCGTCGATGACGAAGATGCAGCGCAATGCCGCGCGTCTCGGCTCTGGTGCGCATGCGCGGGAGTGACGTCATCGCGGCTTTGCCGAATGACAGCGGCGGAGCTGCGAGACCCCACAGAGAAGATGGATGCGCCGGACTACAAGGGACAGCGGTCACTTCGCTGGCTCCTGTGTCAGGTAAGTGACACATAATGGGCTACTATGCGATGCATAGTAGTCCATTATGCTTTGCCTTTGCAGGGAATGAAAGAGGAAGTAAACTCATCAGGGTTTACTTCCTCTTTAATTTATTATTGTAATGGGGGTGTTTCACCTACCACAGACAGGGCTTGTACTTGTCTATGAAAATTAGCAGAAAACTGTGGTCTTTGAACTTATCCATTTTATCTGCAAGACACAACACAAGACAAACCCTAATGTCAGGCTAAACCCTCCTAATCTTGACCCAATACAGGCCTCAATCGATAAGCAGTATAGGCCACTGATGCTCCAAGTTTAAATTGTACCTTCATTCTAATGATCGTCGCTTCTGATACTCCTTCCTCCGCTCACAGATCGTACTTACATTGCACGCGTGTTACATTTTATATACACTGCGCATGCGTGATACTCTGCCTGCGGCTGACGTTCTTTCTAGTCTATTTCCCGCCCCTTCTCTTTTGGCGCAGTGGGGAGAGGCAGAGCACATGGCGGAGACACAGCAGGTGCGTGCTAATTACAGCAACGAGGAGGATGACTAAAGCCTGGAGCCAGAAACGTCCCGATCCTGGAAGAGAAGATTTAAGGCCTCAAATATGTCCTTTGTAAAGATGTTGGAGATGGTGGACGTTTTGAAGAGGAACGACTATGATGGGAAGTATGAGCAAACAAGCAGGACAAAACTCTGGAAAAAGACTTAAAATCCCATCTTTAATTGAAACAACGTTGGTCACATCAAAACAAAATCAAAAAATCCACAGAAAAAGAATAACAGGGTACAGGAAACTGACGTGCTTCGCACCGTATAATGGGAAGTATAGACCTTACCCAAACCCAAATATCAGAAAGGCCAAGATCATGACTAAATTTGTGAAGAGTTTGCAGAAGAATCTTGGGGTACGACGATCCAAGGATCAATTGAGGAAACACTGGTCAGACCTGAATGATCCGTACAGAAAGATCAAGCGAGTTCTTCAAAAAAGTAAGTAGTTGTCATGTGTTATTATTATTATTATTATTATTGCTTGCATACTGCTCCATGTGGTTTTCTTGATTGTTGTACAGTTTAAAATGGTCACTTTCATGTTCATGGGTTCAACTGGTCCTAGTAAATATCGCTCGCCCCCACTAAAATATGATGTTTTGGGAAGTTGCAGTTAACTACATTTGTTCAGGCCTATTTCTAGTCAAATAAGTTTTTTTTGTCTAGAGGGGTTTGTAACTAGAAGGTAATACTAACTTGATGCAGTGTAAAGGAGAGGACACTCAGCAGTTTTTTACACATCTGGACTCAGAAGCATTAGTGTGGGACACCAGAACACCCCTTTTGTTAGGGTGTCACACACACATGTGCTCCAGTGGATACTATAGGGGTGTCTCTATCTGTGAAACGTGCAAAAAACAGGTATTCCAGCTTTAGAAAGTGTAAAAAATAATGTTTTCAGCTTTGAACTCTGTCAAAAAAGACAATTGTACAACACTTCCAAGCAATGTTTCATATTCCTATTTCTGCCCTCAAATATCTGCGTGCTAAGTATTCCTTTTTTAAATTCTCATAGGGGAGAGAAGACGCGGGACGTCTGAGGACACCAGGGACCCCCCACCTCCCAAAGAAGGGAAAATACCAACACCAGAAGCAGAGGATAAGGAGGAGGAAGGAGAGGTTGTTGAATTTGGCAAAATTGTCATCACAACTGTTGAGTGACTGACACTAAGGCCGCGTACACACGCGCGGACTGTTCGCCCAACTTTGTCCGCTGAACAGTGTTTGGGCGGACAGTCCGCTCGTGTGTGGGCTTTCAGCGGACAGTTTCAGCGGACAGTTTGACGGACAAGGTTTTTCGGAAATTCCGTAAAACTGTCCGCTGAAACCTTGTTTCAGCGAACAGTCTGCTCGTGTGTAGGCTTGTTCGTCAAACAAAGTTGCGCGCATGCTCAGAAAGGATTTTCACGCCGAAAGCTATAATGCAGTGTATAGGACGTCGTATTTTTCGTCCCGTCGTACGTGCCGTTCACGTCATCGCGCACGGTTTCAGCAAACTGTTCGTCCGTCGTGTGTGACCATGTCCGTCCATGCTAAGTTTGAGCGGACTGTTTGCCGAAACTGTTGGACGGACAAAGTTGGGCGAACAGTCCGCGCGTGTGTACGCGGCCTTAGACACTTTAGAAAATCTCAAGAAAAACATCAATGACGTTCAACAAAACCTGAAGAACATCATTGATGTTTTAGGGAGAATCTAAAACACACAAAACTAGCTAGCATCGATTTGCGATTTTACAAACCAGCTTTCAATTTTTTCAAAAGCCAAATTTGGAAGATGCACACAGTTTTTCAACATATGCTATCTCCCATCATGGGGGATCAATGTACGCGTTTTGTGGGTGAAACCCCTTACTTGCTACTAAAGTGACTGAGATGAAGGGGTTGCACCCCCAAAACACGTACATTGATCCCCATGATGGGAGATAGCACATGTTGACATTAGGCATGGGATCAGGAGGAAAATGCCCAGTTTCAATCACAATTTGTGTGCATCTTCCAAATTTGGCTTTTATAGGGGCGACACCGCATCTGATGAAGGCAATATCAACACAGTTTGGACCTACTCATGTCTGATATTGTCTTCAATTTTCAAAGTTGAACTTTGTAAGTTCCTGAGTTGTGTATGTTATGCTTTTAAACATGCCTGTTTTATAAAAAAATGCATAGTTATATTCATGTTACCAAAAATATATTATATATGTTATATACACCAAATATGTTGGTTTGTTGAAAAACCCACATGTGAATGTGCTTTGAGTAAAAAGTTTTATTATCATCAACAATGTATGGCTTCTTCTTTCAATGCTCAAAAGCAGTTTTTTGTAGTAAAGTTGGTGTTTTCTGTGGCAATGGGGGTAATTTACTAAAGGCAAATCCACTTTGCACTACAAGTGCAATTTCAAGTGCACTTTTGCTTGCACTTATAGTGCAAAGTGGATTTTCCCTTAGTAAATAACACCCACAGTGCTTTTTAATTTGGCCCAATCAGGCCATTTTCATGATTTCACACATTTCTGTCATGGTGCTGAAAACCTTGAATATTTTTGTCAGTAATGCACTACATAGATTAACAACAAAAACAAGGTGTGTGTGGCAGACCCACAACATAATAATATCTGAAGAAGAGACTGTCACCTCATGTCTCAAAGAAATTTGGTTTACACTGTTGAAGAAAAAGGACCACAAAAATTCAAAATAAAAACCTAGGAGACAGCTAAAAGAAACCCAAGCAGTAAATGAAAACATATTATTGCAGTTTCAGATATAAATTTATTTAAAAAATGTCTCTCAGACATTGTCTGGCATATCAATGGCCCCCCTACGCGCAAAGTACTCCATGTATCTGTTTCTGACCTCGCAGACGCTTTGGGGGGGGGGCAAGCCAGGACAGCCAGCAAGTGCCGCCAGGTTGGAAAATTCAGGCCCAACTGAGGCCACATAGTTTGGTGAGTTTTTTCTGAGAAAATTGTACTCTGTCTGGGCGATCACTCCACCATCTCACATCAGGCCATTTTTCCCCACGTCCACATAGAGGAACTTGTAGGTAGCTGACACCACTCACTATACTATTATACCCCTTGTAATTATAATAGTAGGACCACGAGTTGAGGGGCTGGATGATGTGGATGTGTTTCCCATCAATTGCACCTCCACAATTGGTAAAGTCCCCATGGATGGCAAAGTGGGAGGCCACAGTCTGCCATTCCTGTGGCGTTGAAGGAAACTGTAGTCAAACAAGAAAAAAAAATTGTCATTTTGTACATAAACATTGCAAGCAGATGAGACACAAACATTTTTGGCCGAAATAAGTATAACCTTTATTGAAATGAGTATTTGAAGCCAGAAGTATAAGTTCCACTTATCAGATTCCTCAGCCCATCTGATGGCCCATTGCAAAAATATAGGGGGGGATGTTTTGGACAGGTAACCCTTTCCACTTCATTGAGAGCTAAATGCATAAATAATGTCTGTTATTTTGGCCAGCCCCTCCCTCCTTACTTACACTATTGGCAGCCCACTGGACAGGTAAGAAGTGTCTTAATAAAAAATAAAAATAAAAAATACACACTGAACGAATGGAATTTCATTTTTTACATTCTGCTATTACCTATCAAGATAATATGAGAAACAAACTTCAAACAGTATTTGAAAGTATTCAGGCAGGCCCTTGCACTACATGCTTTGGTGAATTCATCCATAAATCTGACCACAAAAGAGGTAGGTATAGTGTGTATATGGGTTGGCAAAGTCAGCAGATAGAGAACTGCTATCAGCTTAACGGTTGGGGGGCGGGAGGGTTCCAAATTAGTTTGGGAGACCAAAAAAAAAGCCTCTGGCACTCTGCATGAATTTAAGGACAGACATAACATTTGTACACATTTTAGGGGGTGTTTAGGGTAAATCACTACGATGGAGCTGGAAAAATACATTGCTAAGTGACTGAGCTATAGGTGTATATTGGCCCAGGAGAGCATGCTGGTGAGGTTAATGAAGGCAAATATGCATGAAGGACAAAAAAGGAACTTTAAAAGCTTCCAGCATGCATGAGCACAAAGGGGCACAGCATATTAATTACAGCATATTACAATCATGGTGTCAGAAACCATGAACCAGACCGAGACAGAAGTACAATTAAATCACACTTGTTTATTAATAAAAAATAAAAAGGTAAATAGAGTAAGCATAGACAAAAGCATAGCCAAAGTCCAATAACCGGATTGAGTAGACAGCCAGTCCAGAGTTCAATAACTAGATCGGGTAATCAGCCAGGCCAGAAGTCAGGGATCCTAGTGGAGCAACAGCAAGCAGGGTAAGGAGCCAGAAGGGATGTCAGCAAGCCAGTCTTTAAACAGAACTGCAGGAGATGGTTTCTTGTGATGTGACCAAGTCGAAGGCAGAGATGAAGTGAGCAGGACAGCTTTAAGTAGGCAGGTCAGACGAGTAGGCTCATGAACAGCTGGGTGACTGTGGAGAGAGATGAGAGCTGGCAATTAGCCGACAGCTGAGCAGCCAGCCCAGAGAAGGAAGGGCTATGCCAGCCCTGACATTACCCCCTCCTCAATGACCCCTCTCCCTCGGAGGGCCACCGGGCTTGAGGGGAAAACGTCTATGGAACTCGCGGAGGAGGACAGGGGCATGCAAGTCCGAGAATGAAACCCAGGAGCATTCCTCTGGACCGTACCCCTTCCAATGCACCAGGTACTGTATGCACCCACGGAACCTACGGGAGTCAATAATGGATTGTACCTCATACTCCTCATGGTTCTCAACCTGAATAGGGTGAGGACGTGGCACCGAGGTGGTAAATCAGTTGCAGACCAACGGTTTCAATAAGGAGACAAGAAACACATTAGAAATGCGCATACTAGGAGGAAGGTCCAAATGCGTAAACCACTGGGTTAATCCTGCGAAGGATACGGAAAGGCCCAATAAACGGAGGTGCAAACTTCAGTGAGGGAACATGAAGTCGGAGGTTGCGAGATGACAGCCAGACCCTGACCCTAATCTGGTAGGAAGGCGCAGGCAGGCGTCTGCGGTCAGCATGAAGTCTGTACCTATCATTAGCATGACACAAAGCCTCCTGGACTTGTACCCAAGTGGAACAAAGACCACAGAGATGCTCCTCTAACGCAGGAATACTCTGCGGAACAAAAAACGAGTCAATCATTCTTGGAAGGTTGGAAACCATAATTCGCCATAAATGGAGACTAGGGATGAGCTTCGTGTTCGAGTCGAACGTACGTTCGACTCGAACATTGGTCGTTCGGGCGTTCGCCGAATTCCGAACGTTTGGGCCGTTCGTGGCAAAATTCGTGTGGCCCACAATGCACTGCGATGGCGCAGTGCATTGCTGGCTCATGATTGGCCAAGCATGCACTGTGACCCCGCATGCTTGGCCAATCGCAGCGCCAGCAGCGAGGAGAGCCATGGTTGGCCACAGGCATCCTGCCTGTGGCCAATCATAGCTCAGGCTGTGTAGTGCACGCCCCACACTATATAAGGCCGCCTTTGAGGCGGCCTCGTGTAGTGTGTTAGCATCTGAAGCAGTGGGTGTTCTGTGTACCTTCAACACAGTTACACACCAATCGTTTTTGGCTGATTTCCTATCTTGCTCTTGTGTAGTGGTTACTGTCTGTGCCCTGACCGCAGTATACACCACTATATTCACCTCACCTATATAGCTAGTGATCTAGCTTTAATAATAGAGCTTGCAGTCAGTAGTGTTAGGAGATAGTGCGTGCTGTCTGCGTGCTCTGTACCCAGTACATACCGCTATAATCCACCTACATAGCTGTTCTCTATTTGGGCCCAATTGTCATCTGCAGGAGTTATTGGAAGTTGTGTGTGCTTCCAGCACAGCACAGCACAGTATACATCTGTATATACCCCTTTAACTCTGCTGTTTTCTGGTTATTGTCTGCGTGCCCTGACCGCAGTATACACCGTGATATTCACCTCACCTATATAGCTAGTGGTCCATCTTTAATAATAGAGCTTGCAGTCAGTAGTGCCAGGAGATAGTGCGTGCTGTCTGCGTGCTCTGTACCCAGTACATACCACTATATCCACCTACATAGCTGTTCTCTATTTGGGCCCAATTGTCATCTGCAGGAGTTATTGGAAGTTGTGTGTGCTTCCAGCACAGCACAGCACAGTATACATCTGTATATACCCCTTTAACTCTGCTGTTTTCTGGTTATTGTCTGCGTGCCCTGACCGCAGTATACACCGTGATATTCACCTCACCTATATAGCTAGTGGTCCATCTTTAATAATAGAGCTTGCAGTCAGTAGTGCCAGGAGATAGTGCGTGCTGTCTGCGTGCTCTGTACCCAGTACATACCACTATATCCACCTACATAGCTGTTCTCTATTTGAGCCCAATTGCCATCTGCAGGAGTTATTGGAAGTTGTGTGTGCTTCCAGCACAGCACAGCACAGTATACATCTGTATATACCCCTTTAACTCTGCTGTTTTCTGGTTATTGTCTGCGTGCCCTGACCGCAGTATACACCGTGATATTCACCTCACCTATATAGCTAGTGGTCCATCTTTAATAATAGAGCTTGCAGTCAGTAGTGCCAGGAGATAGTGCGTGCTGTCTGCGTGCTCTGTACCCAGTACATACCACTATAATCCACCTACATAGCTGTTCTCTATTTGGGCCCAATTGTCATCTGCAGGAGTTATTGGAAGTTGTGTGTGCTTCCAGCACAGCACAGTATACATCTGTATATACCCCTTTAACTCTGCTGTTCTATAAAAAAGGCATCTGCAGGAGTTGGTGGGTGTTGTGTGCCTCCAGCACAATATAAACTACCCAACTACTGTTTTACCCAACTCCCTTCAGGCCATTACCATGTCTGGAAGGCCAGCAAGGAGAGGCAGACAGGCGCGAGACGATAAAAGAGGGCAAGCAGGCTCTGTGTCTAGAGACAACAGTGCTGGTCGTGGACGCGGTGCATTGGCATCAGCACGTGGCCATGGGACATGCTTGTCCTTCTTTTCTGCAGCTGGACATGTTGAACCGCAACATGCCAACGACTTGGTAGAGTGGATGACCAAGCCCTCTTCATCCTCCTCATCCTCTCTCACCCAGTCTCAGGGTAGTAGCAAAGCAGCTGCCAACGCATCGTCTTTCCTCCTCTCAATGTCATCATCAGTGACTCCTTCCCTAGACCCACCACGTCCTCCTGAGGAGTCTCCTGAACTCTTTGAGCACAGTGTTGGGTACATGCTCCAGGAGGATGCCCAGTGTTTGGTGGGCTCTGATGATGACACTCAGCTAGAGGAAGGCAGTAGCGTGAGCGCAGAGAGAGAGGATGCTCAAGAAGCACAGCAATCTGGCAGTCATGTTCCACAAGCTGCAGCATACTGCCAGGTTTGCTACAGCGATGAAGAGGGAGGGGATGATGAGGGCACTGACTCCACATGGGTGCCTGGAAGGAGGGAGGAGGAGGAGGAGGCACATGTCCAACGAGGCAGGATGCCCTCCGGGGGCCAGCTTAGGGGCAGCACACCGACTGAATCACACCGCAGAGCTCCGCCTGCGCAGAGCGCTTCCTCTGCGCGTTATTCTAAAAGTTCTTTGGTGTGGGCCTTTTTTGAGACGAGTGCATCAGATCGCACCACTGCTATTTGCAACATATGTCTCAAGCGTATCTCACGTGGCCAAAACATCAGCCGCTTGGGCACCACATGCTTGACCAGACATATGTTGACCTGCCATGCAGCTCGTTGGCAAGCGTATCTCAAAGACCCACACCAAAGAACAAAGCGGACCTCTCCTTGCTCCTCATCAGCTGGCATCTCCAACCCCACTAGACCTTCAGTCCTCTCTGAAACCTGCTCTGAGAGGAATGAAGGTGTAGAATTAGGTGTGTCACAGCCAAGTGCTTCCGGGAACTCTGCTAGTGGTACATCCACATCCGATTATAGCAGGCAAATGTCCCTGCCCCAGCTGCTGGACCGGCGGAAGAAATTTACTCCCAGCCATCCACATGCCCAGCGGTTGAATGCTAGCTTGGCTAAATTGCTAGCACTTCAACTGCTGCCTTTTCAGTTGGTAGACTCGGCCCCCTTCCGTGAGTTTGTACAATGTGCGGTTCCTCAGTGGCAGGTCCCCAAACGCCACTTTTTCTCACGGAAGGCGATTCCGGCTCTCTACCGGCATGTGGAAGGCAATGTCCTTGCCTCGCTGGACAGGGCGGTCAGCGGTAAGGTGCATATTACCGCTGACTCATGGTCCAGCAGGCATGGACAGGGACGTTACCTGTCTTTCACGGCCCATTGGGTCACTCTTCTGGCTGCTGGGAAGGATGCAGGACAAGGTGCAGTAGTGTTGGAGGTTGTTCCGCCACCACGCCTCCAAAATGCTACTATTGGTTGTGACACACCTCTCTCCTCCACCTCCTCCTCTTCTTCCTTCCTCCATGGCCTCTTCCAGTGCTCTGTCCTCAGAACCAGCGGTGCTCCGTAGGCGTTCCAGGGGCTACGCAAGTACGCAGGCAAAACGATGCCATGCCGTGCTTGCGCTGGTTTGTTTGGGGGACAGGAGCCACACTGGGGCGGATGTTTTGTCAGCTCTGCAGGGGCAGGCCGAGAGGTGGTTGACGACACGCCAGCTTAAGCCAGGAATGGTGGTTTGCGACAATGGCACCAACCTCCTCTCCGCCCTCCGACAGGGACAACTGACCCATGTGCCCTGTGTAGCTCATGTCCTTAACCTGGTGGTGCAGCGGTTCTTGGGCAGGTACCCCGGCTTACATGATGTCCTGAAGCAGGCCAGGAAAGTCTGTGTGCATTTCCGCCGATCATTTAATGCCTGTGCTCGGTTGGCTGAGCTCCAAAAGGAGTTGAACCTGCCCAAGAACCGCCTTATATGTGACATGCCCACCAGATGGAACTCAACATTGGCCATGCTGCAGTGGCTGCACACGCAGCAGAGGGCCATCAATGAGTACCTGTGCGACTACGGCACCAGGACAGGGTCAGGGGAGCTTGGTTTTTTCTCACCACGCCAGTGGGGCATGATCAGGGATGCATGCACTGTCCTGTCACCGTTTGAGGAGGCCACAAGGATGGTGAGCAGTGACAGTGCATGCATCAGTGACACTGTACCTCTTGTCCACCTCTTGGAGCATACGCTGCGTGGAATAATGGACAGGGCACTTGAGGCAGAAGAGAGGCAGGAAGAGGAGGACTTCCTTGCTTCTCAAGGCCCCCTTTATCCAGACAGTGTTCCTGCTGTGCCACCCATCACAGAGGAAGAGGGTGAGGAGGAGGAAGAGGAGGAGGAGGATGATTGTGTCAGCATGGAGGTGGAGGCTGGCACTCAGCATCAGCATCAGCAGCAGCAGTCTTATAGGGATGATTTACAGTCCCAAGAAACACGTGGACTTGTACGTGGCTGGGAGGA
This sequence comes from Lithobates pipiens, assembly GCF_037356315.1. Taxonomy (NCBI): domain Eukaryota; kingdom Metazoa; phylum Chordata; class Amphibia; order Anura; family Ranidae; genus Lithobates; species Lithobates pipiens. The sequence continues at coordinate 212,682,727 of NW_027507758.1, forward strand.
GGTAGCTGCGGATCATGTTGTCCTTAGTGACCCAGAGGACTCCGGACCGAATGCCTCAGCTAACCTACGCTGCATGGCCTCCCTGATCCTGCAAAGCCTGCGGAAGGATCCTCGTATTCTTCGGATCAAGGAGAGGGACCATTACTGGCTGGCCACTCTCCTTGATCCACGGTACAAGGGTAAGGTTGCCGACCTTATCTTGCCATCGCAGAGGGAGCAGAGGATGAGACATCTCCGGGAGGCCTTGCAGAAAGCTCTGTGCAACGCGTTCCCAGAGAATGGGAGGTCACAAACTCCTGGTCCTGGAAAACGTGTTGCTGAGGCATCAGTCAGAAGGAGCGGTGGAGAAGGTGGCCGTCTGACTGATGCTTTCAGACAATTTTTTAGTCCGCAGCCCCAAGGTATTATTGGTTCCAGCACCCATCGCCAGCGTCTAATTTACATGGTGCAGGAATACCTAGGGGCAAGGTCAGACTTGGACACCTTTCCCACCGAAAATCCTCTGGCTTACTGGGTCTTGAGGATGGATCACTGGCCAGAGCTTGCACAGTATGCAATTGAGCTACTGGCCTGTCTTGCATCCAGCGTTCTTTTGGAACGCACCTTCAGTGCTGCTGGTGGCTTTGTTACCGATCACAGGGTGCGCCTGTCCACCGAATCAGTTGATCGACTGACCTTCATCAAGATGAATCAGTCTTGGATCACCCACAGCTACCAAGCACCTGAAGCTGATGTAACTGAATAATTTTTTTTGAAATACCACATCCCTTCAAGACTGCCTATGCTGATGCTGAGTGACTGTCCTGTTATGTTGATTGTCTATCCTCTTCCTCCTCCGCTGATATGTTGGAAGAACATTTTTGGTTCTGGGTGATGCCAGCAGCCCAATTTTTCTGCCCCTGTTTAACAGGGGCGTTTAATTACAATTTTTGATGCAATGCTTTGCAGCAGGGATAATTCCTGCAATAAAACTAGAGTATATGGCAGAGGTTGGAGTGTGGTGGCACCAGCACCAGTGCCTAAGGCCCAATTTTTCTGCCCCTGTTTAACAGGGGCGTTTAAGTACAATTTTTGATGCAATGCTTTGCAGCAGGGCTAATTCCTGCAATAAAACTAGAGTATATGGCAGAGGTTGGAGTGTGGTGGCACCAGCACCAGTGCCTAAGGCCCAATTTTTCTGCCCCTGATTAACAGGGGCGTTTAAGTACAATTTTTGATGCAATGCTTTGCAGCAGGGCTAATTCCTGCAATAAAACTAGAGTATATGGCAGAGGTTGCAGTGTGATGGCACCAGTGTCTAAGGCCCAATTTTTCTGCCCCTGTTTAACAGGGACATGTAATTACAATTCTTGATATAATATTTCACAGGAGGGCCCCTTCCTGTGCCCACCCAGAGTAACGGTGAGGACTTATAGTGTTGTGGCACCAGCACCACAACCACCAAAGGTCAATTTTTATACCACTGTTCAACAATGGCATGTAATTACAATTCTTGATATAATCGTTCACAGCAGGGCGCTCCAGCGCCCACCAAGAGTCACTTTGAGGGCTTACAATGTTGTGGCAAAACCAACACCTTGTTCCGCCATTTCTGCAGAGCATATAGGGCAGGCCCCTACTTTCAAACATCCAACTTACAAACATCAGACAGCAGCAAGTGAGATGAAAAAAGATGGACGACAAAACAAATTATACAGGGGTGATAACCCTTCCCTATGTTTTCCAAAAAGCTTAAAAATAATTTTTTTGACTGGAGCTACACTTTAAAAATGTACCAGTTGAAAATTACAAACAGATTCAACTTAACACAACAAACCTACACAGTCCCTGTCTTGTTTGCACCGCCTGTATACTGCTGTTCTGAGTATATAGGGCCTGGGGGCCACACGCATTTCCTTTTTTTAATATGGGTACGGGGTTCCCCTTAATATGCGTACAAGACCCAAATAGGCTGGTAATGGGCAGGGAGGGCTACCCATGCCATTTTTCTCAATGATTTTCAACCATATTGCAGGAACCAGATATAACATTAAAACCGCAAGCAGTTTTAAATGGTGTTATTTCCTTTTAATGTCATTTTGTGCAGGGACTGTTCTAAACACGGGAAACACGTGGCACTTCACAGGCATACTACAGACACCCCCCAGGCACCATATTTAAAGGAATATTTCACTTTTTTTTTTTTCACTTTAATCGTCATTAAAATCAGTGCTCCCGCCAAAACGGCCGTTTTTAAAACCTTTTTTTGCATTGACCCATGTCCCCTGAGGCAGTAGTCAGGTCCCCAAACCCTTTTTAGGACAGTATCTTGCATATTAGCTGTTAAAATTAGCACTTTCCATTTCGAACATTCGAGTCCCATAGACTTCAATGGGGTTCTAACGTTCGTTTCGAACGCGGGGTCCGTTCGAAAGTTCTGGTGCGAACCGAACCGGGGGGTGTTCGGCTCATCCCTAATGGAGACAATCGGGAGGCAGAATTCAAGGCACTGTTGTGAGCAAACTCTGCCCATGGTAATAGGTCTGACCAGTTGTTCTGGTGGTCAGAAATATAGCAACATAGGAATTGCTCCAAGGACTGATTGGCTCGCTCTGCGGACCCATTAGACTGTGGGTGATATGCAGAAGAGAAAGCCAGCTGGATTCCCAACTGTGCACAAAAGGCTCGCCAGAACCGGGAGACAAACTGACTGCCCCTGTCCGAGACCATCACCTTGGGCAGCCCATGTAAGTGAAAGATCTCCCGAGCAAAAATGGAAGCCAGTTCCTTAGAAATAGGCAACTTCTTAAGTGGAATACAATGACACATCTTTGAGAACCGTCCAACCACCATAAGAATATCAGTGTTGCCTTGGGAGTTGGGCATTGACAGGTGGGTCCAGGGCCTCTCTCCATTGGGTATGGGTTGTAGGAGGCCCACTGAAAGGTGTCGTGGCAGTACGGAGACTCTCTGGGACAAAGCAGCGGTCACAAGGTTTCTCAAGAGGAGCATGGACCTGAGCAGCAAGAATTTTGTCACCCAAAGGAGAAGACTGGTGCGAACCGCAGCCAAGATACAATCAGGAGGAATCACAGTAAGCGGTACCGACTCCGACTTGAAAGTGGAGGAAAATTGACATGACAAGACATCAGCCCTTACATTCTTAGTACCGGGCTAAGAATGAGACAATGCAATTAAAACTCAACAAGAAAAGAGCCCATCACGCCCTTCTGGGAGAGAGGCGCTTAGCCTCAGACATGAATGTAAGATTCTTATGGTCAGTAAGAGTAAGAACCGGCACAGTGGTACCTTCAAGGAGATGTCTCCATTTTCAGGGCTAAAATGATCGCCAACAGCTCTCTGTCACCAATCTCATAATTGCACTCAGCAGGTGACAATTTCTTGGAAAAGGAGCCACACAGATGTATAGCGCTCTCAGAGTTAGGACATTGAGACAGAAGGGCACCAACTCCAGTCCCAGAAGCATCAACTTCTAGGATAAAAGGCAACGTAGGATCAGGATGTGCCAAAACAGGAGCAAAAACAAAGGCAGCCTTGAGAGTCTCAAAGGCCTTAATGGACTCCGGAGACCAACTCTGTGGCTTACCGTCCTTTCTGGTCATATCAGTCAGGGGCTTGACCAGAGACGAGAAGTTAGGAATAAACTTCCGATAGTAGTTGGCAAAGCCCAGGAAATGCTGCAGAGGATGTAAACCTACGGGTCGAGGCCACTGTAGGACTGTCAAAAGTTTCTCTGGGTCCATCGAAAAACCAGCAGTGGAAATGACAGGAATGTAACCTGTTCACGATGGAACTCGCACTTCTCCAGTTTACAATAGAGATTGTTCTCTCTTAGTTTCTGAAGTACACGACAGACATCTGTGTGGAGGCTTTCCAGGGACTTGAAAAATATGAGGATATCATCGAGATAAACCACCACACATAACTGCAACAAATCTCAGAAGACATCGTTAATAAATTCCTGGAAAACTGCCGGGGCGTTACAAAGGCCAAAAGGCATTACCAGGTACTCCTAATGGCCTGTTCTGTTATTAAACGTAATTTTCCACTCGTCGCCCTCCTTAATGAGCACGAGATTGTATGCCCCTCTCAAGTCAAGCTTTGTGAAAACTCGTTGCTCCCTTGAGGTGGTCAAATAACTCAGTAATCAACGGAATCGGGTAGGCATTCTTAATCCTGACACGATTGAGATTCCTATAATCTATACAGGGTCTCAGTTCACCGCTCTTCCTCTTCACAAAGAAGAAACCAGCACCAGCAGGAGACAGGGATTTACGGATGAAACCTCGAGAAAGTGCATCTGAAACATACTCCTCCATGGCCTTAACCTCCAAGACCGACAAAGGGTAAATCTGGCCACGAGGTGGTATGGCACCAGGCTGAATGTCAATTGCGCAATCATAAGACCGGTGTGGAGGTAAACTACCGGCTTGACCTTTGTCAAAGACATCGCTGAAATTGCGGTGAATGAAGAGGCGCACAGGACCTTGGAGATCTTCAGGAAGCATGTCTCACTGCATTGTGGTGACCAGGAGAGAACCTCAGCACGGAGCCAATCAAAAGAGGGGTTGTGCCTCTTTAACCAAGGATAACCAATAACCAACGGAAACCTGGGTGAGGAAATAACTTGGAATTGGATTACCTCATGTTGAAGAGCCCCTACGGCCATGGACAATGGAACCGTCTCATGAGTCACATGGGCAGGCTGTAAAGGTCTCCCATCAAGAGCCTCAATAGCAAGTGGAGTGTCACGCAGCTGCAGCAGAATCGAGTGCTGCGAAACAAATGCAGCATCAATGAACAGGCCTGCAGCCCCAGAGTCAATTGGAGCCTGCATCTCCATGGACGACTCAGCCCAAGAAAGGATGACCAAATCCAGGGGCTTATCCTTCTGGATAACTGGGGACAAAACAACGCCACCTAAGATCTGTCCATGACAGGACCTCAAGGTTCGGGAGTTCCCTGGACGGGTAGGACAAGACTTCAAAAGGTGACCTGCCTGGCCACAATAAAGGCACAATCTCTCCCTCCTCCTTAAGGCTCTCTCATCCACAGAGAAACGTGTGAAGCCCAAGTTCAGGGATTCATCTTCACTGACCGACTCGGTACCAGGAGGCATGGGAGGTGAGGGAGGCACGGGTGGGACTGCAAAGCTCGGAGGCAAACGTACAGGAGGCTTCCACAAAGAAGATCTTTCTCTGAGTCTGGAGTCAATGAGGATGGCAAATGAGATCAAGCTCTCCAGCTCAGTGGATATATCTCGGGCTGCTATCTCATCCTTGATGGAATGCGAGAGACCATGAGAAAAAGCAGCTACAAGGGCCTCCTTGTTCCAAGCAACCTCTGCTGCCAGAGTACGGAACTCAATGGCGTAGTTGGCAACAGTTCTCATACTCTGATGGACATGAGGCACTTGGCAGCAGAAGCGGAGCATGCAGGAACATCAAATACCCTTTTAAAGGAGGCCACAAAGTCAGGGTAACTCAAGACAACAGGATTTTGCATCTCCCACAGAGGGTTAGCCCAGGCCAAGGCTCTCTCACAAAGCAAAGATATCACAAAACCTACTTTGCTTCTGTCCGTGGGAAACGCCTGGGGCAGCATTTCAAAGTAAATCTCAACCTGGTTGAGAAACCCTCTGCATTGAATTGGATCGCCCCCAAATCGCTGGGTAAGTGGAGCGGAACCAGACATACCTCTTATAGAGGTAATACTCGAGGCGGGTACCTGTACAGAGATTGACGCAGCAGCAGGGATGGCCTGCAACTCAGGTTGTTCCAGAGCAGCCACAGTGGGGGATTCCAGGTGAGCCATGCAATAATCTTGCTCATCCAATCTGGAAAAAATATTACCGACAAGTGGATTGACTGTATCTCCTGAATTCATGGCCTTCGCCTACTATCAGAAAACATGAACCAGACCGAGACAGAAGTACAATTAAATCACACTTGTTTATTAATAAAAAATAACAAGGTAAATAGAGTAAGCGTAGTCAAAGCATAGCCAGAGTCCAGTAACCGGATCAAGTAGTCAGCCAGTCCAGAGTTCAATAACCAGATCAGGTAATCAGCCAGGCCAGAAGTCAGGGATCCAAGTGGAGCAACAGCAAGCAGGGTAAGGAGCCAGAAGGGATGTCAGCAAGCCAGTCTTTAAACAGAACCGCAGGAGATGTTTTATTTTGATGTGACCAAGGCGAAGGCAGAGATGAAGTGAGCTGGACAGCTTTAAGTAGGCATGGTAATTCTGGAATGATGAAAGAAATACAAGACATTAGCAAACATTAAAAACAAAGAATGTGATGTTAAAGGAGAACATTTACCCTAATATAGTCCCTCTGCAGGACCTTAATAATGGCAGAACAGGTCTCTGGAATGATGATCCCCAGAGCCTGGGGGGAGATGCCTGCGGTGAACTTGAGGTCCTGCAGGCTTCTCCCAGTCGCCAAGTACCGCAACGTGGCAATTAACCTCTGCTTCAGAGCGATGGCTTACCGCATGCAGGTATCCTGCCTGCTGATATAAGGGGACAGCAAAGCCAACATACGGTGAAAAATGGGGTCCGTCACCCTGAGAATTCCTGAAATCATCAGGATTATTCTCCTGGATCTCACAAAGCAAAGGCATGTGCGAGAATTGGTCAAGCTGGAGCTATCAATTCTTGCTCCATGAACTCCTCCTCGCCCTGTCCATGGACAGGGCTTTTGTCAAAACTAAAAGCCCTAGTACTTCATATTCCCATCGCACACGTTCCTGTATGCACTCTCGGATTTGGGTGCTGTAGCAACAACCAGCTGGATACTGGTTCAAGTAGCGGGGAAGATATTTGCCAGCACACCATGGAACAACACAAATAGCATCCAAACGGGTAATTTATTGCATGATCACAACACAAAGATAGTGCAATGTTTCAGAGCCTAGCAGGGCCACTTCGTCAGGCATGTGATCATTGACTATTGTCCATAGTCAAATAACAGGCCATGGTCAGTTCCGGAGAAGGCAGAGGTATGTACAGTTTAGCGTTAGGCAGAAGCGTTAGGCAGAAGCCTGGTCAAATAACAGGCCATGGTCAGTTTCGAGAAGGCAGAGGTATGTACAGTTTAGTGCAGTGGCATAAGGAGTGTGGAAATGACAGGAATTGAAAATTACGTTTACCATACTTCACTAATGTTGTAGAGAAGTATGGTAATGGTGGAAAAGGGCAGTGATATTTTCTTAATAATGAAGATAGGATATGGGGGTCTCGGTGGATTTATGATCAATCACATAAGTATTATAAATGGCCAAACTGAAAAAAGACTTTTTTATACCAGTGGTGGGTTCTTCTTGTGGGAAGGTTGGGTTTGATCATTTCATCATTGAAGTCGACTCCCCCCATTAATAAATTATAATCGTGGACACATGCTGGTTTCTGATGGGGCTGTTCCTTCTGGGGATTTCCATGTAGGTGTCATTATGAATTGATGAGAGCATGTAGACATTTCATTTGTCGCTGATAGCCAATATCTCCTCATTCTGCAAAGTTGCCGACTCCCCTTGTCGTAGTCTTTCATTAACGAGCCTTTGCGGGAAGCTCGTGCTCATGCTGGAATCTTCTTCAAGTGAAGATTGTGGAAGAGGGGCAAACTTGTGTAGTAATTATCCACATATAGATGGTAACCATTTTACAAGCTCCCAAACAACTTTTATGCTAGCTCCAATGTACTCTGGCCATTCAGGGGGATGCAGCTGGGTGTCCTTCCCTTCATACACCAGGAAGGCATAGATGTACCCCGTGGCTCTGTCTCTTTGCAGCGTTTAACCCCATATCGGGCCCTTTTGCTGGGAATAAACTGTTTAAAGGCTAGCCTGCCTGTGAGTCCCATGTTGAAAGCGAGGCCCAAAAATATTCTAAATTGCTCCACTGTTAGTTTTCAACACTCATAGGGGCGTATCTTAATATCAATTGTTGTGCATAGAGTTTGCACTGGGCCACGATGGAAGATAATACAAATGTTAAAATGTCAGGTTTCTGTGATGTAAATAAATGAGACAAAGATAAATCATTTCAGAACTGATGTCCACAGATGTGCACTATTGAGCACTGATGAGCACTGTAGTGGCATCGATGGCACAGTAGAGTGTTGTAGTAGAGCATTGTAGTAGTGTAGATACTGATGCCACACGTGAGCACTGTAGAGCACTGTAGGGGCACTAATGACACTGTAGTGGCAGTGATGTAGCACAGGTGGCACAGATGAGCACTGTAGTGGCACTGGTGGCACTAATGTGGCACTGATGGCACTGTAGGGCAAAGATGAGCACTAGACATATGCAGAACGAAAAAATGTATTTCGTTTCGATTAGTTAGTTACATAAATTTGTTTAGCTAAATTTGTTTCATTCGTTTTCGGAATTTGTTTAGTTTATTTGTTTTCGGGTCAATTCAAAACGTTTTTGAATCAAGTTCAAATAGTTTTCGAATTCAAATAGTTTTCCAATTTCCAAAGAGAATAATAGAATAGAAAATAAAGTAATACAATAGAAAAAAAGAATGGAATAGAAAAGAATATAACAGAAAATAGAAAGAATATAAAATAGAAAGAATAGAATATAATAACATAACAAATAGAATAGAAAATAACACAATACCATAGCAAAAACAGAATAGAATGCATATAACCATCTTTCTATTCTAATCCATTCTATTCAAATTGATTCTATTTGAATTTTGGGAAATGGCTATATTCTTTCTATACTAATCTATTCTATTCTATTTTTTAAATTATATATATTTTTTTATTTGTTTATTCTATTTTATGTTCTATTCTATTATTTTCTATTCAAATATATTCTATTCGAAATTCCAATTTCGGAAGATAGTTATATTCTTTCTATTCTATTCAGTTTTTTCTATACTATTCTGTTATTTTCTATTCTATTCTAACCTATTATTTTCTATTCAAATTTTAGTTGATTCTATTTGAATTTTGTGAAATGGTTTTATTCTTTCTATTCTAATCTATTATATTCTATTTTTTTTGTTTTTAATTCTATTATTTTATATTCTATTATAGTCTAGTCTATTCTTTTTTTTCCATTATATTCTTATCTATTCTATTCTTTTCTTATGTATTTAAATGTATTCTTTTTGAAATTCGAATTTCAGAAGATGGTTATATTCTTTCTATGTTATTCTATAATATTCTATTTGTTTTTGTAGCACCCTGGAGTTTAGGCAGGGATGCTCCTCAAATTTACTTGCCAGGAGTAGTTATCCTGGTTGGTTGTTAGTCATCCATTGATTTCTCCCAAAGTTTGGCCTTATTGCACTTTTCTCGTTACCACTAGGTGCCCGGGTACTTGGTGGTACTAGATATGAGCAAGAAAGTCCAAGGCCAGGTTATGGGTATATGGGGTATCTCAGCCAATGGGCAGGGGTTTTCTTGAATCCCTTGGCCTGCTGGGAGAGCCTATATGTTGAGGTGGAGTCAAATGATCTAGGTTCTGTGCCACCTGGATGGCTGTCTGGGTAGACGCGTGTTGTGCTTCCCCCGGTCTGCTAGGCCTGGAGACTGGGCCTGTCCTGGGGGGGGTCTGGCTGCTAGGTTGCCTGAGTGCCTATCCAGAAGCAGGAGAGCAGCGCAGAGTTGGGACTGTGACTTGCAGTCCAACCAGGAGTGACGGTTCTCCCAGGCGGAAAACCTGTCAGTGGTCGGAGGTAAGGGGGAAGCTGTCGCCACTAAGGGACCAACCACCTTATTACCAGGGACCACAGTGAGTAACTGAAGCAAGTACCGGAGCAGTATTCTCACTGGACAGGCATGGTGGAGAATCGGGAAACTTCAGCCGGTGACCAAGTCAGGGACCCAGCCAGTGGAGGTGACGCTTGCAGAGCAGTCTTGTGTGTCAAGCCAGAGACCAATCAGGCCAGTGGGGTGAAGCTGGAGAAGTATCGGGAGTGTCAAGCTAGGGGCCCAGCAGAGAAGCGGGGGTGAAGCTTGAAGAAGATACCACTGTGAAGATTGGAGGAGCTAAAGGGATTCAGTGGCAGTAAATCAGTGGGGCTAGTGAGAGACTGAGAGCTCAGTGGGCTGAAGAACTACAAGGAGAAGTTGTAGTGAAGGTGAAAGAACTGTTATGCTTTGAGTTAGGAACTGTTAGACTAATGCAATGGGTGACAGTATTCCTGCATGTGCAGATGTGGCTTCTTGCTGGAGGCCTTTCCCTGCACGGCTGTCCTCCTATTGAAGTCTCAGAGTCTGCTAATTGAACTTGCAAATCCTGACTCTAACCCTCTTTCCCCATAAAAATTTGTAGGAGAAATAAACATCTCTTTTGCATGGAGAGAAGAGAGCTGTACCCTGGCATGACCCCAGTTTGTTTACATAGTAATTGCTCCATCACTGGACAGAGCGATCACGTGGTAAAGGGACACTGTCATTGGCCCTTTACCCTGCTTCGTGCTGCACTGGGTCCCGAGGACCTGACGAGCATGGACACTTATGGGTGCGCGCCGAAGGGGGTGTGCGGGAGGCGCGAGTTCTGGAAACTTTTTTTTTGTTTTAGACATGATGAAGAAGAGAGGAAAGAGAGTTTTTTCTGTTTACTGTTATCACAGTTCTGAAGACTCCAATGGCAACCAGGGATTCCTTCACTTTGATGGGATTTCTTCTCACTTCCCATTTTAAATATGGGACAGCAAGTGAAGGTAAACCTCCCTACTGGGACACTGATGGCAAAAAATAACTTGGCAGGGCTTATAAATTTTCCTTACTCTATCCAAAATATAAAAAGAGGTTTTGCCTTTAGTTCTACTTTAAGCTTTTTTTTAATTCACTGCTCTTTGTGAAACTGTATTTTTTAAAATTCACATTGGTACATGCCCCCTGCGGCAGTGTCCAGCCAATCCCTTGGCTTTTAGCTGTAAAAAATAAAATTGATTTGACAGATTTGGCTCCTATTGACTTAAATTGGGTTTGGATTTAGCATCTGAACTTTTGATATGTTTGGCCATACCCACATGTGTTCCACTCATCCTTACCCACAACATTGGAGACATCCTTACCTAAATCAATGGAGACAGTAATAACCTTCAGCATTGGTGTCATTGGACGCAATAGTAACCAACTGCATTGGTGTCAGTGGCAGAAATAAAAAAGCCCTAAATTGGTGTCAGTGGACGCAATAATAACCGCCAGCATTTATGTCAGTGGGTGCAAAAATAACCACAAGCATTGGTGTAAGAGACCACAGGAAAAAATCCCATACTGATGTCAATGACCACAATGATTACTTCCAGCATTGACATCAGTGGCAGTGCTGTTAACCCCCTCTGCATTGATGTGGTCAGTAGCAGCACTGTTAAACTTTCCCCCCTCCTACACAGGTGTTCAGTTGTTCTTTAGCCCCTTCTCTCCAGCCACTTACTTGCAGTGTTATGTAAACCTACACCCATACCTCCCAACTGTCCCAAATTCACTGGGACTGTCCCGAGACTTCAAGTTAATCCAGGTGTCCTGCGAATCTGAGCTGAATCCCACAGCGGAGCCCAGTGCCAGCACTAGACTTTACTAATCCACCTACCAGGTGCCCGCCAAACTTCAAGTGTCAAGGCTGAGACTGCCATGTCAGGGCCCAGGCAGCACAGTTCCCCTCCATCTCCCCCGCCCAATCACTTCCTCGTCAGCTCACCCAGCCATCAGCCTGTACAGCCTGCAGAATGGAAGAGCAAAGGAGGCTAGGTCCCCTCCTTCCCATGTCCCCCTGTGCACGTCCATAACCCCAGCATGCAGCCAATGCTGTGCTTGTGAAGTGGTTGTTTGAACGGGAATTCCGAATCAGTGTTCCTGATGTCGCTGCCTGAGCCTCCAGAGACCAGACAGCTTTTGAGTGAATACAGTCCGTGACTGAACTCTGCCCTCTCTCTCTTCCTTTCAGCTAATCCTTCCTTCCACACAATATAGTGATCCTTCCTGCCTTCCATGTACCAGATTGATCCTTTTTTCCTGCCTTCCATGTACAGTTAGGTCCATATATATTTGGACACAGGCACAATTTTCAGCCTTTTGGCTCTGTATGCCACCAGAATAAAATTAAAACGAAACAATTCAAATGAATTTGAAGTGTAGACTTTAACCACTGTCAGACCGGACCATTTTGCTGGCTTAAGACCAGACCACTTTTTGCGATTCAGCACTGCATCGCTTTAACTGACAATTGCGCGGTCGTGCGATATGGCTCCCAAACAAAATTGACGTCCTTTTTTTCCAATAAGTAGTGCTTTCTTTTGGTGGTATTTGATCACCTCCTGAGGTTTTTATTTTTTGCGCTATAAACAAAAATAGAGCGACAATTTTGAAAAAAAAAAACGCATTATTTTTTACTTTTTGTTATAATAAATATCCCCCAAAAATATATAAAAAATTTTTTTTTTCATCAGTTTAGGCCGATACATATTCTTCTACATATTTTTGGTAAAAAAATTGCAATAAGCGATTATTGATTGGTTTGCGCAAAAGTTATAGCGTTTACAAAATAGGGGATAGTTTTATGGCATTTTTATTAATAATTTTTTTTTTTACTAGTAATCACGGCAATCAGCGATTTTTATTGTGACTGCGACATTATGGCAGACACATCGGACCTTTTTGACACATTTTTGGGACCATTGTCATTTATACAGCAAACAGTGCTATACAAATGCACTGATTCCTGTGTAAATGACACTGGCAGTGAAGGAGTTAACCAGGGGGTGGCAGTGTAGGGGTTAAGTGTTCCTAGGGGCGTGTTACTAACTGTGGGGGGCTGGGCTTTGTGTTAGTGAACACTAGTGATGAATGAACTTCCGATGGGACATTTCGCGAACGCGGACCGCGAACGCAGCCGATAGTTTGCGAACCGGAATGTTCGCAGCGGGCCCCATTGACTTCAATGGGAGGCGAACTTTGCAAACCTACAGGTCAAATTTGCAGCCACAAAATAATTACTAGCTGTGCAAACATAGTCCCACCACATGGCTAATGACATAACACATGTATGAGGTGAATCTGGGATCGACAACTACAAGCATTCTTTTTTTATATGGGAAATTGTTGTGACAATTCAGGACTGTGGAGCGCATGAAGGCAATGGAGGAGAGGGAAGGTCAGGGTAGGCAAAGAAGTGGGTGCAGGAGATGATCACCAGCAGCGTGACATACAGCAATGACACCTGCACCGTGATAGAGTGATCTGACAACAGCACCGTGATAGTGAGCACTGACATCAGCAGCGTGACATAAAGCACTAACACCAGCACCGTGATATACAGCACTGACAGCAGCACCGTGATAGAGAGCACTGACATCAGCAGCGTGACATACAGCAATGACACCTGCACCATGATAGAGTCATCCGACACCAGCACCGTGATAGAGAGCACTGACATCAGCAGCGTGACATAAAGCACTAACACCAGCACCGTTATATACAGTACTGACAGCAGCACCGTGATAGAGAGCACTTACATCAGCAGCGTGACATACAGCAATGACACCTGCACCGTGATAGAGTGATTTGACAACAGCACCGTGATAGAGAGCACTGACATCAGCAGCGTGACATAAAGCACTAACACCAGCACCGTGATATACAGCACTGACAGCAGCACCGTGATAGAGAGCACTGACATCAGCAGCATGACATACAGCAATGACACCTGCACCGTAAGCAGCCCCAGGAGGAAGTCAGCACAGCACAGGGATGGTGGAAACCCCTCATAATGAGCATAGCACAGGGATGGTGGGAGCCCCTCATAATGAGCATAGCACAGGGATGGTGGGAGCCCCTCATAATATGCACAGCAGAGGTACAGCCCCAGGAGGAAGTCAGCACAGCACAGGGATGGTGGGAGCCCCTCATAATAAGCAGTGCCAGGAGGATGTCAGCATAGCACAGGGATGGTGGGAGCCCCTCATAATAAGCAGCCCCAGGAGGAAGTCAGCACAGCACAGGGATGGTGGGAGCCCCTCATAATAAGCAGCCCCAGGAGGAAGTCAGCACTGCACAGGGATGGTGGGAGCCCCTCATAATAAGCAGCCCCAGGAGGAAGTCAGCACAGCACAGGGATGGTGGGAGCCCCTCATAATAAGCATAGCACAGGGATGGTGGGAGCCCCTCATAATAAGCAGCCCCAGGAGGAAGTCAGCACAGCACAGGGATGGCGGGAGCCCCTCATAATAAGCAGCCCCAGTAGAAATATTACACCGCTCAACCTCTTCAAACAGGAGGGTATGGGCATATAGTACGGTGTGCTTTTTTTGGACAAGGAAGTGAGCCAAATGAAGAAAGAAGGTCTGTGTGCTCGATTTAAAAAATTGTTTATAGACATATACATGGTCTACTGGTCACATGTGTTGAATTCCTCCGAGATCCATGCCTCATTCATTTTTAGAAATGTGAGGTAGTTAACACTGTCGTGAGCTAGGCGAGTACACTTATCGGTCATGATCCCCCCTGCTGCGCTGAACGTCCTTTCGGACAGGACACTGGACGAGGGGCAAGCCAACAGTTCGATTGCAAATTGGGCAAGCTCTGGCTAGAGGTCAAGCCTGCCCACCCAGTAGTCCAGGGGTTCATCACTCCTCAGAGCATCCACATCGGCCGTTAACCCGATGTAGTCGGACACCTGGCGGTCTAGGAGTTCCCTGATGCTGGATCCGGATGACACCTGTCGATGGGTCGGCTGAAAGAATGACCTCATATCCGAAGTCACCAACACATCTTCAAACCGGCCTCTTCTTGCAGGCGCTGTTGGATTGGTACCTGCAACTCCTTCTCTGGGAGTGGGAATTGCTCCTCTGCCAGCGCACGCAAAAGCAGAATGCAGCATTTCTCGAAGCAAGGCCTGGAAGTGCTGCATTCTGACAGCCCTCTGTGACGGCGGTAGCATTTCCGCCATTTTGTGTTTGTACCGGGGGGTCTAAGTACGTTGCCACCCAGTACTGGTCCTTGACCCTTATGCTTTTTATACGGGGGTCCCTATTAAAACACTGGAGCATGAAGGCCCCCATTTGCACTAAACTGGAAGCGGTGTGGTGGCCTGGCTCCTGCTCATCATCCAGGATAATGTCGTCCTCTTCATTCTCCTCTCCCCATTCACGCACAACAACAGGGGTCCCAGAAAGGTTTAAAGCATGCTCTTCTTGCTCCTCCTCATCCGCCCCGGCACCATCCTCCTCTGACTCCTCCTCAGACTCCTGTTGTTGACTTGTCTCAGATAGAGTAGCCCCCCCTGGGAATTCATCCAACATTGCGACTTCCTCATCTTCCCGCTCCTGCTCCTCCACAGCTTGATCAATGACACGACGCAATGCACGCTCCATAATGAAGGCATAATGTACCATGTCACTGATGGCGCCATGGCTGCGACTGACCAGTTTGGTGATCTCCTCAAATGGGCGCAGAAGTCTGCATGCGTTGCGCATGAGCAGCCACTGGCGCAGTGAAAAAAAACCCAGCTCCCCAGAACCTGTTCTGCCGCAGAGTTCATACAGGTAGACGTTAACTGCACGTTTCTGCTGGAGCAGCCTATCAAGCATATAGAAGGTTGAGTTCCATTGCGTCGGGCAATCGCAAATAAGACGTCTGATGGGCAGATTGTGTCGCCGCTGAATGTCAGCAAGGCGAGCCATGGCCGTGTAAGATCTTCTGAAATGGGCCGAGATTTTCCTTGCCTGCCGCAAGATGTCCTGGACCCCAGGGTATTTGACAACGAATCGCTGCATGACCAAGTTTAAGACGTGTGCCATTCATGGCACGTGCGTGATTTTGCCCTGTTTCAATGTGCTAAGCAGATTGGCACCGTTGTCACATACCACTTTACTAACTGTCAAATTGAGCGGTGTTAGCCACTGATCTGCCTGTGAACGCAAAGCTGAAAGGAGTGCCGGGCCAGTGTGGCTCTTGGCTTCCAGGCACAACAGACGCAGCACGGCATGGCAACGTCTCACCTGGCATGTCGAATAGGTTCTGGGGAGCTTGGGCGGCGCAGCGGAAGAGACGCTAGCAGCGGAAAAGGAGGAGTCAGCCGAGGAGGAGAGGGAGGAGGATAGAGTAGGAGGAGGAGGAGGAGAAGAAGGGCCAGGCCTGCATGCAATCCGTGGTGGTAAAACCAAATCTACACGGGTGCCACGGGTTACATGCTTGACGGCCGTCAGAAGGTTCACCCAGTGGGCAGTAAAAGTGATATACCTTCCCTGCCCGTGTTTGCTAGACCACGTGTCTGTGGTCAGATGTATCTTGGCACCGACACTGTGTGCCAGAGATACATTCACTTGCCGCTGAACATGGCCATATAGCTCTGGGATGCCCTTCTGTGAGAAATACTTCCTTCCTGGGACCTTCCATTGTGGTGTTCCAATGGCCACAAATTTGCAAAAGGCCTCCGAGTCCACCAGTTTATATGGCAGTAGTTGGCGGGCTATGAGTTCTGACAAGCCAGCCGTCAACCGTTGGGCAAGAGGGTTATCCGGCGTCATCATTTTTTTACGCTCGAACATTAGGCCCACAGAAGCCTGCCTTTTTGCAGAAAAACGTGAGCTTGGCGTGATGGAAGGTGGAGTGGAGGACAATTGTGAGGAGAGAGGAGAAGGAGAAGTAGAAGACGAGGCTGGACGGTGAGAGCCTGGAGTGTGGCTTTGTGTGTTCCGTTGCTCCCACTGGGCTCAGTGATGGCTGCTCATGTGCCTTCTTAAGGCGGTCCTCCCTAGGTGAGTGTTGGGCTTACCGCGACTAATGCGTTGACTGCAAAGATTGCAGATGGTAACGCTATTGTCAGCAGCGGACACGTTAAAAAAAGCCCACACTGCGGAGCCATGTGCTGGTGTCCTGGGAGCGCCAGATGTGACCGTACATGGTCGATGACTCGCTCCTGATACATTTGCAGTCTGCTTTGTCCCTCCTGTGCAATGTAAGTTATTCCTGCTTCTCCTCCCTATCTGCTGGTCCATATCTCCCTCTGAACTCCCCTCCTCTTCCTCTCTTGTGGGCACCCACGTGACATCACTAGACACGTCATCATCGACGTCACCTTCCCCACCGCTATAATTAGAGATCTCGGAGTAGGCAGCAACACCGGGGACCAACCTCCTCCTTGGGCTGATCTGGGTACTGTTGTCAAACTGCTGAGTAGCGGTTGTTGCTACCTCCTCTTCCTGATCCAATACCAAGAGTGGCTGCGCATCAGAAATGTCTTGATATGGATCGGAAAATAATTCCTGTGACTCAAGCGGAAGGTATGTGGTGGTGGTGGTGTTGTTGGTGGTAGTGTCTTTGGGGGTGCACATAGCAGAGAGTGAAGAAGAGGGTGCAGATCAAGAGGATGAGGAGGGTGCAGAAGAGTAAGGCTGAGTGAGCCACTCAACCAAGTCTGGTGCGTCCTTTAAATGAATTGAACGCACCTTCTGCAACTTCCCACTTTGGCTCAAGCCTGTTGCTCCGGCCCTACCCCTACCACCCCTGCGGAAGGGCCTGCCTCTTCCTCTGCTTGTCATTTTTTAAATGACCCTGTGACAAAACTCTCAGTCCCTATACTGATGAAGGACTGCTTCAGTATAGGGCAGCGGTCAGCAGTAGTGCACCTCAACCATATGTATTGTGGATCTATACCAGCCCTTAAGGAATAGCAGACTGTACCTTACTCAACCCTATGTACTGTAGTACCCTATACCTTACCAGTCCTTATAAGGACCTTTGTGGAACAAGTAGGTTGTGTGTGACTGATTAGCAGACTGTACGTCAGTCCCTATACTGATGAAGGACTGCTGCAGTATAGGGCAGCGGTCAGCAGAAGTGCACCTCAACCCTATGCATTGTGGACCTATACCAGTCCTTACAGAATAGCAGACTGTACCTCACTCAACCCTATGTACTGTAGTACCCTTTACCTTACCAGTCCTTATAAGGACCTTTGTGGAACAAGTAGGTTGTGTGTGACTGATTAGCAGACTGTACGTCAGTCCCTATACTGATGAAGGACTGCTGCAGTATAGGGCAGCGGTCAGCAGTAGTGCACCTCAACCCTATGTATTGTGGACCTATACCAGTCCTTACAGAATAGAAGACTGTACCTCACTCAACCCTATGTACTGTAGCACCCTACACCAGGTTAACAGTCCTTATAAGGACCTTTGTGGAACAAGTAGGTTGTGACTGATTAGCAGACTGCAGCAGAAGGGCAGCAGTCAAGTATAATATTCTTTCTATATTTGGAAGAAAGAATATTATACGTGTACAAGCCTATTACCATACCACTGATACCAGTCCTGAAAAGAACCTTTGTGGACCTAATATAGTAACAGCTACTGATTAAACTGACCCTCACTGCCTCACACACAGCTTCCTGCCTGTCCCTATATAAACTGACAAAACAGAGGCTGCTGGAACAATAACTGGTTACTGGAATAGCACTTTTGTGGACCTGATAGTAACAGCTAATGATTAAACTGACTGTCCCTGCAGCACACACCGTCCTGTCCCTTTCTCTAAACTGACAAAAGACACTCAGGCTGCTGCAACAATCACTAGCACAGCACTGCCTCAAACCTATATCCTGAACTACACCTAACACCTATACCAGTCCTGAAAATAACTTTTGTGTACCAAATAGCTAGTGATTTGGGTCACTGCAATCTCTCCCTGCTCCACACAGCAACCTCTCCCTATAGTGACAGAAGAAATAATGTAAAATGGCCACCAGATCGGGTGTATTTATAAGTTAGGGGGAATGTCCAAGTGTCCATGTGCTGTAATGTCTCAATTGGCTGTCCTGTACCCCATGATGGATGTGTCATCATAGGTCAAAGTTCTTTTACACAGTAAACACGGAAGTCCGCCGGGCGAACGGCGACAATAGTCTGCCGATCGGGCGAATCGCGAACAGCCGAAATTCGCCGCGAAACGACCGCCGGGTGAACCGTTCGGCCATTACTAGTGAACACTGATCTCTGCTCCAATCACATGGAGCAGAGATCAGTGTCACTTGTTGCTAGGCAGAATGGGGAGATGCTGTTTACAACGGCATCTCCTCGTTCAGTCTCCCCGTGAGACGATCGCGGGTATCCCCACGGCGATCGAGTCCGCGAGACCCGCGACCAGACTCACGGGGGTCCCGACTGGCACGCGAGAGCGCCGGCGGCGGCTCGCACGCTATGGCAGGGAGGCATATAGAAATGGACGTACCTGTACGCCAATATGCCTGCCCGTGCCATTCTGCCGATGTACATTGGCGTGCACCGGTCAGGAAGTGGTTAAGCTTTAATTCAAGAAGTTAAACATAAATATCAAATACAAATTTTAGGAACTGCTACCATTTTTATACACAGTCCCCCCATTTTTAGGGGCTCAAATGTAATTGGACAAATTAATATAATCATAAACAAAATGTTAATTTTTAATATTTTGTTGAGAATCCTTTACTGCCAATGACTGCCTGAAGTCTGGAACCCATGGACATTACCCAGGGTTTCCTCCCTTCTGAAGCTTTTCCAGGCTCTAACTGCAGCGGCCTTCATTTGTTCTTTCTTTGTGGGTCTTTCTGCATTCAGTTTTGCCTTCAGCAAGTGAAATGCATGCTCAAATGGACTGAGATCAGGTGACTGACTCTGCCATTGCAGAATATTCCACTTTTTTTCCTTCAAAAGCTCCCGGGTTGCTTTTCCAGTGTGTTTTGGATCATTGTCCCTCTGTACTGTAAAGAGTCGTCCAATCAACTTTGCTGCACTTGGCTGAATCTGGGCTGACAGTATATCTCTAAACACTGCAGAATTCATCTGCATGCCCATGTCATCACACTGCCTCCACCATGTTTCATAAGTCTAATCCCGCTTTTCTATTCTGCGACTGCGAGCTTATGAATGGTTTGTACCTTGTGGTGAACCGCTATATTTGCTCTCAAGAAGTCTTCTCTTGATTGTAGACTTTGACAATGATACACCCTCCTCCTGGAGTGTTCTTCACTTGTGTTCTTCACTTGTTGTGTTGTGAATGGGTTTTTATTTTCCATAGAGAGGATCCTGCGATCATCCATCACTGTTCTCTTCCATGGACGTCCAGGCCTTTTTATGTTACTGAGCTCACCAGTGCTTTCTTCTTTCCTCAGAATGTACCAAACTGTTGATTTGGCCATTCTTAATATTGCTGGTATCTATCTGATGGATTTGCTTTGTTTTTGAAGCCTTACAATGGCCTGTTTTACTTGCATGGACAGCTCCTTTGAACGCATGATTTACATTCACAGCAATAGATTTTAAATGCAAACCTTCCATGTGCAATAGTAATCCTTTCTGCCTTCCATGTACCATAGTGATCCTTCCTGTCTTACATGTACCCTCCCCCTCCCACTATAATGTTTGGCCACACCCACATTTTGCTGAAGCACACTTCTATCTCCCTGAAATGTCCCTCATTCTCAAGTTCAAAATTTGGAGGTATGCCTCACCCCATTGTTGTTAAGAGTTATGCCCCCAAGTGCCCCCCGGAATCAGGGATCGGCAAGTGTCCTTGCACAGGGCCGGTCTGACCTATCAGGATCCCAGGAAATTTCCTGGCCGGGGCCGCATTGAGCTTCTGCTGCAGCAATGCCCAGAGCCAATCCAAGTGCAGACTGCAGAGTCCTCTCTTACACTCTCCTCCTCCTCTTGTGTACATGTCATGTGTACATGAATTCTTTAGCTGCATTGTAACAAAGTCTGGCTCATCCGGAGGTCTAGGAGGTGGGACTTTGTTACAGCGCTGCCAAAGAAGTCAGAAGCAAGCTCCATGACACAACAGGAAATACCCGCTGTGTGATCCAGGCACTGGTGAGTCTGCATTGATGAGCATAGACCGAGACTGCATTGATGGGCACAGACCAAGACTGCATTGATGGGCACAGACCAAGACTGCATTGATGGGCACAGACCGAGTCTGCATTGATAGGCACAGATCGAGGCTGCATTGCTGGGCACAAAACGAGGCTGCATTGATGGGTACAGACCAAGGCTGCATTGATGGGCACTGGTGAGTCTGCAATGATAGACACAGTGGGTCTGCATTGATGGTCAAGGTTAGGCTACATTGATGGGCACAGTGAGTCTGCATTTGATGGGCACAGTGAGGCTGCATTGATGGGTACAGTGAGACAGTGTTGATGGGCACAGTGAAACTGCATTTGATGGGCACAGTGAGGCTGCATTTGATGGGGACTGATGAGGCTGCATTTGATGGGCACTGATAAGCTGCATTTTGTGGGCACTGATGGGGGTGCATTTGTTGGGCACTTTTAGGCTGCATTTGATGGGCACTAAATTTGAAAAGACGTGGAGTGGGATTTTACATGTGCCTCAGTGGAGTGTAAATAATGATTTATGACACAATATTTAAAAAGAAGCATAGACATTTTATTTACCATCCTTGGATGGAAATATTTAAAACATATTACAATCTGAAAGAAAGTACAGTTTACTGTTTAGTTGGTCCAGGTTGTGCGAGTCCTGGTATAGAATGTGAGGAGTGTGGCCTATGCGTTTTCGCGGGAACTCTGTTTCGTCAGGGCCTTTTAGAACTGCACAGACAGCATGTAAATACTAAGCCCTTGTACACACGGTCGGACATTCTGGCAACCAAATCCGTCGGATTAATTCCGACGGATTAATTCTGGAAGAGGTCCGGAAGTGATGTTGCATACACACGGTCGGACTAAGTTGTCGGAATTTCCGGTTGTCAAGAACTCGGTGACGTAAGCCACGTACGGCAGCAATAGAAAAAGGAAGTTCAGCACCACGTCCGGCACCCTTTGGGCTCCTTCTGCTGATCTTGTGTCTATCGCGTGTTAGTAGAAGTTTGGTGAGAGACGATTTGTGCTTTTCAGATTTGTGCTTCAGTTCGGTACTGCTTTTCAGTTTCTGCTTGTCTTTGCGTATCTGATTATCAGTGTGTGTAGTGAGTAAGCATTTGTTTCTCATTGTGGACTATATCTTGGTATAGAAAAAAAAGGGGAAGAAACTGCGCTACGGAATACAAATGGTATTGAACGGAAGCTGCAATTCAAAATGTACACCAAGAATACACCAAACAGAAATAGAAAAAAAGAAAGAACTGCGCTAACCACAAATACCCAAATGTGAGTAGGGTATGTATATGTGCCAGACCCACGATATGGGTCTTATTGTCTTAATATCTCCAAGACCACCTCCAAAGTATAATGAAAACCATATACAAATAAGTGCAATTTAAATACAAAAACAAACCATAAATACGTGTCAAAAGTGTGAGTTCCCCAAACACAGTATGAGTAAATCAAACTCAGTGCATATACCTCTAAAAATAAAAATTGAAAAATAGAATAGAATATGAAAAAAAATTTTTGCAATTTTTTTACATAAATGAAATATCAAGAAAAAAAATTATATTTAGAGACACCCTATATAATGTCCATATAGTCTTTTTTGACATATAACTATATGGACATTAACTTCCCCACCATGCTCTTCTGGGCCCATAAAACTATAGTCTAGTCACTTAGCAATGTCTTTTGTCAGCTCCATAGTATTGCTTTTCCCTAAAGACCCCCTAAAATGTTTACAAATGTTATGTGTGTGCTTCAATTCATGCAGAGTGACATTTATTTATTTTTTGGTTGGGCCAAACTCCTTAGGAACCCCCCTCCCCCCAACTGCTAGGTCAGCTGATAGCAATCCTCTATCTGCTGACTTTACCAAACCCAATACACATTCTACCTACCTTTTTTGATGGTCACATTTATGGACGACTTCACCAAAGCATGTAGTGCAAGGGCCTGCCTCAATACTTTCAAATGCTATATATTTTTTTTTACCCTATTATTATCTTGCTAGGTAATAGCAGAATGTCAAAATGTGCTTCCATTTTGTTTTATTTTTGGTAATATGACACTTCTTACCTGTCCGGTGGGCTGCCAATAGTGTAAGTAAGGAGGGGCTTCCCAAAGTATCACACATTATTTAGGCATTCAGCTCTCAATCAAGTGGAGAGGGTTACCTGTCCAAAACATCCCCCCCCCTAATTTTTTGCAAGGGCCCATCAGATGGGGGGGATGGGGGGGTGATGACTCTGATAAGGGGACCTTATACTTTAGGCTTTAAATAGTAATTTCCCAAAATGTTATACTGATCTTGGCCAAACATGTTGGTGTTTAATCTGCTTTCAATGTTGATTAGCAAATTTACTAATTTTTTGTCTTGTTTCACTCCACAGTTTCCTTCAACGCCACAGGAATGGCAGACTGTGGCCTCCCACTTTGCCAGTCATTGGAACTTTCCCAATTCTGGAGGTGCAATTGATGGGAAACACATCCGCATCATCCCACCCCCCCAACTCGGGGTCGTACTATTATAATCACAAGGGGTTTAATAGTATTGTGATGTTGGCGGTGGTGTCAGCGACCTATGACTTCCTGTATGTGGACATGGGGCAAAATGGCCGGATATCAGATGGTGGAGTGTTCTTACGGACGGAATTCTACTGGCGTAGGAAGGACTCCCGTTCGTCTTCGTCGCGGATGAGGCATTTGCCCTGGCAAACCATCTGATGTGGCCTTTCCCGATGAGGACCATCACCCCGGACCAGAGGATCTTTAATTTCCGGCTGGCCAGAGCCAGAAGAGTGGTGGAGAACACTTTTGGAATACTGGCCAGCCGGTTCTGCCTTTTTTTAACGCCTATCCACATGGCGGAATATAAAATCAATCACATAGTGCTTGCCTGCTGTTTTCTGCAGAATTACTTGAAAAGACATTCAGCTAACTATGTGGTCTCAGTTGGCCCAGATGCAGACTTGCCTGAAAATGATAACCTCACGGCCCTTGAAGCTGCTTCTGCTGGCTTGCCCCCTCCAAAGCGCCCATGAGGTCCGAACCCAATACATGGAGTACTTTTTGGGTAGGGGGGCCATTGATATGCCAGACAATGTCTGAGGGGCATCTTTGTAATACATTTTTCTTTGAAACTACAATAATCTTTGTTTTCATTTACTGCTTGGCTTGGTTTTAGGTGTCTCCTAGGTACATTTTAGATTTTTGTTGTTGTGCCTTTTTCTACAACAGTGCAAACCCAAGTTCTGAGCGAGATGAGGTGACAGTCTCTTCTTCAGATAATCTTACTATGTTGTGGGTCTGCTACAAACACCTTGTTTTTGTTAACTAATGTATGTAGTGCCTTACTGACAAAAATCTTGCTCATTTTCAGCACCATGGCAGAAATATGTGGGGTCATGAAAATGGCATGATTGTGATAATTAACACATCACTGTGGGTGTTTTTTACTAAAGGCACATCCACTATGCACTACAAGTGCACTGCAAAAGTACACATGAAACTGCACTTGGAGTGCAAAGTGGAGTTGCCTTTAGTGAATAACACCCATTGTCACCGAAAACAACAATTTTACTCCAAATACTGCTTTTGCGCATTGAAAAAGGAAGCCACACATTGTTGATAATTTAACTTTTAATCAAAACACATTCACATGTGCGTTTAGAAAAGGGTTTTTACAACAAACCAACATATTGGGTGCATCAAAAACATTATTTAAGGTAATTTTTTGGTAACTTGGTGTTTTTGTGTAAACAGGCATGTATCAAAGCGTAACATACAGATCACAGGAACTTACAAAGTTCAACTTTGAAAAGTGAAGATAATATCAGACATGAGTATGTACAAACTGGGCTGATATTGCCTTCATCACATGGGGTGTCACCCCTGGAAAAGCCAAATTTGGAAGATGCACACAGTGTGTCAACATGTGCTATCTCCCATCATGGGGGATCAATGTACATGTTTTGGGGCTGCAACCCCTTCATCTCAGCCACTTTTTACAAAACACGTACATTGATCCCCCATGATGAGAGATAGCGCATGTTGACACACTGTGTGCATCTTCCAAATTTGGCTTTTTGTAAAATACAAAAGTTGTTTTTTCAAAACACAAAAATAAAACCTTAGCTAGTTTGGGATGTTTCACACTCTCCCCAAAACATCAATGATGTTCTTCATTTTATTTTGAACTTCATTGATGTTTTTATGTATATTTTCTAAATCCCGATTGCACTCCATTATCTCCCCAATCAGGATCTGGGCACTTTTACTGGTAAAATGTTATTCTTCTTCCACATCACCTACAAAAAAACACACCATGTAATATAAATATGCCAACATACATTGATTAGCTTACCGGAAGCTGTGGTCTCCGACACTCACCTGTTGTGGTGACAATTTGTCCAACTTCAACGATCTCTTCTTCCTCCTCCTCCTGCTCCTCTGCTTCTGGTGTTGGAATTTCGCCATTCTTTGGGAGGTGTGGGGTCCCTGGTGTCCTCAGACTTCCCAAGCCTTCTCTCCCCTATGAGAATGTAAAAAGGGAATACTTAGCACACAGAAGGCAGAAATAGGAATATGAAACATTGCTTGGAAATGTGGTATAATTGTGTTTTTTGGCCGAGTTCAAAGGTGAAAACATTATTGTGGACACTTTGTTAAGCTGGAATACTTACCTGCAGAACGATGTTTCTTACATACGATTGAAACCATGAACTTGAAAGTGGCCATTTTAAACTGTACAACATGAAATCAAAGCACATGGAGCAGTATGCAAGCAAGAATAATCATATGAACACACGACAACTACTTACTTTTTTGAAGAACACGCTAGATCCTTCTGTACTGATCGTTCTCCCTCAGTTTCAGGTCTGACCAGCATTTTCTCAGTTGATCCTTGGATCGTCATACCCCAAAATTCTTCTGAAGACTCTTCACAACTTTAGTCATGATCTTGGCCTTTCTGATATTTGGGTTTGGGTAAGGTCCATACTTCCCATCATAGTCGGTCCTCTTCAATATGTCCACCATCTCAAACATCTCTCCAAAAGACATATTTGACGCCTTAAATCTTCTCTTCCTGGATCGGGATGATTCAGGCTCCGGGCTTTCCTCGCCCTCCTCCTCGTTAGTGGAACTCTGATTGCGCACCTGCATTCTCTCCGCCATGTGCTCTCCCCACTGCGCCGAAAGAGAAGGGGCGGGGAATAGTCTAGAAAGAACGCCAGGGGCGGGCGGAGTTTCATGCATGCGCATTGTATATAAAACGCAACACGCGCGTGTCGTACGTATGATCTGTGAACAGAGGGAGAAGCTGACGCGACGATCGTGCAAACAAAGGTAAAATTTTGAACTTGGTACATCACTAGCCTATACTGCTCTAAATTGAGGCCTAAATTAGTGGAGTTTAGCCTGACATTAGGGTTTGTCTTGTGTTGTGTCTTGCAGAGATTATGGACGGTTTCCATAATCACAGTTTCCTCCCTCTGTTCATCGATCAATACAGGGAGCTACCCTGCCTGTGGCAATCAATGCACCCTCAATACAAAAACAAACTAAAGAGGCAGGCAGTGCTGGAGAAACTGGTTGAGTTTGTGAAGCCGGTGGTCCCCAGGGCAGACATCCACTATTTAAAAGTGAAACTCGGTGGTCTGAGGAGTACATATCTAAAGGAGAGGAAGAAGGTGCTGCAGTCCATGCAATCTGGAGCTGCAGCAGATGAAGTTTATGTACCCAGGCTGTGGTATTATGACAGGATGAATTTTCTGTCAGACCAGACTGAGGTCAGAGAATCCCTCTACCCTTCCTTCCACGCGTCCTATGCTACATTCCACACCCACTGAGTCTTCCGACGCCCAACCTGGGCCTTCCACTCAGGAAGAACTGGAGGAGCCCAGCTTGAGCCAAGTATAGTATTGTTGTACATATTTTGGGAGTAAAAATGAATGATGTTAACTTGATTTTTGCTCACTAATTGCTAATTTTATAAAGTGTTTCACATATCAATAGACAGTAGTGGCCAAAACCTTTGGGACAAGAATGAAAAATGCTGGGCTCAGAATGATAGTCTTTTCTATTGGTTAACAATTTGCAACAGTCTTGATGTGGAAATTGTGTGTGTTTGATGAACCAAAAACTAAAACTATGTCCCTTTTTCATACACAGGAAGACATCAGCCAGAAGGAGAGTGTGGAATGCAGCAGCCAGGAGGTGGCTGTGGAAAGTGGCAGCCAGGAGGAGGCAGGGGTAAGTGGCAACCAGGCGGTGGGCGGGCGGAGGAGCCTGACAGAATCCCAGGTCCCTCCCTTCCGCCTTCCACACAAAAGGGCGAGAAAGGGCAGGAATGTGGAGGAGTCGGCTCTGAGGCTCATCGGGGAGGCTTCAGCGGCCCTCAAAGCCACCCCCACCTATCAAGAGGCCTTTGCCGCCTTGGCTGCGTATAAACTCGAGCAAATGGAGGAGGGGCAAAAAATCTTGTGCGAGGAGCTAATTCTCCACACCCTCAACAAGGGCCTGTTGGACCAAATCCCACAAGCAACACACTTGAGTGATTTGGCCCATGCCCCTCCTCCTCCTCCTCCTTCTGCCACACCTTCAGCGCCACAGCCTGGAAGGAAGCGTGGAGGCCCTGAGGCTGATTGGTGAGGCTTCTGCGGCACTCCAAGCCAAACCCACCTACCAAGAGGCCTTTGCCGCCTTGGTTGTATGCAAGCTTGATAAAATGGAGCAGGGGCAACAGATCTTGTGTGAGAAGGTTATTCTACAAACCCTCAACACGGGTCTGTTGGGCCAAATGACACCAGAAACACACTTGTGTCGTTTGGCCCATGCCCCTGCTCCTCCTCCTCCTTCTGCCACACCTCCAGCACCACAGCCACAGCCTGGAAGGAAGCGTGGAAGGAAGACCAGAGTTTGAGAACCTGGGTTCAGTCTGGTCTGACAGAAGATGCAGCCTCTTGTAGTACCACAGCCTGGGAACATAGATGTCATCTGCTGCTGTTCCGGGTTTCTTGGACTTCAGAACCAGACTTCTCTCCCTCAGACATGTACTCCTCAGGCCACCAATTTTTGCATTTAAATAGTTGATGTGTGCCCTGGGGGCCAAAGGCTTCACTAATCTCCCCAGTTTCTAAAACGCTGCCTCCCTCTTTATTTGTTAATGACACCTAAATAAAGTTTTTTTTTTGTTTGAAGAAATACTTGCGTATGTGTTTTACTTCAAAAAGGACAGTTTATTTGTGAGCAGGCAGGTACATTTCAAAAATAAAAAGTGAAATGAATAACAAGGGGTACCAACACTAAACAACCTCCTGTAGATTAAAAAAGAAAATACAAAAAAGATAATAATGGTGTTGTGGTAAGTTGACACACAAAACACACCCCAAAAAATGCAAAGATGAGCAAACTGACAAAAAAGGAGATGTTGATGAAAAAAAACAACCACAAAATTCCCCAAAAAAAAAAATAAATAAATAAAATTGTGTAGATGTGATGATTTAAAATATTGTATTGCTGAAATGAGTAAAAAAGACTCAAGAAATAAGTTCGGGAGAAGTGTGTGTGACTATGAGCATCAAAAGAAGTTCATTCTTGCAGCATTGTAAAGAACAAGAGAATGCGCTTCATGAAAGAATTTTTAACATTGCAGGGTGATGAATGTGCTATATCGATTACAAGCAGTAGTTTTACCTGAGCGAGCGCTTCCATGCTCGAAGTTGATTGTGAGCATGCGTGGCACCTTGTCCGTCGGAGTAGGCTACACATGATCGGAGTATGTCCGATCGGAGCATTTTGTCGGAAAATTTTACCGGCAAACCGGTTACCCGGTTGGAAAAGTTGGTCCGTCGGATATTCCGACGGAAACAGTCCGATGAAGACCACACACAGTCGGAATATCCGACAAAACGGTCCAATAGGACACATTCCGTCGGGATCTCCGACCGTGTGTACAAGGGCTTAGAGTATCCTAGAGTTGCAAAAATTGCAAAATTAGCTATATCATATAACATCAGATAAAATATTGATGGTACATATGTAAAATATACAAACTCCTACACCATTGTAGGACATTTATAATTACCTATTGGTAAAAGTGCAAGCATAAAAATGTTTTGACAAAAATGTAGTTACAGGTCATACTTATTTATGTTCAGCGGTGTCCTACAAACACAAGAGTATTCCATAGAAAAAGGAGAAGAAAAATGTATACTCTAGTTATGCGTGCAAAAGTTGAATTTGTTAATACTAAATGCATTTATTTATAGCTTACCTTTAGGTCATGTGGACGGTGTGTTGGTCCAGTGGGTACTGATGAGACTGCATTTAGTGGGCACTGATGAGGCTGCATTTGTTGGGCACGGATGAGGCTGAATTTGATGGGCACTAGTAGGCTGCATTTGATGGGCACTAATAGGGCTGATTTGATCTCTTGTATAATGTTTACAGTCTCTGACCATCTCTTGTATCAGGTTCTCAGTCTATAACCATCTCCTGTACCATGCCCGCATCCTCTGACTTCTCCTGTGCCATGCCTGCAGCCTCTGACTTCTCATGTAATAAGTCTGCAGCCTCTGACATCTCCTGTATCATGTCCTCAGTCTCTAACCATCTCCTGTACCATGCCCACAGCCTCTGACATCTCCTGTACCATGACCACAGCCTCTGACATCTCCTGTATCATGAGAGAAGATTTACAAGGGAAGGATTCCCACTGAAAAGAGACACAGGTGGACCACACTGCTTAATAAAGGATATATTTTATTAGAAAAAGATATTTGATACAAGAAGGGCCAAGACCAGGTACCCACCACCAACACCAAGATCATATTAAAAATAGGCAAAGTTGTCTGTTTAAAAGCAGCTGCATCACGCTTCAACCGTGCATGCACATACCTATAACAAGTTTAAAAGAAAGGATGTATGGGGACTTTAGGACTTTAAAGGCACCAGTATATAATCAAAAGTATGAGAATGATTTTTATATATAAATTTATTCAAAAGTTGAAAACATCCAAAATTAGAGAGTTAAAAGCTTGACACAAAGACATGTATCCACATATATATGGGTCTACGTCAGCATTTACATCACAAATAGGAATAATACAATTCAAAATATATGTAATAGCTCTTATGAACCAAATACAGTCAGGATTAACGTATATAGTCACTGTTGTGATTAAAATGGTATTTCTATATACCTGACAAAGACCAGCTAGGTGTAACTAACGCAATTACAATACTCACAAAACCCCTTTTAACTAACGCTGCAGCATTAGGAGACAACGAGGATAAAGCCCAGCCAATGTTACAGTTTCAGCAGATGTCTGATTTATTGTGGGAGGGGCTGCACGTTATATGCACCCTTATCAGCCAATCATTGCATAGAACATGGGTGTGGTTAATACAGAGATGTTCATTACATATCATTACATATCATTACATATCATTACTCATGTCATCTGCTTCCGAATCACAGTCATGGGATATGTGGCCCAGACATATTGTGACACAATCTCTTTATTTAGACAGCATAGAACGAGACTGCTTATGCAAGCTATATTTCCTTATGTGCATGTTTACAGAAAAACTGCTACAGTCTGCAGATACAGAATCCAAGCCAGCTAGTAAAGTTAACCAGGTTAATCCTATATGAACTTACAAATATGGAGTCACTCTGGTTCAGCCATATTACTACAATCCCCTCTAAGTCATGACAAACCACGAACATGACTTACTTCTTCTCACTGTGACATACATCCCGGTGGCCATAGTAAAAGTTAAGATGTATTCTATTAGCTGCAGCTGGGTTGGAAGGTCAAGTACCTCGGAAACCATGCACATAATAAACCTGTAATACCATAAGCAAAATCAGTACAACACTGATTGCAATATCCCTAATCCAGGATTAATCCAGGATTCAGCATTGAGACCAAACCCCCCATGTTACCCAGGGGGCTCCCAAGCAATTATTTTGCTTTTTCATCATGTCAATACCCCCTCAGGCTCCTGAGAGGAACCATGCCCAGGTCATGTTCTTTTCCAGAAACAATGACCTAGCATAACGGTGTTTGAGTGGGCACCCAGGACGAACACTAGCCTTGAGCAAGTGACGTTCCTCACTGTCCCTGAGAATAACCACTATCAGAACCAATGAGGCCAAGTAACACCATCCCCTGGAATCATTCAGAATCCATGGATGGCATGGTCTTCCACAACAAATGTACGTGCCGTTGTCCAAGGCCAGTGGCTGTCTGCTTAAGGACCTGTTGGGCACCCTCAGAGAATCCTGCAAAAGCAAGCTGTGAAAGTAGCGTGGCCATCTCAGTATGGGGGCCAGAGGCATGCATGAAGTGTGACGTAGGGCACGATCTAAGGTGTCAAGCACTGTGGAGTTCCTGTAGACTCTGAATGCACATCCCCTCTATGTCCAATAAGTGTGTTACTAGTAATTTTATCGGGTAGGCCACATATAACCTTAAGGCTCCCCCTAGAACACAGAGGCTGGTAGATGACATGTGAACCAATACATATATAATACAGTGCCTATGCCAGCATCCCTTCAAACAGTATACACTGAAATGGTCGAGCATGTACTGGACACACTACAACAACAATCCCAATATTACCCCCTGACCCTCACCCGGATCACCTTCTAAGCATACAAAAATAGGACACACCAAACATGTAATCTCAGCTGCATAGCAATTGTCCATGGAATGCAAAAGGGAGGAAGGGGCGTGACAGTCCATAGAAACAAGTGGGAGGGGCATGATAGCCTTTAGGCCAAATGAAAATAGTCCCAAAGAAATACTCAAAAAGAAAAGTCTCTTGGATGGCTTCTGAATGTCCATTAGATTTGCAGAAAAGGAAGGAAAAGGAAATGTCCACATTATTATAACTCTCATTCTGCTCAACTTTTTCCAAAACCTTTTGGTTCAATTCTGTGATCACTCATATGTACAGACAAGAATTCTCTACCCCAAAACACTGCCTCTTTGTAAGGACAGAACTTGATATCCACAGACAGACTGGAACTGATGCGTTGGGCGAGACCGGGGACTTTCGGCTGGCACATCTGGATCTTTTTCATGTGGTGCTCACAGGAATTTTGTACCCCAGGTTTGCATCATGTGGCTCCCCCTTGAGGTATCATTTCACAGGAACAGTTTCCAGCCGGAGTCCGCCTTTAGTGACCTGAGCACCTCCTATGGTATTTGAACAACAAAGATTTCCATGTTAAAGCTGTAGTCATCACTTCATTAGGATAGGATATAGGGAAGGGTATGGATGGGGTGTAGGGTATGACTGGGGTGGGCATTTCTTCATGTGAATAGGGCTGTGGGTGAATGCAGGCTGGCTGGGGCAGATACTCCTCCTCTGACATGAGTAGTCACAGAATCTACCTGATCAATTTAGGCCTTAACCATTGGAGATATTAAAAATAATATTCTTAATTGACTCAAACATAAGTAAAACATGCAGGAATGAAAATGTTTCTCAGCAAGGGTTTTCATTATATAGCTTCAATATATTTAACTAAACATTTTTCCAAATCCAGCATTATAGCAGAACTTCAACAAAACTTAAACCTCTCTAGTTTCTTCTATTCCCGGAATCCAAGTGGACTCAAGGGACTTAGGACAGAACATTTTACCCAAACACATATTCTGACTCAGATGTCTCCCAACTTTGCAAGTCTGATCATCAGCAACAAACAAAACATTGATGGATAAACAACATTTCATCACCAACACTCTATGACGGACACCCTGATAATTCAGAAGGTAGATATCCAGAACAGTCATTCTGATTGCTTATTTCAACTAAATCCTTCCCATCACATTTTAGTACCCCATGGACCCAATATACACAGCAATATATCTTGATTACAGTCATTTAATTTCTTCAAACATTTTTTTAAATTTTCACCCTTCCTCTACCAAAATCCCTTTATCAATTCTTTTAATTGAATTTAACCCCAAACTTTTAGGGAAAGTATAACATGGGCCTAAACACAATATGAGACACCTTGTGCACATTCCAGACACATATACAACAACTCTCTCTCATCCCACATTCATCTGGCCATTCCATTCATTCTTCATTTCATTTATAACACCTTTAAACCTTAATATTTTTCTTTCTAGTGTCCAGAATTACACAACACAGTTACTTCTCTTTTTCTTTACTAACCACAATTCCTCTGGCGTAGCGCCTGGAATATACAACTTCCCTTTTATTTACTTTCGAATTCTGGATTTCTTAATTATAATATTCTACAGCTTTAACACTATTGAAACAATTTGCACAAATATAGCACATTTGCTGTTATCAGAAAAAAACACACTTTAACTCTAATAATGTAAGGATAGGCAACCACACCCAAAATAGTCTTAAAGTCAGACTCTAAAAATTTGCATCTGATCAGATTCCTTTAAAAAACATTTGGTAATTTTATCAGTGACATGTCACATTCCCCTTTTAATGTTCCCAGTTTACTATGGAGTAAATATCGGCTTAGTATATGCCCAACATATTTCATGAATAGACTGACACTAGTTGCAACATTTTAACAATAAACATGTACCTTTTATAGATAACTTTTCTGAATCTGATCTTTTTTTAACATTCATTTTCCACTTCAGCAAGTCCCTGACTCGCTGACTATGGAATACAAATATAAATATATACTCCCCACAAAACCCTTGGTGAAAATATAGTTGAAGTTTGTTCCCATCTTCCACCCGAAACTCTGTCCCTTTCACCTGCCCACTTTAGCAACGCTCTCTGTTTTAGCAGGATCATAGGACATATATATCAACTACCCAACCATCTATCTGAATTTCAGAAAACAAAAACAATCTTATACTCTAAATTGGAATTCCAAGACAAGACAAAAATTCACATACACATAAAATTAAGCATTTCTCTCCATTAACCAGTTCCCTCTGCCCAGGTATCCGTCTTATGAAACTGCGAACAGGGCGACCCAAGGACTGCCACTAACCACAGTCCACAAACAGTCCATGAAGCAGAGACAGTCGTGGGAGAAGTGTTTAAACATGTTCTCCCTCCGACAGAAACAGTCAGTCCATAAAACTACAACCTTAGTGCCTCACCGGAGATCCATGTCAGAATTCACACCCCCAAACCCACCAGATCAGAGGTGGAGAATCGGAGAGTGATGAGGGAATCTGGGGGAATCCGAGGGGGGAAGCCGGAAGATTCATATTCTCCCTCTACCCAACTCAGACCCCCCAAAACAGTAACCATGTCCCCCTGTCAGTGCATCCAGCAGCAATTTAATCACTGCCCAATAAACCAACATCTTGATGTCTCTACGAATCTCTGGTACCGTAATCCCGCAAAAGTCTCACGAGACCCCAGCACCAGGGCTGCTCATTTAACGAGGTGGGGTGCTTTCAACAAGGTTTCTAGCCTCCCCACCAGCTCTCTCTCTTTTTACCCTTGGTTGAACCTTTTTCTCGTACCCGTTGCCAAACAGGGATCTGCACTGATCTGCACATCCCACCAACCCACCTGTACCGACTCATTATAACTTTAGCAAACAACAATAAACAAATAATCAACGAACAGACACACAAATAAACAAACAAGGTAAGTACACTAAAACATCTTGAGTAAAACAACACCTTCTATCTGATAATCCAAATAAAACTAGCTGTGACACTTTAAAAATCCATATTTTAAACAAAACTCTCTCTGTGTTAATTTCCTTACCTGCCCAAAACCTCCCATCCCGGCTGTCCTTTAAAATCATTTCCTCAACGCAAATAGAATGTCCCCTTTAACTCTCAAAACAAGCTCTGCTAACTTCCCGTTTTTAAATGTACTTTCCATAACTTTTTTTTTTTTTCTTTCTTCTATGTCTAAAATGGCTCTGAAACCCGGCTCGCATATAAAAAGAACAATGCATTGAAAAACCTTGCAAAATGCACACCTTCCTTTAATAAATAACTCAAATCTCTCCTTTACCTTCTAACTTCACTTACTTTACCCTCAACAAATGTAGGATATTCTTAATTAACATCCTACTCACTTACTTAAATCTCATCACTCCTGGGCATTCTTCCAAAATACCCACCTGCCAAAGTCAACCCCCTTCCACCTAACACATACATTTTACACCCTGCAAAAAATACCATTCCGATACCCTTCCAAGAGTTACCAAAACACATGTTAAACATGTGCAAACAAATTATGCACTTCTCAAGCAGAATCAAGCACCTATAACTTCAGAGTTCTATAGCCAACATACTTCTTACGATACCGTACCTAAATTCAACAAGGGAACTTTACTTCACTCTAATCTAATTTTCCACTTTTGGGACATCATATAACAGTGAAAACAGGGCTGTCTTACCTTCCAACCATGTTTCACACAACACATATCTTATTACTTTAATGCAAATGCGATAGACAAGAAAAGCCAGATAGAGCAAAAGTTTGTAGCAGTTTTGTGGGTTCCGGTAGTAATTGGTAATTGCCCCATTACCCTTTTTTTCCCTTCTCCTTCCCTAAAGGAGCCCAATATTAGGCTTTTAAACAGAGTCCCACCAAGGACATAGGCTTCTCATAAGCCACTTCTTAACAGCCTGGTCCGTCTCACAATTCTCTTAACTAAAATTTATCTGGCCAGGGTTGCGTGTGTCAAAGCTTTCCATGCTTGACCACACCCTGCCAAGTCCTAAATTCCTAAATTCCAAAATCTCAGCGAGTGCCTCCATTCTGTTGTGATTAAAATGGTATTTCTATATACCTGACAAAGACCAGCTAGGTGTAACTAACGCAATTACAATACTCACAAAACCCCTTTTAACTAACGCTGCAGTATTAGGAGACAAAAGCAGCTGCATCACGCTTCAACCGTGCATGCACATACCTATAACAAGTTTAAAATAAAGGATGTATGGGGACTTTAGGACTTTAAAGGCACCAGTATATAATCAAAAGTATGAGAATGATTTTTATATATACATTTATTCAAAAGTTGAAAACATACAAAATTAGAGAGTTAAAAGCTTGACACAAAGACATGTATCCACATATATATGGGTCTACGTCAGCATTTACATCACAAATAGGAATAATACAATTCAAAATATATGTAATAGCTCTTATGAACCAAATACAGTCAGGATTAACGTATATAGTCACTGTTGTGATTAAAATGGTATTTCTATATACCTGACAAAGACCAGCTAGGTGTAACTAAAGCAATTACAATACTCACAAAACCCCTTTTAACTAACGCTGCAGCATTAGGAGACAACGAGGAAAAAGCCCAGCCAATGTTACAGTTTCAGCAGATGTCTGATTTATTGTGGGAGGGGCTGCACGTTATATGCACCCTTATCAGCCAATCATTGCATAGAACATGGGTGTGGTTAATACAGAGATGTTCATTACATATCATTACATATCATTACATATCATTACTCATGTCATCTGCTTCCGAATCACAGTCATGGGATATGTGGCCCAGACATATTGTGACACAATCTCTTTATTTAGACAGCATAGAACGAGACTGCTTATGCAAGCTATATTTCCTTATGTGCATGTTTACAGAAAAACTGCTACAGTCTGCAGATACAGAATCCAAGCCAGCTAGTAAAGTTAACCAGGTAAATCCTATGTGAACTTACAAATATGGAGTCACTCTGGTTCAGCCATATTACTACAGTCACTATAGTGATGAGCTGGTGTAGCATCCCAAGAGTATACCCAACATGTTTCGCATTGAGAAACGCTTCTTCTGGGGCGCAATAAAAACACTCTTAAAAAGATAAAGAGAGATATAATACATGGATTAGATAGACATTTTCATATCATTACAAAACACAAAATGTTACATAAATCTAATTAGAGCGCATGAGAATGCAAAGTACAAATAATAAAAGGAAAGGTGTCTGTCAAAAAGGAGCCATGCGGGCATAAAGGCCATTGTGCCAGTCGTATATGAGACATTGTGGGGGCATGCATATTATTGTAAATATGATAAAATAAATATTGACATACAATACATGTGCACATACCTATGTATACACATGTGTATATATACACCAAAGTCATGTTTAAAACAGTTACTAAAAATATAAGTTCGTATCAATCGCTCACCAAAGTCAGGAGACTGCACAGAGCGAGCCAGGGAGATAAGGAGTACGCTGATGTCTTTTTGCAAAAGGTAAGCCCATACAGACCGGGTGTCTATACATTTAATACATAAACAATATGAGTGTCTCTCAAGGGGGGAAAAAAGGGAGGATAAATTTGGGTTGTAAGGTGTATATAATTAGAGATCTCCTACATTATGTATGTGATGGCGTGTGCTATCCGCCGCACAGGGATATTATCCACGGGGTGTAAAAGACATCTGAGGGACGCTGGCATCGCGTCCCTCTAAAAAGGATGCATGCCCCGCCCACCACCGCATGATCAGCAATCAGCTAATCAATGACGTGCAGTGGGTCGGCCGAGTCCTCAAGTGTTCGCCATCTCAAACGCCGCTCAATCCCCACAGCGCCTGCGCATAAATACAGGCATAAATAGGGGATGGGACACAGAGACAGGCGGCGCCGGGGGAGGAGTACGAGATGCCGGTCAAAAAGATGTAAATCACATATGTGATTGTATCATACATTATTCTTTCCAAATGTTTACTATGTGCCTGTCATTCGTTGTCATGCGGGTAGATGGCGCTGTGCCGGCCGTTGAGCATTGTGCGGCCGGTAAGCGCCACAGGAGATTTCCTGGTGGCGCATTAGGAATGTTTGTGCTGGTCAAATTTACATCTTTTTGACCGGCATCTCGGACTCCTCCCCTGGCGCCGCCTGTCTCTGCGTCCCATCCCCTATGTATGCCTGTGTTTATGCTCAGGCGCTGTGGGGATTGAGCGGCGTTTGAGAGGGCCTTATCTCCTACTGCCACTTGGAACTCACATTATCCCACAATACAATCCGGCTGTATCTAGCCGGCGTCCAACATTTCACGTCCCTCCAGGACCCTACTGAACCCTCGTTGTTTTCTTACCATGCCGTACAGGCTGTCTTGCGTGGTGTCCAGAGGCGCCAACCAGTGATCAGCACCAAACGCCTGCCTATTACAGGAGCTATCTTCAGGCGCATGTCAGATATCCTGGCCACATCCCCCTTCGGTCTTCACCCTAGAGTTGTCTTACTAGCGGTCATGCATCTGGCCTTCTACGGCTTCTTACGGCCAGGAGAGTTCACCTGTAACAACCCCGCAGAACGGATGCTTCGCAAACGACACCTGGTCCATTACGAAGACCATTTCATCTTACATATAGCAGTCTCCAAAACATAACAGATTGGCTCTGGTACGGACATCCATTATTATAAGATCAACAACAGCTGGTGTCCAGTCTCCACTCTCACCCGCCTGTTGTCAAATCTGGCCGATCAACCAGACGCTAGTCCACTCCTGCCGTTCCATACCAAGCCCCTGAAGGCTGCTCAGTTCGTGGAACATATTAGGATACTTCTACGTATCCTTCAGCTCAACCCTGCTCAGTACTCCGGACACTCGTTCCGTATCGGGGCAGCCTCAACAGCCTCCCGCCAAGGGGTCCCGGACCACGTAATCAGGAAACTGGGCAGATGGAAGTCCACCTGCTTTGCCCGCTATATTCCCAATCCACAAGTAGAGATGGCCCAGGCCTTCATCAAACTCACTCAGTGACTAAGTTAAGTCAATAAAGAACAATCCCTACCTGAATGTTTTTGCCCCCTTATTTTGGTATACCGTACGTTAGACCAAGGCACACTTTCAGGTCCATTTCAAGTGGTAAGTTTGTGTTAACCCTGTTTGTTATCCTTATCCATATCGGCCATAGGGCTCTGAACCATAAATAAGAAGGCCAGTATGGTGGCCTGAATTTATGGGAGGAGCCCGGAGGGGTATTTAATCAGCCCGTTCGGCTGTGTTCCTTGTCGGTTCCTGTGTGCGATACCCACCTTCCCATCCCTTTTTAGGGCATTTCTCAAGGCATCATACTCCTCACAAGAGTACTCATTTCACTTCATTTCATGTTCATTTCATTCAATTCTCATTTCTTATCTAGGGTATGCCCCCTTATTTTGGTATACCGTACATTAGACCAAGGCACACTTTCAGGTCCATTTCAACTGGTAAGTTTGTGTTAACCCTGTTTGTCATCCTTATCCGTATGGGCCATAGGGCTCTGAACCATAAATATATATATATATATATATATATATATATATACACACACATATAATATATATATGTGTGTGTGTGTGTGTGTGCGTGTGTGCGTGTGTATACCATCATCGAGTTAGGTAAGAAAAACGATGCACACGAGTTTTGTTTTGTTTTTACAAAAAAAAAAAACTATATTCAAATGATATGCGAGCTGAAAATGATCAACTAATCTCTCTGCACCTCAAAATATATAAATAATATATATGTGTGTGTGTGTGTGTGTATATGTATATGTACACACATATGTACACACATATGTACACACACACACATATAGATAGATAGATGGCTTTCCAACAGTCTTGAAGGAGTTCCCAGAGATGCTTAGCACTTAGCACTTAGCACCCCATCACTCTCCTTCTTGGTCAAATAGCCCTTACACAGCCTGGAGGTGTGTTTGGGGTCATTGTCCTGTTGAAAAATAAATGATGGTCCAACTAAACGCAAACCGGATGGAATAGAATGCCGCTGCAAGATGCTGTGGTAGCCATGCTGGTTCAGTATGCCTTCAATTTTGAATAAATCCCCAACAGTGTCACCAGCAAAGCACCCCCACACCATCACACCTCCTCCTCCATGCTTCACAGTGGGAACCAGGCATGTAGAGTCCATCCGTTCACCTCTTCTGCATCGCACAAAGACACAGTGGTTGGAACCAAAGATCTCAAACTTGGACTCATCAGACCAAAGCACAGATTTCCACTGGTCTAATGTCCATTCCTTGTGTTCTTTAGCCCAAACAAGTCTCTTCTGCTTGTTGCCTGTCCTCAGCAGTGGTTTCCTAGCAGCTATTTTACCATGAAGGCCTAATTCACACAGTATCCTCTTAACAGTTGTTCTAGAGATGTGTCTAATGCTAGAACTCTGTGTGGCATTGACCTGTTCTCTAATCTGAGCTGCTGTTAACCTGCGATTTCTGAGGCTGGTGACTCGGATGAACTTATCGTCCGCAGCAAAGGTGACTCTTGGTCTTCCTTTCCTGCGGCGGTCCTCATGTGAGCCAGTTTCTTTGTAGTGCTTGATGGTTTTTGCCACTGCACTTGGGGACACTTTCAAAGTTTTCCCAATTGTTCGGACTGACTGACCTTCATTTCTTAAAGTAATGATGGCCACTCATTTTTCTTTACTTATCTGCTTTTTTCTTGCCATAATACAAAGTCTATTCAGTAGGACTATCAGCTGTGTACTGTATCCACCTCCTGCACAACACAACTGATGGTCCCAACCCCATTTATAAGGCTTGAAATCCCACTTATTAAACATGACAGGGCACACCTGTGAAGTGAAAACCATTTCGGGTGACTACCTCTTGAAGCTCATCAACAGAATGCCAAGAGTGTGTGAAGCAGTAATCAAAGCAAAAGATGGCTACTTTGAAGACCCTAGAATATAAGACATATTTTCCGTTGTTTCACACTGTTTTGTTAAGTATATAATTCCACATGTGTTAATTCATAGTTTTGATGCCTTCAGTGTGAATCTACAATTTTCATAGTCATGAAAATAAAGAAAACTCTTTGAATGAGAAGGTGTGTCAGAACTTTTGGTCTGTACTGTGTATGTATATATATATATATATATATATATATATATATATATATATATATATATAATACACATACTGTTGTGGAAAAATTCCCTTGGGCTCCATACGCAAATCCACACTGTTGCAAATGTGCAGCGTCTAAATGCACACAAAGCACAAAACAATTCCTTTGCGCTTAAAAGCGCATGTGTATCAAGCTCTTTGGTACAAGGAAATTGAAGTACTTCATAGCACCAGGTAGAATCAGGAACAATGCTGCTTCAAGCTGGAATCTCAAGCGTCTGTCCGTTGGCCCCAGACCCTTGGTCTTTTTATTGTTTGGACACAAAAGAATAACAAACAGGAAGTGATTGCCCACAACAGGCAAGCACTTCCTCGGTACATGAAATGACATCACAGGAAATGACACATAAAAGGGGAGGGCATGCAGCACAGCAGATACTGTTTAAAGTAAACAGTATCTATTAAGCTCATTCTACTGGTTCTTGAGACAATCTGTGGGGACATTGCTACTGGTGTTGTTAATATACGGTACGAGTATATCAACAAGGCAGGTACCAATGTCCTCTTATTAAAGCAGATATGTATCCAAAAGGGATAATGTAGCCACAAAGAGATAAAATAATATGTTTATCTCTTTATGTGGACTTCGCTTCTCTAATGCGCATAGTCATTTGAAGGCAAGAAGCCCAGCACATTGCGCTTGGTACCTACAAACCAACAAACATCCACAGACACAGAGAACATGTCTCAAATCCCATGAGAAGGCTTTCATACTGACCATTTTTACCACTGGTCTTGATTTAACCCAAGTTCACTCTTCTAGAGTGTTCCTCGATTAAACCAGACACAGGGAGACAGATGACAATCTATAAAACACACATCCTAGAATAAAAGGTTCACATAAATGTTATACAATCACATTTCCACAAGAGTCATTCCTTTTTTGTCATATGCTCCCATGTGTCCCTTGATGAATCTTGATCTTCTTCTTACACCTGGAAATGAATCAGTCCTTACAGTCCATATGAGTCCATAAAAAGGAAAACACGGCTTGACATGTAATTCTCTTCATCAGGAGGGATGACTTATAGGGAGGACACGACATGGTGAGCTGGAGTAATCGCTGGTCGGTTTGGGATCCTCTGTGACTGGTAGGTGGGTTGGGCTTCGGGACGTCTTGTCTCATCGAGGAAGATGTGGTCATCTGCCCGGGCTCCGGCCCCTCATCATGATATATAGAAGGAATAGGAATAAAAACAACATGAGTAAATATACCCCTACTTCCTTCAACCATGATCCAATGGAGAATAAAAAATCCCCAAAGTTTCCCAAACCCTTAAAAAGATTCCAACCTTCACTAGCTATAGCTCTGGCTTTGCCTTGCAGGGATCTAACCTTATCCATAT
The DNA here is from genome assembly GCF_037356315.1 of Lithobates pipiens. Classification (NCBI taxonomy): domain Eukaryota; kingdom Metazoa; phylum Chordata; class Amphibia; order Anura; family Ranidae; genus Lithobates; species Lithobates pipiens. Next base: position 212,724,789 of record NW_027507758.1, read on the forward strand.
GGGCCTGAACTTTGTCACTGGTATCCTCAAGCCATGTACAACAATCTTTACCTATGAATTCACAGAAACCCCCCTTGGATGCCAACAGATAATCAAGGGCCATCTTTTCCTGTAAGAGAAGGGTCTTGATCTGCAGTTGTTCCTGTGAGATTTCCCTTACAGCCTCTACAGTTTCATTGAATATCCCATCCACAATGGATGAGAAATTGTTCAATCGTTTCATAAATTCAATCCCCCACCCCGTCCAAGCAGGAAGCCAGACCCAGGCCTGGTCGGAGTTGGTGAACAATTCCCTTCTAGTTATTCCTTTTCTCGCATCATCAGATCCTCCCTATCATCAGCGATCTAAGATGCTGGGACTAGTTTCACCAGGACGCATGAACCTCTTGCATTAGGGGGGATTAGTTTATAAGCTGAGGTACCGCATAAGAAGTAGTAGGGGCCAGTCAGAATTGCACAGAGGGAATCACTCTGGCGGTTACGTGCATTGAGTAGTAACAACATAATCTGTGGGATGGCTCCCTCAGTCTGAACATCACACCCTTTCTTCAAAAAGATGTAATCTGGCCTATTGGTGTTATTAAAAAGGCTGGGGGTTTCGTTGGTTAGATTAACCACTTAAGGACCGCCACATGGCAATGTACGTCGGTGCAATGGCACCGACAGGCACAAGCACGTACGTGTACGTGCTCGCCTTCCAGCGGGTGGGGGGTCCGATCGGACCCCCTCCCGCTGGATGCGGCGGTCTGTTTCGCTGCAGGAGCGATCCGGGATGAGGGGATGGCCGTTGGTTTCTGGCCATCCCCTCTCGCTCGCTCCTGGCCAATGAGAAGCTTCCCCCGCTGTGTATAGTAAACACAGGCAGGGAGGAAGTGATGTCATTCTCCTCGGGGCGGTCTTTTTGACCAGACTACGAGGAGAACAGTGAAAGTAAGTGTGCACCAACACTACACTGACATGTAGGCACACAAACCCCCCCCCGATCACCCCCCCCCGATCGCCCCCACCCCCCTTCCCCCTCCCAGTCACAGTGTCACTGATTGCAGTGATCATTTATTTTCTGATCACTGCATTTAGTGTCAGTTGTGACAGTAAAAACTGTCAGGGCAGTTAGTGTTAGGTCCAGGGTAGCCCCCTACCCCCCAATAAAGGTTTAACCCCCCGATTGCCCCTAGAGTTAACCCTTTCACCCCCTTTTGCCAGTGTCACTAAGCGATCGTTTTTCTGATCGCTGCATTAGTGTCGTTAAGTAGCTAGTTATTTTTTTAGGTTCACCGCCAGGTTTTTATAGCGCTAGGTACCCCGATATACTACCCAATAATGGTTTTAACCTCCTGATTGCCCCTAGTTAACCCTTTCACCCCCTTTTGCCAGTGTCACTAAGCGATCGTTTTTCTGATCGCTGCATTAGTGTCACTGGTGCCGCTAAGTAGCTAGTTATTTTTTCAGGTTCACCGCCAGGTTTTTATAGCGCTAGGTACCCCGATATACTACCCAATAACGGTTTTAACCCCTTGATTGCCCCTAGTTAACCCTTTCACCCCCTTTTGCCAGTATGATTAAGCGATCGTTTTTCTGATCGCTGCATTAGTGTCGCTAGGTAGCTAGTTATTTTTTTAGGTTCACCGACAGGTTTTTATAGCGCTAGGTACCCCCATATACTACCCAATAATGGTTATAACCCCCTGATTGCCCCTAGTTAACTCTTTTACCAGTGATCACCGTATAAGTGTCACTGGTGACGCTGGTTACCCAGTTAGTTATTTAGGTTCCCCGTCAGGTTTTTATATAGCGCCAGGGACCCCCATATACTACCTAATAAAAAATTTGAACCCCCTGATTGCCCCTAATTAACCCTTTCACCAGAGATCACCATATAAGTGTTACGGGTGACTCTGGTTAGTTAGTTTGCTTTTTATAGCATCAGGGCACCCGCCATTTATTACCCAATAAAGGTTTAACCCCCTGATCACCCGGCGGGTGATATCAATTAGGTTTTAGGGTCAGGGGCTGCGTCGCCCCAGGCAGCGCTAGGTTAGTGCCAGTACCGCTAACACCCACGCGCAAAGCATACACCTCCCGTAGGGGTATAGTATCTGAACAGATCAATATCTGATCTGATCAGATCTATACTAGCGTCCCCAGCAGTTTAGGGTTCCAAAAAAACGCATTGTTAGCGGGATCAGCCCAGATACCTGCTAGCACCTGCATTTTGCCCCTCCGCCCAGCCCACCCAAGTGCAGTATCGATCGATCACTGTCACTTAAAAAACACTAAACACATAACTGCTGCGTTTGCAGAGTCAGGCCTGATCCCTGCGATCGATAACAGTTTTTTTGGTAGCATTTTATATTTAAATCCTGAAGGCGGTGCTTGGTTTTTGGGGTCCCGCACGCGGCTAGGCTCCCAAAAAGTCCCCCACATGTGGTATCCCCGTACTCAGGAGAAGCAGCAGAATTTATTTTAGGGTGTAATTTCACTTATGCCCATAGCATGTGTGAGCAATATATCATTTAGTGACAACTTTGTGCAAAAAAAAAAAAAAGTTTGTAATATTCCCGCAACTTGTGGCAAAATATAAAAATATTTCATGGCCATGGCCTTGAAGTTGGTTTCCTGGAACGTTAAGGGACTGAATATTCCTGAAAAACGGTCTAGCTGCCTGGCGGAGTTATGGCGGATGAAGTCTCAGGTGGTTTTCCTCCAGGAGACCCACTTCAGGTCAGACCAGATCCCAAAACTCTACAGCAAACACTTCCCCCTGGCATACCATAGTACTTCAACTACCTCTAAATCGAAGGGCACGTGCATCCTCCTTGCTAGAACCGTTCCGTGGTGGCTGATAGACCTCCAAACTGATAGTGAAGGGAGATACCTCTTTGTTAAAGGCACACTCCACTCGAAAAACCTTTACCCTCGCGAACCTATACATGCCGAATGTAGATCAGCTCCCGGCCCTGGACGCTTGTTTAGATGCCCTGGCCTCTTTCACAGAAGGAACTTTGATTGTGGGTGGGGACTTCAACCTCACCATTGATCCCCACAAGGACTCGTCGACGGGGACCTCCGCCCTGTCTGCGTGAACACGTATGCAAATTAGAGAACTGCTTCACTCCCACCGCTTGATAGACATTTGGCGCACCCTCCATCCACACGAGAGGGATTACACATTCTTCTCCGCAGCTCATGGGTCGTACTCAAGAATAAACATGTTTCTGGTTGCCCACGGTACGATCCCTCTAGTCTCTGATGCTCGGATCGGTCACATAGCACTGTCGGATCATGCCCCAATTTCCATGATGCTGAATCTGTTACCTGAGTCGCGGGGTTCGACCTCTTGGAGGCTCAATGAGTCCCTCCTGAAGGAACCGGAGATACATGCGGATATAACCCGGGAAATAGAGCGCTTCTTTGAGAACAATAATGACTCGGTCCCCAATCCCTTCACAGTATGGGCTGCCCACAAATGCTACGTAAGGGGTATTTTTATTAAACATGGACATAGACTCAAGGCAGCCAGGTCTAAGGCCCTCTCGGAGCTTATCTCCAAGTTACATGTGTGCGAGCAACGACACAAGTCACACCCCAACAGCGCCCTGGAGGCAGAGGTGGAGGAACTTAGAGAAAAAATTAGGGAATACTCCCTCTTTCAAGCTAAAACCAAACTCTTGTGGACCCGTAGAACATATTATGAATTCGGAGACAAATGTAGTAGGTCCCTAGCAAACGCTTTACGGGCACAACGTAATGCGTCTTATATCCCGGCAATCTCCTCCGCTACAGGATCCAAAATCCATGATTCAAAGGATATCGCAGAGAACTTCCGTTCCTTCTATGAGGGCCTGTACAATCTGCACCCACAGCCATCGGGAGACCGCCCCCAAACCCACTCTGAAGCCATTGAATCCTACCTTGCGTCAGCGAGCCTACCCTCCCTTTCAGAGGAAGAAGTGGAGACACTTTCACAACCGATCTCCCCTGAGGAATTCTCGGCTGCCTTGGCAGACTCACCCAAGGGCAAGGCGCCTGGCCCGGACGGGTTTACCGTCCCTTACTATAAAGCATTCCAGTCCCTGCTAGCCACGCCATTCATCGTTGCCTTCAATGCCATACTGGAAGGCCAGAGTGTCCCGCCGGACCTCCTGCAGGCCAGTATTTCGGTCATACCTAAACCGGAGAAGGACCCGCTGCTCTGCTCGAGTTACAGGCCCATCTCATTACTGAATTGCGACCTCAAGCTGTTTACAAAAATACTGGCGGAGAGGCTTGCACCAGTTCTTCAGCGACTGGTACCCCTAGATCAAGTGGGTTTTATTCGAGGTAGAGAAGCCAGAGACAGCACAACGAGGACTATTGACGTAATAGCCAGCGCCAAGCGCCTTAAAGTCCCGATTATGTGTTTATCAGTGGATGCCGAAAAGGCGTTTGACAGGGTGAGCTGGCCTTTTCTCCTGGCCACCCTGAGACACCTAGGTCTGCCGCCTCCTATGATTTCCTGGATAGCGGCCCTTTACTCATCCCCTTCAGCGGTAGTTAGAGTTAACGGAACCAACTCAGCTCGCTTTACAATTAGTAATGGTACAAGGCAGGGGTGCCCGCTGTCTCCCCTTCTATTCGTTCTTTCCCTTGAACCTCTCCTTCAACACATTAGACTTAACGCCAACATCAGGGGGCTAGAAACGTTGTCATACCACCACAAGGTTGCTGCCTTTGCAGACGACCTGTTGTTTTACATTTCTGACCCTCACACCTCTCTACCAGCTCTCTTATCGGAAATAAGAAGCTACGGAAAGCTTTCAGATTTCAAGATTAATCTACAGAAATCAGAGGCACTTAACGTCTCCCTATCCTCCAACACCCAGGCCCAAATGAGCAAAAATTTCCCCTTCCGCTGGGCGACCCAAGCAATCCAATATTTAGGCACCATGATCCCCCCGGACCCAAACCTTATTTTTCGGCTGAATTTTCAACCCCTATTGAAGACGTTCACCGCTGACCTGGAAAGGTGGTCAAATTTGGCGACCTCCTGGTTTGGTAGGTGTAATGTACTCAAAATGAACGTAATGCCAAGGCTACTATACCTTTTGCAAGCCCTACCCATAAAGATCCCCCAGTCATTTTTTAGAGCGCTGCGTTCCATGTTTATTAAAGAGGGATTCCACCAAAAAATATATATTAAAAGCCAGCAGCTATAAATACTACAGCTGCTGACTTTTAATAAATGGACACTCACCTGTCCCGGGTTCCAGCGATGCCGGCAGCCGAGGCCGATCGATCGCTCGGCCCTCGGCTGCTGCCGCCACCATTCTAGGTGAGGGAATCAGGAAGTGAAGCGAATCGGCTTCACTTCCCGGTTCCCTACTGCGCATGCGCGAGTTGCGCCGCGCAATAGGAAATCTCCGCGCTGTCACTGGGACCCGTGTGTGTCCCAGCAGACAGCGCGGCAGGGCAGGAAATGGCCTAGACTCCCACGGGAGTCTATGCCCGGAAGTGGGTGTAAATACCTGTCTTTGACAGGTATCTCCACCCCCCTCCCCCCTGAAAGGTGTCAATTGTGACACCAGAGGTGGGGAGGGATCCGATCAGCGGAGGTTCCACTTTAGGGTGGAATCCCGCTTTAAGTATGTGTGGCGTAATAGACCATCGAGACTTAGCCGGACATTGCTCCAACGACCGAAGCACAGGGGGGGGTAGGGCTCCCGGACCCTGCATTATACTATAAGGCGGTTCACATGAGTAGGACGGTAGACTGGTGCAGACACGTGGAAGGTAAACTCTGGGTCCGACTGGAGCGCGAATCGGTCTCGTGTCCTGCTGAGGGATTGCATTGGAGTGGGACTAGCCTGCCCGAGAGGGCTCGGGTGCATCCCCTTATTGAACCCACGCTACGGGAACTAGATAGGTACTTCAAACTGGCAGGAGTGCCTGGATTTCCCTCACCCTTGACCCCCATAGTGGGACACCCTCACTTTGTGGCAGGCACATCCGACAAATCCTTCCGACTTCATCAAGACGGAGACCTAGCTCGGGCCTCCCACTTTCTGGGAACAGGGGACTGGAGGGATCCCTCAGTTTCATATTGGACGCTAGGGAATACCGCGTTAGGCAGGTGGAAACTGGCCCAACTTTCCCACTTCCTCAAATCATTGCCTTACAGTGACCGCTTCCGCAGGTCTTTAACCCCGTTCGAGGAGATGTGCGTGGGAGAGGGACCGATCCGCGGATCACTATCACAATCATATGGCGTCCTCTTGGACCATTCCTCACAGGGGGACCCTCCGTTCCTTGGAAAGTGGGAGAGAGACCTCTGTGTTAAATTTTCGACGGACCAAAAGAACCGTGCACTCCTTTTTGCTCACAAGTCTTCCTTGTGTAGCAAGTACCAAGAAATCACTTACAAAATTTTGACCCGCTGGTACAGGACCCCTACGGTCCTAGCGGCCATGTTTCCGGGACACAGCCCCATGTGCTGGCGTTGTGGTACGCAAGCAGGTACGTTGATTCATATCGTTTGGGAATGCCCGCAGTTAACCCAGTTTTGGAGACAAGTCCTTAAGATCACTCATGACCTCACCACGGTTGACCTCCGGGATAACCCAGCTGCGATTTTCCTTAACCTAACTCCTATGTCTGGGAAACGATACCATAAATCTCTACTGAAACACCTTTTGAATGCGGCCAGGGCATGCATACCTAGTATGTGGAAGCAACAGTCCTTACCGGCAGTAACACAATGGTTCGCGAGGATCAGCGACATCTATCGCATGGAACAGCTGACGGCGGCAATGGGGGATAGGGAGGAGGAACACGATGCCCGTTGGATGCCCTGGAACATTTTCAGGTTTTCTGACAAATATAAGACTTATCTGTGAGTCCCATGGTGGGAAGTGAAGGGAGGGCCCGGCTCGCGGGAACCACTAGAGTCTCCCCCCTATATCTCACCCCACTTAGACCGCGCTGGTCCACATTACCCCCCCTTCCCTCCCCCACTGTATTTCCTCCTCATGCTCTGCTCTTCCCCGCTCCTATCCCTTCCCCCCCCACTCTTCCCCTTCCCCTCCCCCCACTCTCCCCCTTCCCCTATCCTTAGCAAAAATCTAGTGATTGTCAGGGCTTTGTCACAATATTTCCTCATCTTCCTTACCGAGGGATGGTATGGCCAAGGATTCTCCCCACTGGCGGCAAGGTGCAGCACTGTAGGGGATCTCTCCGGGACGGACTGAAAGGGACTTGTCTCGGGGAGAGGTCCAGGTGCCTGTATGCCGCTGGGCAGCCAGCTGGGTGGGGGAGCCAGAGTCGTGGCTGTAAGGTACTCACAGTAGATAGGACTATTACATAATATTTTACTACTTGACCTGTTTATTGTAATATGTGTATTAATCGGTATCAAGGAAAGAAGAGTAACATGTTTTGCTCAGTATGTTTCTGTATTACCTGCAATCCATAAATAAAGAATATAAAAAAAATAAAAAAAATATTTCATGGACTCAACATGCCTCTCAGTAACTAGCTTGGGGTGTCTACTTTCCAAAATGGGGTCACTTGGGGGGGGGGGGGGGGTTTGTGCTATTTTGGCATTTTATGGCCTTCGAAACTGTGATAGGTAGTGAGGAGTGAAATCAAAAATTTGCACCCTTAGAAACCCTGAAGGCAGTGATTGGTTTTCAGGGTGCCGTACGCGGCTAGACTCCCAAAAAGTCCCACATATGTGGTATCCTCGTACTCAGGAGAAGCAGCAGAATATATTTTTGGGTGCAATTCCACATATAACTATAGCATGTGTGAGCAATATATCATTTAGTGACAACTTTTTGTAAACTTTTTTTTTTTTGTGTCATTATTCAATCACTTGGGACAAAAAAAAATAATATTCAATGGCTCAACATGCCCCTCAGCAATTTCCTTGGGGTGTCTACTTTCCAAAATGGGGTCACTTGGGGGAGTTTTGTGCTATTTTGGCATTTTATGGCCTTCGAAACTGTGATAGGTAGTGAGGAGTGAAATCAAAAATTTGCACCCTTAGAAATCCTGAAGGCAGTGATTGGTTTTCGGGGTGCCGTACACGGCTAGACTCCCAAAAAGTCCCACATATGTGGTATCCCCGTACTCAGGAGAAGCAGCAGAATATATTTTGGGGTGCAATTCCACATATAACTATGGCATGTGTGAGCAATATATAATTTAGTGACAACTTTTTGTAAACATTTTTTTTTTTGTGTGTCATTATTCAATCACTTGGGACAAAAAAAAAATATTCAATCGGCTCAACATGCCCCTCAGCAATTTCCTTGGGGTGTCTACTTTCCAAAATGGGGTCATTTGGGGGGGGGGGGGGTTTGTACTGCCCTGTCATTTTAGCACCTCAAGAAATGAGATAGGCAGTCATAAATTAAAAGCAGTGTAAATTCCAGAAAATGTACTCTAGTTTGTAGACGCTATAACTTTTGCGCAAACCAATAAATATATGCTTATTGACATTTTTTTTACTAAAGACATGTGGCTGAATAAATTTTGCCCTAAATGTATGTCTAAAATTGAGTTTATTCAATTTTTCTTATAACAAAAAGTAGAAAATATATTTTTTTCTCAAAATTTTCGGTCTTTTTCCATTTATATCGCAAAAAATAAAAATCGCAGAGGCAATCAAATACCATCAAAAGAAAGATCTATTTGTGGGAAGAAAAGGACGCAAATTTCGTTTGGGTACAACATTGCATGACCGTGCAATTACCAGTTAAAGCAGTGCAGTGCGAAATTGTAAAAAGACCTCTGGTCCTTAGGCTGATAATTGGTCCGGGGCTGAAGTGGTTAACTGTTATACCTTCCTTACAGGTGGTGGACCCTATGAAGTTATCCCCTCTACCAAAACTAAAGTTAAAGAACACTTGTGGGTTACCTATTTGTCCCGATACCCATACTGGTTTTGTGAGTGAGGGGCAAAAGCCAGAGCTAATGTTAAAACTATAACTAATTTTACCCTCTAGGAATGTATCGTTAAGTTCTATTGACAAGTGTCTGTTTGGAGTCTTTAATTTCCTCATACCAATACGGATATCATATATAGCATGTACTGCTGCCATTGCTGGGGCATCAAGGCTTGGTGGGGGTTTGGAGCATACCCAACAGTTGGTCCTGTTCACCATTTTTGCCAGTTGGAGATGCATTTTAAACAATAAATTGGGATGCTTTTCATCACTACCCTTGTAAAATACACCAAACCAAAGCAACAAATAAAGAAGATACTCCTCATTCTTTGATGTAGTTGAGTAGCTTCTTGCAGTGGCTGGCGTGGATCCAGTTGTCTAGTTTTTCAAGCTTTAGAGAGGTCGGCATGGTCAGCTGAACCTGGAATGGTCCGAGGTATCTCGCCTCAAGTCCTGTCCTCTGGTGTTTCTTTACCAAGACCCAGTCACCTGGTAGGATAGAATGTAAAGCTGGAAGGGACTCATGAACCCTGTGGTGGATTTTATTTAGCTCACGTGGCAGGGACTGCACATACTTCGTCAGCTGAGAATGTAAAGACGACAGCTGCTGAGGAAAGTACAATCCTGTTTTTGTTTGACATCCAAACAAAACCTCATATGGAGATAACCTGTGAAGTCGTCTAGGGGCATTTCTGATGGAGTGGAGAGCTATGGGGAGACATTCAGGCCAAGGTTTCCCAGTATCAGCTATTACAGTTATTTGGAGATTTTGTTTTTAAGGATTCCGTTTAACCTTTCAACCTTACCACTACTTTGTGGGTGATAAGGGGTGTGTAATCCCTGATTGATATGGAGGGCTTTACACACTTCTGCAAATATCTGACCAGTGAAGTGGGAGCCTTGATCCGACTCGATCGTTTCAGGTAGCCCCAGCGACACACAATTTGGACAGGATCTTCCTGGCTGTAGTGGTGGCATTTGCTTTCTGAACCGGCCATGCCTCCGGCCAACCTGAAAACATATCTACACAGACCAAGATGTGTTCGTATGACCCACTCCTTGGCAACATAATGTAGTCTATCTGGATGCGCTGAAATGGATATTCTGGTCGCGGGGAATGTCGTTTTGGTACTGGTACCATCCTACCTGGGTTGTGTAATGCGCAAACCAGGCAGGCTGCTGCAAAATTAGCAGCTGCGGTAGTAAATCCAGGTGCTAATCCAATGCGAATCCACCTGCGCGCACATAACCATCTTTGACTGATGCCCTGGATAATGAGCCGAATGGGCCATCATTGGAAAAAGCGATCTTGGCAGACACCATTTATTACCAAGACCCCAGATGTCATCTGGACCTCCTGTGGCTCCTAGTGCCATCCATCTCCTCTGTTCCTGTAATTCTGCTTGTGACTGTAGTCTCTTAAACTCTTCCAGAGACACATCAGAGGGGATGGCTAGCATCAGGGTTTCCCCAGGAGGGTCCTTATCTGCCAAGGCATTCCCATCGGCCTCCAGAGTCCTATCAGTTGTGTGGGCCTTAACTTTTAGAATGGCTATCTCACGTGGCAGGTTGAAAGCAACAAATAACATGTTGATTAACTGTGCATGTTTCACGGGCTTTCCTGAACTAGTCAGAAATCCTCTTGCTTTCCAGATAGGACCGAAATCATGAGCTATCCCAAAAGCATACCTGGAATCTGTGTAGATATTGATCCTTTGACCCTCTTGGGTCTCACAAGCTCTTGCCAGTGCCCACAGCTCAGCTTCCTGTGCAGACATGTTGGAACTCAATGAACCCTTTTCCACAATTTCACTGACTGTAGTCACTGCATAACCTGTGTGTGGCTTACCATCTGGGGTGTAATACCTGGATCCATCGACAAAAAGGTTCTTAGCGTTTGGGATGGGGGCCTCCTTCACTGGGCCAATGGTTGTTGACTTTAGTTCCATCAGAGAAACACAGTCGTGGCGATCATCAACATGTTGTCCTTCTAAATTAATAAGTTGGTTAGAGGTAAAGAGGTTAGTATTGTTAGTCTGGAAAGTTTGAGTGTCGTTTTTAACGCCATTATCTCCCCCCTTTTCTTCCTCCTCAACTGGAAGGAAGAGATGCTGGGTTTAAAATTCTGACAGATTTTTTAACCACTGGAAACAAAGGGGTGTTACAGGGGGACTTGGTTGGCGCGAGAACTTTTATCAGCAGGTACCGGTCTATTTGGATTTTAAGACTATCCATCTGAGCTACACTCAAAGGGTATTGTGGTAATTGGGGAAAATGCTCCCTGGTCTGATGTTAACTGTGGTTGGTGGGACTGGCAGAAGACCCACATCATACTTGTCAATCACCCAAAGTTTGGGGTCCACTTCTGCCAGCACATCCAACCCCAGAAAACAACCAGGTTCTATCATGTATGGTAGAGCCACCATTGCACATAGGCGTTCACCCGACAATGCACTGCTAACCACAACACCTGTTGGAGTGTACTCGTTTGTATTTCCGACAAAATATCAGCTCCCAATAGATTGATGGGAACATCATCTGATACCAGTACAGACTTAATGGCCTCTGTGTGTTGGCCCAACCTACAATGGAGTGGTTTAGTGGTCTGTAGAGACACTGTCTGACCTGTGAGACCCACAGTGGGTGAAATCTCCCCAGAAAGGGGAACCTTGCCTCTGAGATCTTTGGATCTCAGAACAGTTCGAGCGGCACCGGTGTCAATGAGGCAAGGGAGGGGATATTTTAATTCTTCGATAAACAGGTTGATGACACCGCTTTGCCAACGTCCTATGAAGAATCATAGCCGTGGCTGGCCGTCCCTACAACTGAAGTTGTCGGATCATCTGGAATGAACTGCCACTTACCCTTGGGTCGGTTAGGACAGTCGCGCCTTAGATGATCTTCTTTTCCACAGATGTAACAAGTTCGGGCTTTCCAGCGTTGCGTCTTTTTCCCACGATTCTGTCTCATTTGTTCTGCATAAGGGGCTTGAGACACAAGGATTTTACATGTTTTATCCTGTTTCTTCCTATCCATCTCTCTCTCTATAGCAGAGAGGGTGGATAGAATGGCAGGTATTGTCATTTAATTAAATTCGGGTCTTGCTAATAATAACCGGTCCAGAATTTTCATATGGATGCCTTCTAAAAATTTGGCATTCACCTATGTGGACTTCGCTTCTCTAATGCGCATAGTCATTTGAAGGCAAGAAGCCCAGCGCATTGCGCTTGGTTCCTGCAAACCAACAAACCAACAAACATCCACAGACACAGAGAACATGTCTCAAATCCCATGAGAAGGCTTTCATACTGACCGTTTTTACCACTGGTTTCGATTTAACTCAAGTTCACTCTGCTAGAGCGCTCCTCGATTAAACTAGACACATGGAGACAGATGACAATCTATAAAACACACATCCTAGAATAAAAGGTTCACATAAATGTTATACAATCAAATTTCCACAACAATACACATATATTTATGTGTGTGTGTGTGTGTGTGTGTGTGTGTGTGTGTGTGTGTGTGTGTGTGTGTGTGTGTGTATACCGGCATCGAGCAAGGTAAGAAAAATGCCGCACACGTGTTTTTTTGTACAAAAAAAAAACTATATTCAAATGATATGCGTGCTGAAAATGATCAACTAATGTATATATATATATATATATATATATATATATATATATATATATAATGTGTGTGTATATATACAGTATATATGTGTGTATATGTGTATATGTATGTATGTATGTGTATATATATATATATATATATATATATATGTATGTAACCAGCGATAGCCCTGGTTGTTCACGTCAAACTGAGGATGGCTATTTACTATGGCCAGGTTTGGATGTCATACTGTACATGTATGCAATTTCATCTTGCCTCCTAATCAGCACATTTCCCTGGAAAAATCACTATTTCGCCAAAATTGTTCAAGTCTGTTTGAACATTAATATATATATATATATATATATATATATATATATATATATATATATATATATATATACTTACACGTATATGTATATATATATACATGTGTGTATATATGTGTTTGTGTGTGTGTGTGTATATATATATATATATATATATATATATATATATATATATATATATATATATGTATATATCCGCACATCAAAAAATGTAATCTACATTTAAAATCAATCTATTAAATTGATAAACAAAAAATATGTTTTTATTAATGAACTTTTAATTCATTATTTAATAAAATATTAAAATATAAAATATGAAAATCTATATATAATTGTTTTATTTCTAATTTGTATATATATTTTCTCTGGAACTGCTCAAACTCTTGTATCTATATAAATGTGTGTGTGTAATATATATATATATATATATATATATATATATATATATATATATATATATGGTAACAAATAGTGTAGCGCTGGATATATGTAGCAAAACCATACATAAATGAATTATGTGGTTGTGAAAAACAAAATGTGAATATACTGAAAATGCAACATAAAAACTGTGAGTGCTAAAAAATATGCCCCTGTTGAAGACATATTTTGTCGAAACCCGTCGGGCTTGCATCTGGCACCCCACATTGCTCTTTCTTTTAAATATTTCTTTTTTGTGATCACATGTCATAATTTTGTTTATTTTTATGACCTTTTAAATAAAACCTAATGGTTACCCTCTGACCTGCACCACTTGGAGCTTTCTTTTTTCTTTATATTTTTTGTGGACCACCTTCCACATTTGGGGTCGGTACCCCAAATGCGACACATTAGATCCTGACATTTTGAGAGATGCTTTGAGAGACGCTCACCATGGTCTTATAACATCGAAAGCCTCCCCAGCATCCATTCGGACTACCATCAATCCACCATTTGGTTCCATGTTTGGACCCCAAGCGCTGTTGACTCAACCGTCGTAAGACAGATGAGTCCATCCTCTCTGGTAAGAGTATTTTACCTATTCTTTGAAATTACTTCAGACAAGTCGATATCCTTGGTTTCACCTGATCTGTGGACTCCCTGATTTCCTTGTGAGGAATATCTACCACAACATGAGACTCACTATTTAGTTATTAATATTTTTTAGCACTTACAGTTTTTATGTTGCATTTTCAGTATATTCACATTTTGTTTTTCACAACCACATAATTCATTTATGTATGGTTTTGCTACATACAGTGGTGTGAAAAAGTGTTTGCCCCCTTCCTCATTTCCTGTTCCTTTGCATGTTTGTCACACTTAAGTGTTTCGGAACATCAAACCAATTTAAACAATAGTCAAGGACAACACAAGTAAACACAAAATGCAATTTGTAAATTAAGGTGTTTATTATTAAAGGTGAAAAAAAATCCAAACCATCATGGCCCTGTGTGAAAAAGTGATTGCCCCCTAAACCTAATAACTGGTTGGGCCACCCTTAGCAGCAACAACTGCAACCAAGCGTTTGCGATAACGTGCAATGAGGCTTTTACAGCGTCCTGGAGGAATTTTGGCCCACTCATCTTTGCAGAATTGTCCTAATTCAGTTACATTAGAGGGTTTTCGAGCATGAACGGCCTTTTTAAGGTCATACCACAACATCTCAATAGGATTCAGGTCAGGACTTTGGCTAGGCCACTCCAAAGTCTTCATTTTGTTTTTCTTCAGCCATTCGGTGGTGGACTTGCTGGTGTGTTTAGGATCATTGTCCTGCTGCAGAACCCAAGTTCGTTTCAGCTTGAGTACACGAACAGATGGTCGGACATTCTCCTTCAGGATCTCTTGGTAGACAGCAGAATTCATAGTTCCTTTTATCACGGCAAGTCTTCCAGGTCCTGAAGCAGCAAAACAGCCCCAGACCATCACACTACCACCACCATATTTTACTGTTGGTATAATGTTCTTTTTATGAAATGCAGTGTTCCTTCTACGCCAGATATACTTGGACACACACCTTCCAAAGAGTTCCACTTTTGTCTCATCGGTCCACAGAATGTTGTCCCAAAAGTCTTGGGGATCATCAAGATGTGTTGTGGAGAAATTGAGACGAGCTTTGATGTTCTTTTTGCTCAGCAGTGGTTTTCTCCTTGGAACTCTGCCATGCAGGCCATTTTTGCCCAGTCTTTTCCTGATGGTGGAGGCATGAACGCTGACCTTAACTGAGGCAAGTGAGGCCTGCAGTTCCTTGGACATTGTTGTGGGGTCTTTTGTGACCTCTTGGATGAGTCGTCGCTGCGCTCTTGGGGTAATTTTGGGCGGCCGGCCACTCCTGGGAAGGTTCACCACTGTTCCATGTCTTCGCCATTTGTGGATAATGGCTCTCACTGTGGTTCGCTGGATTCCCAAAGCTTTGGAAATGGCTTTATAACCCTTTCCAGACTGATAGATCTCAATTACTTTCTTTCTCAATTGTTCCTGAATTTCTTTGGGTCTCGGCATGATGTGTAGCTTTTAAGGATCTTCTGGTGGACCTTACTGTGTCAAGCAGCTCCTATTTAAGTGATGCCTTGATTGTGAACAGGTGTGGCAATAATCAGGCCTGGTTGTGGCTAGAGAAATTGAACTCAGGTGTGGACAACCACAGTTATAGCATGTTTTAACAAGGGGGCAATCACTTTTTCACACAGGGCCATGATGGTTTGGATTTTTTTTCACCTTTAATAATAAACACCTTCATTTACAAATTGCATTTTGTGTTTACTTGTGTTGTCCTTGACTATTGTTTAAATTGGTTTGATGTTCCGAAACACTTAAGTGTGACAAACATGCAAAGGAACAGGAAATGAGGAAGGGGGCAAACACTTTTTCACACCACTGTATATCCAGCGCTATACTATTTGTTACCTTATATTCATTGAACTTTGTTTTTTTGAAGTGTTGGCAGCTGTTTTGAAGTTTTCAGCATTTGTTTGTTATAGCGCAGTGTTTTTCCCTTTACATATAATATGTGTGTGTGTGTGTGTGTGTGTGTGTCTGTGTGTGTGTGTCTGTGTGTGTGTGTGTGTGTGTATGAGAGAGAAACACATATGTTTATATTAAATGTGCTTCTTTTATTTCAGAAAAAAGATTTACTCGTAACTGACATCCCATTTCTTACCTTTGTAAATGGTAAGTAAATTTTTTATATTTACATAGTCTGATTTATTTACGAGTGTAACATTTTTGTTATAGTAATTCAATTATATTTCATGGTACCATTTTTTTAGGAAAATACAGAAGTAGCCACAGGATTTGTATCCTGGAGTTACAGTCCTATGGCACAAGAGAAAAGGGTAATTAATACCATATATATACTCGAGTATAAGCCGAGATTTTCAGCCCTTTTTTTTAGGCTGAAAGTGCCCCCCTCGGCTTATACTCGAGTCACCGCCGTCTGCCTACCTGATCAGGCATGTCATGTAGACAGACAGTGGCCAGCGTGTCATAAAAACATACAGCAGCCATTCCAGTATTTAAAAGCCGCGCCTCCTCCTCGTCTGATAGGCAGAACACTCAATTTCCCAGCAGTCAGTTTTCAGCCTATCACGGACATCCCCTCATCCTCATACCTCAGACAAGGATGAGGGGATGTCCGTGATAGGCTGAAAACTGACTGCTGGGAAATTGAGTGTTCTGCCTATCACAGATGAAGAGGAGGCGCGGCTTTTGAATACTGAAATGGCCGCCGTATGTTTTTATGACACGCTGATCGGTGGCTGCAGATGGGCACACGGAGGCATGCACAGGACACAAAGGATGCAGATTAGCACAGGTAAGCTGCAATGGACACAGGGAGGTATACACAGGACACAGTGAGGTAGGCAGATCTGCACAGGACACAGGGAGGCATACACAGGACACAGTGAGGTAGGCAGATCTGCACAGGACACAGGGTGGCATGCAATAGACACAGTGAGGCATGCAGCTGCAGATGGGCATTGTTGACCCTCTTTGCCACTTATAGTAGCTGCTGCATTTCCTACCCACGGCTTATACTCGAGTCAATACGTTTTCCCAGTTTTTTGTGGTAAATTAGGGGCCTCGGCTTATATTCGGATCGACCTATACTTGAGTATATACGGTATGTCAAATGTTATATAACATCTACATATCTCCAGTTCTCTTTCTATACTGTATAATTATATAAATTGTATAAATTGCATTTTTTGGTTTCATATGTGCATTTTAGTATGTGTATGTTTGCATAAATAAAAAATATATATACTTTTATCATTTACGTTTATTTGTTATTTTAAATTTTAGGTTGTGCATTAATTAAATTATTTTTTTTTTTTGATAATTACAGCATTTTTTTTTTTTTTTAAATAACAATATAATTCTTTCCTTTTTTTTATCAAACCTACATATTTTTTAATTTTCTAATTTTTTATGTATTTTTTGGACAGAGAAATTTGCTAATTGCACAACTTTTGGCAAGGTATCCGGCCCCTGAACATGATAGAGCGTTTCCTAACAATCCAAAGATAACTTTACAAGTGAAGATTCAAGTACTTTCCAATTGCCAGAGACCACAGAAGACAGAATTGGCAATACAAATTGATGTTTGTGTGAGTCTGTCAAATCGAATCTGTTTGTTGTCGTGAAATACCAGAGGTCGAAGGCTGTATCCCTGAGGGCAGCAAATGCATCACAAATGCAGATATGTTCATTTCACAAATTGCAACCGAGGAATATGTTCGTCTGATGTTCATGACCATGCATCTGGATAATCTACCTGTCGTGGATGCCAACAACAATCGGTTAATCTATTATTTAAACTTTAACCACTTGCTTACTGGGCACTTAAACACCCTTCCTGACCAGACCAATTTTCAGCTTTTGGTGCTCTCACACTTTGAATGACAATTACTCAGTCATGCAACACTGTACCCAAATGAATTTTGTGTCCTTCTTTTCCCACAAATAGAGCTTTCTTTTGGTGGTATTTGATCACCTCTGGGGTTTTTATTTTTTGCGCTATAAATGAAAAAAGACCGAAAATTTTGAAAAAAAACGCATATTTCTTTGTTTCTGTGATAAAATTTTGCAAATTATATTTTTTTTTTCATAAATTTTGGCCACAATTTATACTGCTACATATCTTTGGTAAAAAAAACCCAAATTAGTGGATATTATTTGGTCTTTGTGAAAGTTAGAGAGTCTACAAGCTGTGGTGCGAATCGCACAAAATTGATCACACCTGATGTACTGGTGGCCTATCTCATTTCTTGCGACCCGAACAAGTCAGGAAAGTACAAATACCCCCCAAATGACCCCTTTTTTGAAAGTAGACATTCCAAGGTATTTACTAAGATGCATGGTGAGGTTTTTGATGTTGTCATCTTTTTCCCACAATTCTTTGCAAAATGAATTTTTTTTTTTTTTCTCACAAAATTTTCAATGTAATAGGTTATTTCTCTCACATGGCATGTGTATACCACAAATGACACCCCAAAATACGTTCTGCTACTCCTTCTGAGTATTACGATACCAAATGTGTGAGACTTTTACACAGCCTGGCCACATACAGAGGCCCAATATTGAAATAGCACCATTAGGCGTTCTAGGAGCATAAATTACACATTTCATTTCTCAACCACCTATTACATTTTTGAAGGCCCTGGAGCACCAGAACAATGGAAATGCCCACAAAGTGACCCCATTTTAGAAAGCTAACACCCCAATGTATAATCTATGAGGCATAATGAGTCGTTTGAATGGTTCATTTTTTTTCCAGAAGTTTTGGGAAAATGTGGAAAAAAAATGAAAACACATTTTTTTTATGCAAAGTTGTCCATTTATAAGATATTTTCAACACATAGCATGTACATAGCAAAAATGACACCCCAAAATACGTTCTACTACTCCTCCTGAGTATAACGATACCAAATGTGTGAGACTTTTACACAGCCTGACCACATACAGAGGCCCAATATTGAAATAGCACCATCAGGCGTTCTAGGAGCATAAATTACACATCTTATTTCTCAACCACCTATTACATTTTTGAAGGCCCTGGAGCACCAGGACAATGGAAATGCCCACAAAGTGACCCCACGTGGCACTGACGACACGTGGCACTGACAGATGGCACTGGAGGCAGATGGCACTGGAGGCAGATGGCACTGGAGGCAGATGGGGCTGACAGATGGGGCTGGCAGATGGGGCTGGCAGATGGGGCTGGCAGATGTCACTGGCAGATGGGGCTGGAGCTGGCACTGGGGCTGGCACTGGCAGATGGCACTGGCAGATGGTGCTGGCTATTTGCTCTGGCTAATTGCTCTGGCAAATGGGGCTGGCAGATGGCACTGGCGCTGGCAGGTGGCGCTGGCAGGTGGCACTGGCAGGTGGCACTGGCGGCACTGGGGCTGACGGCACTGGGGCTGACGGATGGCACTGGTGCTGGCAGGTGGCACTGGCAGGTGGCACTGGCACTGGCAGGTGGCACTGGCAGGTGGCACTGGCACTGGCACATGGCACTGGCACGTGGCACTGGCGGCACTGGGGCTGGCGGCACTTGGGCTGGTGGCACTGGGGCTGACGGATGGCACTGGCGCTGGCAGGTGGCACTGGCAAGTGGCACTGGCAGGTGGCAGGTGGCACTAGCAAGTGGCACTGGCGGCATTGGCACTGGCGGCACTGGTGGTGGCAGGTGGCACTGGCAGGTGGCACTGGCGGCACTGGCACTGGGGCTGACGGATGGCACTAGCGCTGGCAGGTGGCACTGGCAGGTGGCACTGGCACTGGCGGCACTGATGGCACTGGGGCTGACGGCACTGGGGCTGATGGCACTGGGGCTGACGGATGGCACTGGCGCTGGCAGGTGGCACTGGCAGGTGGCACTGGTGCTGGCAGGTGGCACTGGCAGATGGCACTGGGGCTGACGGACGGCACTGGGGCTGACAGGTGGCACTGGGGCTGACGGGCGGCACTGGGGCTGACAGGTGGCGCTGGCAGGTGGCACTGGCGCTGGCAGGTGGCACTGGCGCTGGCAGATGGCACTGGCGCTGGCGACACTGGGGCTGACGGCACTGGGGCTGACGGCACTGGGGCTGACGGCAGGCACTGGCGCTGGCGCTGGCAGGTGGCACTGGCGGCACTGGCACTACTGGCAGATGGCACTGGGCTGACAGATGGCACTGGGCTGACAGATGGCACTGGCACTGGGGCTGACAGATGGCACTGGGCTGACACACAGATCGCTCTCCCTCCTTACACGCTGTCTCTGTGTGAGGAGGGAGAGACACGGCAATGGGAGATGATCTCATATGTTTACATATGCTTTGATTGGCTGTTCACGGCGATCTGTATTTGCCTGTCTCCGGGAGACACGGCGAATACAATACTTCCGCAATGCGCGCCCCCGGCGGCGCGCATTGCGGAAGTAAACACCAGGCCATCCAGGGACGGCCAGGCGAAGGAACCCGCCCGCTCTCAGGCCGTCATTCGGCTATAGGGCGGGCGGGAGGAGGTTAATTACCAATAAAAGATTTAAAATAAATGAAAGTTATGCATGTTACGCATTTTAATTTATTTTATTTTTATTTTTAGACGATTACGGAAAACAGCATACCAGACATTCATTGCGTGGATATATGGATTTTTAGGGATGGGGAAACGAAGAGTCATTCCATCTTGTGCCGTTAAAGTTGTTAGAGAGGTATTTCCAGATCCAAGCGGTTCTTACGTATGTTTCCTATATTCCAATGATTACAATGCATCAGAGATGGCATTTCATTAAAGATAGATGATGGGATTTATATGTTATTTTTTTTTTTTTTATAATTTGGTTTTAATGTTCATAAATGTATTTGTTATTGTAAATAAATAATATTATTTCATTAATCAAATAGTTTTTCTTTTTATCATCCACTATATTGTATTCACAAATTTTATGCGTCCACAAACATTGTAATTTTTAGATTATCTATAATAAACAGGAATCAGTCATTTCAAATACAACAGGTTTAATAATGCAATGAAATATAAAAAATATAACAATATATTAAACTTGATATCAAACAAACTATCACACAGAAAACAAAGCAAACAATGATTTTTTTTTTTTTTTATAATTTTTTTAAAAGAAATTACATTAAAAATTAGGTGTAGACGTATGACAATGACCGTTTTTATTTTTCAAGTCTTGGGAAACGTGTCATATGGTCTTTTACTGCAGTACTGGTTTCCGGCCTTTCTACAGGAGCTATGTTTTTTTTGGCATATATGGATTTTTGGGTTTCCAAGAGGTAATTAGGGTCCCCTCAACAATGCTAATCATCTTTGAAAGAAGGTGGATGGCATGTTCATTGCCCATTTTTTTGAAGACTTTACGGACAATCCACTTCTTTCGACCTCTTGGAAACCCCAGACTTTTTCTTTCCACCAAAATCCAACTCCTTTTTCATCTATTTTTTTATCACAGCGGGGTTACGTATCACATTATGATTGTGGCATAATGCTGCCAATTTTGTTCTTGCTTCCATTGAATCAAATCTGTAATGAAT
The DNA here is from genome assembly GCF_037356315.1 of Lithobates pipiens. NCBI lineage: Eukaryota > Metazoa > Chordata > Amphibia > Anura > Ranidae > Lithobates > Lithobates pipiens. The sequence goes on from NW_027507758.1 coordinate 212,746,173, forward strand.
TTGTTTTGGGCGATATTTTAAGATCATACTGTGATACGTTTCTATAACCCCGGTTTGACAAAAAAAAGTTAGATGTTTCATGTCCTTTTCCAATTGGGCATTTAGTACAATTGTGGACAATGCATGAAATGCAGGTGTCTGTAGGATTAACCAGGGAACAGTCGGAGATTCCTTATTGATCTCATCATGCAAGCATTTGTGCTGTACATCTCCAATTGTCCATACATGAACATTTACAACATGACGTAGTACAGATTGCCAACGTTCTTTAAAAACTCGTCTTGTTTCCTTGAGAACTTCTACTACACCAGTAGAAATGAGTCAATATGGATGGCACCCACGGCAAAAGTGCATGATTATTTTTATTTTTTTTAAATTTGAAGTAATTTTCATTTTAAATTTTTCACATAATGCCAAATGTCAAATTGATGATTTATTTTTTTATATTTTTTGGTTGTTTCTAGTAATTTTCGTATGCCAGTGTGTCGATCTGTTCCCACAAATTGAATATCCATTTTTTTGTCAATTTTCCGATCTAAACTTTTGGTAAATCTAAACTTCTCCATAGAAACCGATGAAGTTGTTTGTGACACCAGCACTAATTCAAACTCCACAATTTTTTTGGAAAAGAGATCCATAAAGGTGTAAGTGGAGTATTTGGCTGAAAAACCAGGGCTGTCACATTGACCGTCCCCTACAAGAAAAATCGTTTTTTTAGTCAAATCATCAATCACATTTGAAATATTCTCTTGCCAACTGTGATCAATAGCTTTAAAGATGTATAGATTTTGGGCACGGTTGTATGAAGAGTTTCCAAACATCTGGATGCCACATTGATTAAACATTTCTCTAACTTTGGCATAGCTTCCTCCACTTACACATAAGGCCCCAGACAGCAGAATATTACCCACTGGATATTGATTAATTTTGGACTGGCTTTCCCACAACTTCAATCTATGCGAACTCACATAGGTTGAATACGCATACACCATCGTACCAACAATTTGTTTTTCAATAGTGTGAATGCCTGAATAACATTCTGTATCAGGACAACGCATATTATATAGCAGCTTGTCCAGGCTGCTTTTAAACACAATGATTTTTTTGTCTTTCACCCAATTTAATGGGTGAGAAAATATTTGTTCTGTTTGTCTTTCGTCTACACTTTCACAAATACTCATATCACTTTTTTGTGGTGTTTCACATTCTGACGCATGAAAACTTGGGTCGTCTGCATACGCCAATTTTCTTCTTTTAGTACCAACCTCTGGACTTTCAAGATACGGATTGACCATTGCCTTTGTTTTCTGGGGTATTTGCGAAGGTGTAAACGGGACAGATGAGGGTGATAGAGGGGTCACTGGTTGCACTTCAGATGTTTTTGGCTGACGTTCGGGTGTTGTACGGCGGTGTCATTGAACCCATAGAATAAGAATGATCTAATGACAGTGCTTGTGGACTTGCTATCTTTGAATAACTGCCTTCAGAATCTGATGTGAAATCTAATGGTTCAGTTTGTGTTCCTGCTTCGTTCATTGTCACATTAGAACATTGAGTACATCTACTCCTGACGAACGTAGTATTTGAAGTTCCCGCCTTCATAAAAGCCTCTTTTCAAAATTTTTCTAACCTGTTTTGCCATTTATTCCCTCTTGCTTTTTGGGATGGCAATTTGTTGAAAATTGTTGGGACTGATTGCGGTATTAGTTTTCTTATTGTTCCCTGTAATTGGAAACAATGACTTTCAAAGTGCACTGAACACATTCGATACAAGTCTTGGTGGATATCTGCTTTAATAAGGGGTATAAAATCTTGGATCATTGTCGGCCCCATCCCAGCATTTTCAAGCCAAACTTGAATTTGCTGATCGTCCTTCGGAAAAGCATGATAACTTAGGTTGGCTGTTTTTTTTTTTGGGAAGTACTGTAGTTTTTGCAATATTTTGCAAAGCAGGCCGGCATTTCTAATGAATACATAAAAAGATTTAGTTAGTGTATACATAATTTTTTTATCTTTGGTAGCACTGTACTAAATAGGAATGGAAATTAGAATATAGAAAACATTGAAACTAAAAATAATGGTTCCATATTTAATATTTTTTTAACCACTTAACCACTTAAGGACCGCCGTATTGCCATTGTACGTCATCGCAATGGCACAGGCAGGCACAAGCACGTACATGTACGTGCCTGCCTTCCAGCGGGTGGGGGGTCCGATCGGACCCCCTCCCGCTGGATACGGCGGTCCGGTTCGCTTCAGGAGCGATCCGTGATGAGGGGATGGCCGTTGGTTTCTGGCCACCCCCTCTGGATCGCTCCTGGCCAATGAGAAGCTTCCTCCCATTGTGTATTGTTTACACAGGAAGGAGGAAGTGATGTCATTCTCCTCGGGGCGGTCTTTTTGACCGGATTACGAGGAGAAGACTAAAAGTAAGTGTGCACCAACACTACACTGACATGTAGGTGCACACAGGCACACAAACCCCCCCCGATCCCCCCCGATCGCCCCCCCCCCTCTCCCCCCCCCAGTCACAGTGTCACTGATTGCATTGATCATTTCTTTACTGATCACTGCATTCAGTGTCAGTTGTAACAGTAAAAACTGTCAGTGCAGTTAGTGTTAGGTCCAGGGTAGCCCCCTATCACCCCCAATAAAGATTTAACCCCCTGATTGCCCCTAGAGTTAACCCTTTCACCCCCTTTTGCCAGTGTCACTAAGCAATAATTTTTCTGATCGCTGCATTAGTGTCGCTACTGTCGCTAGGTAGCTAGTTATTTTTTTATGTTCACCGCCAGGTTTTTATAGCGCTATGTACCCCGATATACTACCCAATAATGGTTTTAACCCCCTGATTGCCCCTAGTTAACCCTTTCACCCCCTTTTGCCAGTGTCACTAAGCGATCATTTTTCTGATCGCTGTATTAGTGTCGCTACTGTCGCTAGGTAGCTAGTTATTTTTTTAGGTTCACCGCCTGGTTTTTATAGCGCTAGGTACCCCGATATACTACCCAATAATGGTTTTAACCCCCTGATTGCCCCTAGTTAACCCTTTCACCCCCTTTTGCCAGTGTCACTAAGCGATCATTTTTCTGATCGCTGCATTAGGGTCGCTAGGTAGATAGTTATTTTTTTAGGTTCACCGCCAGGTTTTTATAGCGCTAGGTACCCCGATATACTACTCAATAATGGTTTTAACCCCCTGATTGCCCCTAGTTAACCCTTTCACCCCCTTTTGCCAGTGTCACTAAGCGATCATTTTTCTGATCGCTGCATTAGTGTCGCTAGGTAGCTAGTTTTTTTTTTAGGTTCACCGCCAGGTTTTTATAGCGCTAGGTACCCCGATATACTACCCAATAATGGTTTTAACCCCCTGATTGCCCTAGTGAACCCTTTTTCACCCCCTTTTGCCAGTGTCACTAAGCGATCGTTTTTCTGATCACTGCATTAGTGTCACTAGTGTCGCTAGGTAGCTAGTTATTTTTTTTAGGTTCACCGCCAGGTTTTTATAGCGTTAGGTACCCCCATATACTACCCAATAATGGTTTTAACCCCCTGATTGCCCCTAGTTAACCCTTTCACCAGCAATCACAGTATAAGTGTCACTGGTGATGCTGGTTAGCCAGTTAGTTATTTAGGTTCCCCGTCAGGTTTTTATATAGCGCCAGGGACCCCCATATACTACCTAATAAAAATTTGAACCCCCTGATTGCCCCTAGTTAACCCTTTCACCACTGATCACCATATAAGTGTTACGGGTGTCTCTGGTTAGTTTGCTTTTTATAGCATCAGGGCACCCACCATTTATTACCCAATAAAGGTTTAACCCCCTGATCACCCGGCGGGTGATATCAATTAGGTTTTAGGGTCAGGGTCTGCGTCGCCCCAGGCAGCGCTAGGTTAGTGCCAGTACCGCTAACACCCACACGCAAAGCATAAACCTCCCGTAGTGGTATAGAATCTGAACAGATCAATATCTGATCTGATCAGATCTATACTAGCGTCCCCAGCAGTTTAGGGTTCCAAAAAAACGCATTGTTAGCAGGATCAGCCCAGATACCTGCTAGCACCTGCGTTTTGCCCCTCCGCCCAGCCCACCCAAGTGCAGTATCGATCAATCACTGTCACTTACAAAACACTAAACACATAACTGCAGCGATCGCAGAGTCAGGCCTGATCCGTGCGATCGCTAAAAGTTTTTTTTGGTAGCGTTTTATATTTAAATCCGGAAGGCAGTGCTTGGTTTTCGGGGTCCCTTACGTGGCTAGGCTCCCAAAAAGTCCCCCACATGTGGTATCCCTGTACTCAGGAGAAGCAGCAGAATTTATTTTGGGGTGTAATTTGACTTATGCCCATAGCATGTGTGAGCAATATATCATTTAGTGACAACTTTGTGCAAAAAAAAAAAAAAATTGTAATATTCCTGCAACTTGTGGCAAAATATAAAATATTTCATGGACTCAACATGCCTCTCAGTAAATAGCTTGGGGTGTCTACTTTCCAAAATGGGTTCATTTGGGGGGGGGGGTTTGTGCTATTTTGGCATTTTATGCCAAGGCCTTCGAAACTGTGATAGGTAGTGAGGAGGGAAATCAAAAATTTGCACCCTTAGAAACCCTGAAGGCAGTGATTGGTTTTTGGGGTGCCGTACGCAGCTAGACTCCCAAAAAGTCCCACATATGTGGTATCCTCGTACTCAGAAGCAGCAGAATATATTTTGGGGTGTAATTTCACATATAACTATGGCATGTGTGAGCAATATATCATTTAGTGACAACTTTTTGTAAACTTTTTTTTTTTTTTGTGTCATTATTCAATCACTTGGGACAAAAAAAAATATTCAATGGGCTCAACATGCCCCTCAGCAATTTCCTTGGGGTGTCTACGTTCCAAAATGGGGTCATTTGGGGGGGGGGGGGGTTTGTGTTATTTTGGCATTTTATGGCCTTCGAAACTGTGATAGGTAGTGAGGAGGGAAATCAAAAATGTGCACCCTTAGAAACCCTGAAGGCAGTGATTGGTTTTCGGGGTGCCGTACGCAGCTAGACTCCCAAAAAGTCCCACATATGTGGTATCCTCGTACTCAGAAGCAGCAGAATATATTTTGGGGTGTAATTTCACATATAACTATGGCATGTGTGAGCAATATATCATTTAGTGACAACTTTTTGTAAACTTTTTTTTTTTTGAGAGAGGGGGGGGGACACAGAGAGAGAGAGAGAGAGAGGGGGGAGGAGAGAAGAGGAAAGAAGAGGAGAAAAGAGGAGAGGAGGAGAGAGAGAGGAGAGGGAGAGAGAGAGGAGAGGGAGAGAGAGAGGGGGGACAGAGAGAGAGAGAGAGAGGGGGAGGCAGAGAGAGGGGGAGGCAGAGAGCGAGAGAGGGGGGAGGCAGAGAGCAAGAGAGGGGGGAGGCAGAGAGAGAGAGAGAATAGAGAGAGCAAGATATAAATAACATAACACATGAAAAATTATACATTACAAAAAAAGCATGTTCTTGAAATTATACAAAAACACTCGTCTTTGAAAAAGAAGGTAAGAGAGAGAGAGAGAGATGGGGGAAGTCAGACAGAGAGAGGGGGGGACAGAGAGAGAGGGGGGAGTAAAGGAGAGGAGAGAAGAGAGAGGAGAAAGAGGAGAGAAGAGGAGAGAGAGGAGAAAAGGAGGAGAGAAAAGGAGGAGAGAGAGGAGAAAAGGAGGAGAGAAAAGGAGGAGAGAAGAGGAGAGAAAGGGGGGGGGGAGAAGGGAGGGAGGGGGAGGCAGAGAGGGAGGGGGGAGAGAGAGGGAGGGGGAGAGAGAGAGAGAGAGAGAGAGAGAGAGGGAGGGGGAGAGGGGGAGGGGGGAGAGAGGGGAGGAGAGAAGAGCAAAGAAGAGGAGAAAAGAGGATAGGAGGAGAGAGAGAAGAGAGGAGAGAGAGAAGAGAAGAGAGGAGAGGAGAGGAGAGGAGAGGAGAGAGAAAAGAGGAGAGGGAGAGGGGGAGGCAGAGAGAGAGGGGGAGGCAGAGAGAGGCGCAGAGATAGAGGGGGAGGCAGAGAGAGAGATGGGGGGAAGTCAAACAGAGAGAGGGGGAGTAAGAGAGAGAGAGAGGGGGGACAGAGAGAGGCCCAGAGAGAGAGAGAAGCAAAGAGAAGAGAGGAGGGAGAAAATAGAGAGAGCAAGATATAAATAACATATTTAATAACAAGATAACAATAAGATATAAATAACACATGAAAAATTATACATTACAAAAAAAAAAAGCATTTTCTTGAAATTATACAAAAACACTCGTCTTTGAAAAAGAAGGCAAAAGAGAGAGAGAGAAGAGGGAAATGGGGGAAGTCAGACGGTGGAGAAAAAGAGGAGAGAAAGAGAGAGAGGCAGAGGGAGAGGGGGAGGCAGAGAGAGAGGGGGGAGGCAGAGAGAGAGAGAGGGAGAGGGGGAGGCAGAGAGAGAGAGAGAGGTAGAGGGGAAGCAGAGAAAGAGGGAGAGAGGTGGAGGCAGAGAGAGGGGGGGGGAGAGAAGAGGAGAAAAGAGAAGAGAGAGGAGACAGTGGAGAGAAGAGGAGAGAGAGGAGAGGGAGGAGAGAAGAGAAGAGGAGAGAAGAGAGAGGATAGAAGAGGAGTGGAGAGGAGAGAAGAGAAAGAGAGAGAGGGGGCAGAGAGAGGGGGGAACAGAGAGAGAGGGGGAGGCAGAGAGAGGGAGAGGGGGAGGCAGAGAGAGAGAGCGAGAGGGGGCAGAAAGGGAGAGGGGGAGAAGGGAGAGAAGAGAGAAGAGAGAGGGGGCAGAGAGAGTGGGAGGGGGAGAGGGAGAGAGAGGCATAGAGATTGAGAGAAATAGAGAGAGAGAGGGGGAGAGAGAGGCATAGAGAGAGGGAGAGAGAGGCATAGAGAGAGAGAGAGAGAGAGAGAGGGGGCAGAGAGAGAAGGGGGAGGCAGAGAGAGAGGCATAGAGAGAAGGGGGGAGGCAGAGAGAGAGAGAGAGAGAGAGCGAGAGACACATAGAGAGAAGGGGGGAGGCAGAGAGAGAGAGAGAGAGAGATGGGGAAGTCAAAGAGAGAGATGGGGGAAGTCAGACAGAGAGAGGGGGGCAGAGAGAGAGAAAGAGAGGGGGATGAGAGAAGAGGAGAAAAGATGAGAAAAGAGGAGAGAAGAGAGAGAGAATAGAGAGAGAGATGGGGGAAGTCAGAGAGAGAGGGGGGCAGAGAGAGAGAAAGAGAGGGGGAGGAGAGGAGAGGAGAAAAGAGGAGAAAATAGGAGAGAAAGAGGAGAGAGAGAGAGGGGGGCAGAGAGAGGGGGAGGCAGAGAAAGAGAGGGGGAGGCAGAGAGAGAGAGAGGAGGGAGAGAGAGAGAGAGAGAGAGAGAGAGAGGGGGGCAGAGAGAGACAGAAAATAGAGAGCGCAAGATATAAATAACATAACACATGAAAAATTATACATTTCCAAAAAATGCAGGTTTTTGAAATTATACAAAAACACTCATCTTTGAAAAAGAAGGTAAAAGAGAGAAAGAGAGAGAGAGAGGATAGAGATGGGGGGACAGAGAGAGAGAGAGGAGAGAAGAGGAGAAAAAGAGGAGAGAAAGAGAAGAAAAATAGAGGAGAGAAAGAAGAAAAATAGAGGAGAGAATGAAGAAAAATAGAGGAAAAAAAGAGTAGAGAAAGAGGAGAGAAGAGGGAAGTGAGACAGAGAGAGGGGGGGGCAGAGAGAGGGGGAGGAGAGAAGAGGAGAAAAGAGAAGAGGAGAGAGAGAGGAGAGATGGGAGAGGAGAGAAGAGGAAAGAGAGGAGAGAGGGGAGAGAGAGCAGAGGAGAGAAGAGAAGAGGAGAGAAGTGAAAGGATAGAGGGGGGGCAGAGAGAGATGGGGGCAGAGAGAGGCAGAGAGAGAGAGAGGGGAAGGTAGAGAGAGAGGGGGGAAGGCAGAGAGAGAGAGGGGGAGGCAGAGAGAGAGAGGGGGAGGCAGAGAGAGAGAGGGGGAGGCAGAGAGAGAGAGGGGGGGGGGGAGGCAGAGAGAGAGAGGGGGGAGGCAGAGAGAGAGGGAGAGAGAAGATTAGAGAGAGAGAGGGGGAGGCAGAGAGCGAGAGAGGAGGAGGCAGAGAGAGAGAGATGGGGAAGCAGAGAGAGAGGGAGAGAGAAGAGAATAGAGAGAGAGGGAGGGGGAGCAGAGAGGGAGAGGGGGGCAGAGGGAGAGAGTGAGAGGTGTTATGTACAGCCTTGAAATAAAGGACATTCTACGAAGTAGCATTCATCTCAATGTATATTTACTCAGAAAATCTCCGTACAGAGGACCACCCAAAGGGAGTGATTCTGAATTCATCACGGTTACAGGGTTTTATAAGAAAATGATAACATGATAGTTTATGTGTGGGAAAAAGTCAAAATAGAAATTACACAATACATTCCAGGATAATCTATTTCATATTTCACATGGTCATTTTTGCCATAACACAATAACAACTTTAAAGGTCATGCTTTATCTCATGTCAACAGTACAGGACATCTCATGTGAAGCAAATAACAAGTGAATAACAAGATATGTGTTGCAATATTGAGAATACCCAAGAAGAATTAAAAAACATTATATAAAGAAATACATTCTTATATTGAAGGGGAACTCTGGGTTATATACAGATATGTGTTACATATGTCTTCATATCTTGACATCCCTCCTATGTTTGTAATTCCTTGGGTATTTCTCTTTAAACTTCCTCTATGGCTCTGGGTTGACCTCCAGGTATACGAGCCACCATCTCATGAGCAGTTCTAACTCTTGACCTTTAGGGCTCAAAAGAACCATTGTTAGTACAAGCTTTCCAAATAGCGCTACAAGAAGTGGTAGTTATTTTAAAACAACATTTGAATAACATAGGTGCACATTTGATTATAAGGATTATAAGTATTATGATACCAACAATATATAGGATACCATGTAATATACCAGCAAACCAACCTCCAATGCCTGAAAACCAGTTGGCAGGATTAAGCCAGGAAGTCCAGCTTTCCCAGCTTCCTTCAACCCAAGCAGTTTCAGTATGCTCTTTCCGAAAATTGAGCTTAAGCTGTTGTACCTGTTCTACATGTGAAATGATAGCATCTTCTGCTTTAGTATCATTTCCAATGTAGTTACAACAGCCTGTTCCCACTATGGTGCATATTCCTCCCTGGCTCGCTGTAAGATAATCCAGCACCAGCCGGTGCTGAAAAATCTCCTTTTTAACCATTTTTAGTTCTGTGGCAAGCATCACAAAGTTCATATCATACAATGCTGTAATATTATCGATCAAGTCAGCTAAATCAATGATAAAACTGAATGCCTTTTTGATACAACATTTATTTACCCATGGTCCCATAACCCAGAGAATATTGGCTTTATCTCCCTGTCATGGGACTCTATACTAGTGCCAAGGTCACTATTATAAGTGTTATTAGTATTTTCCTCAACATTAACTAGGGGTACCTCAATGTTAGTCTCACCCTCCTTGTTCATGTCAGGATCTTTAACCTCATCATGATTCTCTTCCTCCCCCCAGGTTCTGACTGAGAATCTAAATCTCTTTTTAAAAGATGTATGGGGATTTTACGGATTTGGGACTCCTTAAACTCATCGTTACTCATATACCAAGTGGCAGGTATTACTCTCCCAAAATAACAAACCCCCATAGAATTTAAAGGGAAACAATTATATGCTTTCTTCCCACATATAAAGTAATAACCTGGGGGAGCTGCACAAGCCTTCTTGAAAGTATACCCCTGCAAACACATTAAAAATTTCATATTGTTTTGCCTAGAATGTTGTCGATGCGTGTAGTCATGTAGTTCCTGATACCGATCTGTGCTCCATGCTGTATCCTTACCATCAAACCAATATCTGATCTCAGCATTGTCCATACAGTTAGAGTTCCCAATAGGTCTGGTAGTACTTTGAAAACCTTGAGTAAGCAGCTCAGATGAATATTCTCGAGTGAAGTTTATGCAGACAGAGGGGATTGTCATTGGAGCATTAGTGAACAACAGGAGTGAAACAACTCTGTCAACCATAGTTCTGCTTACATCTTCAAAGTGAGCACTGTTCTCTATTTCAGCCAATGTGCTGGGAACACCTAATAAGGGTATAGTCTTATGTGATATAGGTGCGTGTGTGAATATCCAGCAATTAGAAATGTTCAGTTTCTTTGCTGCCTGTAGGTGCATGGACACAAAGGAGTTATGAAAGGGTTCACCCAATTTAACATGATACTCATGAGTGTCTCTTCTTGCTCTTTGATTGGGATTACGGCTTTCTTCAGGTTGCAATTTCTCACTTGTGACAGTGGCATTGAAAAGGTAGGTGTCATGTATCTTACCCTTTTCTTTATGGTATGTCCATTCGAATGCCATGACTGTAATCCACACCACCGCTCCACCACAGAGGATAACGCTCCATAACACCACATTCGGTCTAGGCCCCAGGAGATTCATTCTGGAGTCTTCTGGCTCTGGCACGAGTAATTGGCGGTGATGACCTAGAAGGCAAGGGTAAAGAAGAATACCTGCTACCAGCAGACTGATCTGTATGTTCCTTCGGAGCTACAGTCTTTTTACAATGGGAACCATGAACCCAGTACTTGTAGTCTTTCAGCTTCACTGCAGTTGGAGATACAAGAATGATCTGAAACAGACCTTTCCACCTAGGAGACAAAGTGGTCCGGGGTGTATGATTCTTGATGTACACCCACTCTCCTGACTTTAGTCCATGCGTTCCGTCACTTGTGTCCACTGGTTGTCCTGCTTTGGCTCTGAAAAAAGTATCAGAAAACGCATTGCCAGTCTGCGCACATAGTTTATCATGGTATCTTGACCATTTCTCAAATTTACTGTCTCTGGGGGTGCCAAAGGTGCAGGAAGTCTCCGAGGTGGTCTTCCAAATAGTATGTCGAAGGGTGATAGCCCGTGTTTTTCTTTAGGGGTAGTCCTAATGGTAGCTAAAGCTATAGGCAATGCTTCTACCCATGTGCTTTTCCCATTAGCAGTTATTTTTGCAAGGTATCTCTTTAACGTCTGGTTAGTGCGTTCAACCATCCCACTAGCTTGTGGCCTATATGGCGTGTGCAGCTGCTGTTTTATTCCCAAAATAGCCACTACTTCTGCCATCAGTTTATTATCAAAGTGTGTACCTCTATCTGAGGAAATGACAGCCCCTATACCAAACCGTGGTATTAATTCTCTCGTAAGACATTTAACTACCGTACGGGCATCATTCTTCGCAGTGGGGAAGCTTTCAACCCAGTTCGAAAATTGACACACGCAAACCAAAAGATACCGGTAACGGCCACAAGGGGGCATATCTGAGAAGTCAATTTGCACAATTTGAAATGGCTCCTCAGTATGTGGAATATGCTTCATAGGAGTGGGAACTGGTTTTGCAATGTTATGCATTTGACATATTGCACATTCATTAATCTATTTAGCAGCATATGTATGAAAGCCTGGAGCCCACCAGTGTTTGTTCGCTACCCAACACATCCCTCCTGTTGAGACATGGCAAGGCCCATGGCTCAAAGCAAACAAATAAATAAACAGAGTTGGAGGAGCAACCATTTTTCCCTTCATAGTCCACAGGCCATCCTCATCACAAACAGCCCCTTTGGAGCACCAGGATGGTCTGTGAGGTAAGTTTTCCTGTAAGGCAGACAAAAATGTGTAAATCAACAGGTAAATCAGTCAGAAACAACATAGGCATGGCACTGGATGGCTATTTGTAGATTGCTCCTTTAGCATATTCATTGGCTTGTTACACAAAATAGGTAGTAAGGTTTACTATAGTCAGGTAGCCCAAGAATTGGGGTTGTCAGTAAAATTTCTTTAATTTCTTTCTTCAATGCTGGGGTTAATTTGTCCTCGATAAACTTATAACTACCCTTTGTATGTCGCTTTAATAATACTTGTAAAATACCTAATACTAGGATTGAATCTCCTTCATCCAGTAAAATTTTCATTTTTTATTTATTTATTATCTATTCTTAATCACCAGGCAGCTTCCTCCGGTGACTTCTCTACTCAAGATACTGAAAAATTCTTGGTACTGACAGGGCTAAATCCCCATGACTTTTGACCATGGCCACTTTCATATAGTTTCCAGTAATCCAGACTGATGGATTCATAAGCCCCTTGTGGGCTTCTTGTAATCCCTCCTATTTAGGGTTAATAAAGTTCTGGCATAAGGAGCAAATTTAACATCTCCCTTTGCTTCAAGTATGTTTTACTCAAATCCCTTCAGGCATTAAAACTATAGTTACTCTTATATTTTCTCTGTCTAATAGACTGCTAGGGGAGTATGGCGATACACCACCTCTTACCTATAGAGGTTCAGTGACGTTGGCAGTAATTACATCATTACTTATCTTAACCAAGAAAATATCTGCTGATTTAAAGTAGGAAAATTGGCATCACATATATTTAACAAAGTCTTTTTTGTCTTTCTCGTTTAATTTGAAGAGCTACAACCTGCACTTCAATACTTTCCATATGCAGTGCTGTTTTCCTAGGTATGGGAACTTGTTATACATTTACTATTTTTATCGCTATCCTTATTAATCTCTTAGATTCTTTAAGATCCACTATTCATTAATTCTAGCGCTGGCTTCTTTCTCCATTCTTTAACTTCCTATAACAATCCTCCCACGAAACTGTTAACCAGACCATGTCTTTACACTTTCTTTTAATTCTTCTTAAATTCTTATTGCTGAGTCAGAAACTGTAGCAGCAGGCATCTGCCGCACTGCTCCCTCACTGACATGGAGCCTGTTGACCCCTCCCTTTCAGAAAATCATAAGCACATCTGCAATTTGCTAGCTGTCCCGTGCACACCGATAGGGAGAGATTAACCCATTTGCTAACTCATCACTTACTTCTCTCTAACATTTTATTGTTCACAAGCACCCTTATTCTTTGCAAATACGTTCCATACATCCACATACTTTTCAGGCACCACACAGTCAATCAAGATCCACATATTTGTATATGTGGCTTGCTGAGTCCTTTCCATCCACATCATTTTCCCATACCATTTCTTAGGACATTTTTTCCATATTGGGCAGTTTTGCCACAATTTCTCTTATCTCACTAGGCTTCCATGGGACATAAACTTGAGCCATATTAGCTACATATTGATCTCCCACTACCCCTCCTGGCAGGGCTACTTCCCTTAGGGGCATCTGCTACTTCCCTTAGGGACCTAAGCAACTCTCTTGTTTCTCTTTTCCTTTCTGGAGTATGCAGTACCCCCAGAGTTTTCTGTTTTGCTGCCTTTTGCCTTGTAGTTACTGGGCTATACTTTTGATTTATCTGTCTTAGGGGGCTATGTGATTGATCTACCTTTGTGAATTTTGCTAAAGCATTTGGCCTTGATGGAGTGTACTGCCAAATTTGTCCATCTTTATCAAATATTACCCCCTCACTTCTATCTAATGAAGATCCCAAACTACTCCTCCGCTGAGAAGTCCATTGGGCTCCCTCTAGCCTTCGATTCCTTCCCTCCTGCGAGAAGCTGGAAACTGCTTGCTGCTGCTGCTGCTGAGGGGTAACCTGAAAAAGCGGGTGGGGAGCACTTTGTTCTCCCGTGTCTTCTTCCCTTTCCTCTACAGAATCAACTTCACCTATAGGGGCAGACGCTGCTCTAGATGCTACTTCTAAATCCCTTCTTGCAAACTCATACGGGGATGCCCAAGCATTGGGAAGCTCCTCTTCATCTTCCAGATGCAGAGCAGTTTTTTCAGTACACATCTTATAAGGGGGTGGTTTTAGATTCTTTCGGGACTCTTCTTCCCAAGCAGCCAAACATTCAATCCCCCCACAATCAGACATTTTGAAAAGTAAATTAAATAACGCATCAATTGTTGGGGTATCAAGAGAACCCTCAGGGGGGCCACCATTTCGACGGGTCCTCTTTGTATTCCCTTTTTGTAATTTTACACCACTTTACATGATGTTTTAAAGCATCTGGCTCTCCACTTACCATCATCTTGATGATAGGAGCGCTTGGATGCAACTTTGATACACTTAACCCTGTTTTCTTTGCTATTTTTAATAATTTCTTTGCCCTTTTTTTTTGTTAACCCAAAAGTATTCATTACCGGTAAAATATTTTTTTCAAGCAAATTTCCCATTTTCTTTATGTTTTATGTTTTTCCTGTCACTCTTTTCAGAAATGACAATAGTTTAGAGCTCCGGGACTGAGAGCTCTACTTTTTACTTCTTACGGCTGTGTACCAGCAGCCCAGTACATATATTGAGATATCTCACTTCGTTCTACTCTCAGAAGGACGTCTCCTTTCTGAGTGGTAATAGGCTAGTCTTTCTCAACTCCCTATTCCAGAGAACATACAGCAGGTCATTCACCCATTTGTGGCTATCCGCTGAAGGCAAACCTATCCGCCTTAGGACCACAAACGTTTCTCAAAAAATCACACAAAAAATTCAACATTCACCACCTTCTATTCACTCATAGAAATTGTGGCACCTGCATTTTACACATCCCTTAATAACACAACTATATACATTGTCATTTCTGAGAGTAGCAAAAAGAAACACAAGTACGTACATTTGCATGCATCAGCTATAATTGGTACCATTATTATTCTCAGTAATCATACACAGACAGAATGCATTGAAATCAAAAAGGAACGTGTTACCTTCTGTATTCCACAAGCCCCACCCGGCTCCTCAAAACCGCACAGAAAGACAGTACTTTATAATAATGAGAAATAAAATTTTTCTCACCTGAGGCCTCTTTGTTGTCCCTCCTGTTGCGGGTTGAGAGCCGGTGGTGGGGATGCAGATAAGAAGAACGTCAGGGTCACCAAATGTTATGTACAGCCTTGAAATAAAGGACATTCTACGAAGTAGCATTCATCTCAATGTATATTTACTCAGAAAATCTCTGTACAGAGGACCACCCAAAGGGAGTGATTCTGAATTCATCACGGTTACAGGGTTTTATAAGAAAATGATAACATGATAGTTTATGTGTGGGAAAAAGTCAAAATAGAAATTACACAATACATTCCAGGATAATCTATTTCATATTTCACATGGTCATTTTTGCCATAACACAATAACAACTTTAAAGGTCATGCTTTATCTCATGTCAACAGTACAGGACATCTCATGTGAAGCAAATAACAAGTGAATAACAAGATATGTGTTGCAATATTGAGAATACCCAAGAAGAATTAAAAAACATTATATAAAGAAATACATTCTTATATTGAAGGGGAACTCTGGGTTATATACAGATATGTGTTACATATGTCTTCATATCTTGACAGAGGCGTGCGAGAAGAGAGAGAGAGAGAGGGGGGCAGAGAGAGGGGGAGAGGGGGAGGCAGAGAGAGAGGGAGAGGGAGGCAGAGAGAGAGGGAGAGGGGAAGAAGGGAGAGAAGAGAAGAGAGAAGAGAAGGGGGCAGAGAGAGAGGGAGGCAGAGAGAGAGGGAGAGAGAAGAGAAGAGAGGGAGGGAGGGGGCAGAGAGAGTGAGAGAGGGAGAGGGGGAGGCAGAGAGGGAGAGAGGGAGGCAGAGAAAGAGAGGGAGAGGGGAAGGCAGAGGGAGAAGGGAGAGAAGAGAGGGAGAGGCAGAGAGAGGCAGAGCGAGAGAGAGAGAGAGAGAGAGAGAGAGGCAGAGAGAGAGAGAGAATATTACATCAATTTTACAAATAAATTAAACAATAAAGAAATATTAAACATCTTTATATTCTGGCATGGCTTTGAAAAATTCAAATCCACTTGTCTGTGCAATCTATGGAATAAAAAAATGAAAATAATATTAGAGAGAGAGGGGGGAGAGGGGGAGGCAGAGAGAGAGGGGGAGGCAGAGAGAGAGGGGGAGAGAAGAGAGAAGAAAAGAGAGAGAGGGAGGGGGAGTAGAGAGAGAGAGGGGGAGGCAGAGAGAGAGGGAGAAGGGGTGGCAGAGAGAGGGAGAGGGGCAGAAGGGAGAGAAGGGAAGAGAGAGAGAGAGGGAGGGGACAGGTAGAGGGGGAGGCAGAGAGAGAGAGAGGGGGAGGCAGAGAGAGAGGGAGAGGGGAAGAAGGGAGAGAAGAGAAAAGAAGAGAGAAGAGAGGGAGGGGGCAGAGAGAGAGGGAGGCAGAGAAAGAGGGAGAGAGAGGGAGGGGGGCAGAGAGAGAGTGAGGGGGGCAGAGAGAGAGGAAGGAGGAGGCAGAGAGAGAGGGAGGGGGAGGCAGAGAGGGGGAGGCAGATAGATATATAGATATATATTTTTTTAATAATAATGAAAATAAAGAAAATACAAAAAAATACATTTATGAAAAAAAAAAAAATTGAAAGTACCTATAAATATATGTATATATATAATTAAATTTGCCATCCATAATCAGAGTACAATATGATCTAAATATAAATAAAATAAAAAAAAAATTATTTAGACATAAGCATTAGTTTAAAAAATACATTTACATATAAATATTTCAAATAATTGACAAATATAAAATTTTAATTTAAAAAAGTTGCTGTTGAAAAATTAGAAATGAATTATATAGTGGATTAAAAAAAAATTGCTAAAAAAAAAAAAAAAATAAAAAAAAAAAAAATAAAAGTTTTCTAAACAATTTATCTCTGTAAAAAAAAAAAAAAAAAAAAGCTAACGAATACATAAAGATGATGGTACAATAGCAATCATTTTAGAGAATTTTTTTTATATATTACAGCTGGACAGTACATTAGTACTTTGCACAATAATACAATATAGGTATAATTAGAAACCTAATGAGTCTAATTATACCATGTAGTAAAGATTACTTACCTTTTGTATGAAGCTGTATGAAGTGCAGATCCGCAGGTGCTGTGTCTTTGTGTCCTCCTTTGTTTTGCTTCCTTTTGCCTCGTGTGCTATTGTTGTAATGGCAAATACAGCTTCCTGCCCACGTTTAAAATGGCTATTTCGGACACGCCCTCGTCACGTGACCTGCGTCTTCCTTCCAAAATCTCACGAGATTTCGGCATGACGGCATCCCCCAATGATTCTTGGGAAGAATCTAACAAAGGGGGTCTTTGCGAAGCCGGGGAAAGGCGATAAACACGCCTACTCCCACGGGAGGAGAGCCCGGAAGTCATTATAATTATTACTCCTAAAAGGTAATTACTGCATAATAATATTTTTTTAAAGATCATTTCAGCATCTATGGTCCAAAGTGATTTAAATAACATTAAGTTGCAATTTTGAGTACATAACCGCTTTAAAGCTGTCCAGCTCACTTCACCTCTGCCTTTGCCTTGGTCACATCACAAGAAACCATCTCCTGCGGTTCTGTTTAAAGACTGGCTTGCTGACATCCCTTCTGGCTCCTTATCCTGCTTGCTGTTGCTCTACTTGGATCCCTGACTTCTGGACTGGCTGATTACCCGATCTTGTTATTGAACTCTGGCCTGGCTGACTACTCAATCCGGTTACTGAAATCTGGCTATGCTTTGACTACGCTTTTTCTATTTAACTTTTTATTTAATAAACGTGTGATTTAATTGTACTTCTGTCTCTGTCTGATTCATGGTTTCTCACAGGCTGTTAGCAAGTCCTTTGTGAGTTTTAGGAGGGCAGTTTCTGTGGGGTGCTGTAGAGTATGAGAGGTTGAGAGGTTGAAGATATGAGTTAAGGAGTGTAGGATTGAGTCAGATGGTGACTGTAGTATTTGAGAAGGAACAGGGTCCAGGGGGCAGGAGGTTAGGTGGGCATTAGAAAAAAGTTTAGTGACTTCCTCTATAGTAGCTGGGTTAAAAGAAGAAAGTATTGATTGTGCAGGAGGACAAGGAGTGTAAGGTGAGGGAGATGTCTGTAGAGCGGAGATCTCGAGGCAAATCATCTCAATCTTATTTTTGAAGTGATTAGCAATCTCCTGGGCGGTGAGTAAGTTAGTGGGTGGGGGTAATGGAGGATGAAGTAGAGTGGTAAAGGCAGAAAAGGGTTGATGGGGACTGTGTGAGAGGGTGTTAATGAGAGTGATAAAGTAGGCCTGTTTGGCCGTGTGCAGGCAGGAATGGTATTTTTGGAGGGCAGATTTATATTGGCTGTGACTTAGTTTTATGCCACAGACGCTCAAGAGCACGGCTACATTTTTTGAGGCTTCTGGTATTGTCTGTCTGCCAGGGTTGTAGCAGTCAGGGCCTGATTCTGTGCATAGTGAGGGGGGCGAAGGTATCCAGGGTGGATGACAGTGAACTGTTATAAACAGAAGTAGCCAAGTTGGGCAGGACAAGGATGAGATTTTGTCATAGAGACAATCTGTAGCAGAAAAGAGAAGGCTTAAGATGGCGAAGGTTTCTACAGGTAATAGTTTGGTAGTTGGAAGGCAAGGAGGAGATAGACAAGGAGAGAGTGAAACTAATAAGGTGGTGATCAGATAGAGGAAAAGGAATATTGGAGAGGGTGTGCGGAGTGCATAGGTAGGAGAATATGAGGTCAAGGCAGTTGCCAACAGAGTGAGTGGAAGCACTTATCCATTGTTTTAGATCAAAAGAGGAGGTTAGGCTCAGCAGCTTAGAAGTAGCAAGAGTGTTAAGATTAACAGGGATGTTGATGTCACCAAGAATGATTGTTGGAATTTCAGAGGAGAGAAAGTAGGGTAGCCAGGTGGAGAAGTCGTCAAGGAAGTTTGATACCGGTCCAGGGGGCCGATAGATCACAGCAATTTTCAATGAAACTGGAGAAAATAAACGAATACAGGGAGCTTCAAATGAAGAGAGGGACAGAGAGGGGGGTGGATGAAGAACCTGAAAAGTACTTTGAGGGGATAGGAGGATTCCAACACCACCTCCTTTCCATCCACTAGGCCTGGGAGAGTGAGTCCACAGGAGGCCACCATAGGAGAGAGAAGCAGGAGAAGGAAGGTCAGATTCTTGAATCCAGGTCTCAGTAATTGCAAGTAGATTCAGGGAGTTAGTGATAAATAGGTCATGGACGGTGGTGAGTTTTTTTACAAACAGAGCGGGCATTCCAAAGGGCACAGGTGAAGGAGAGTCATAGAAATGAGATTGTGTGGATTGCGGCTGCTATCAGAGGATGGGTTGTGCCTGGTATGTTGGCCGAAGGTGAATGATAGTGGTCCAGGATTTGGGGAAATATCTCCAGAAGTTAGGAGAAGCAGAAGGGTGAGAGAGGTGATATGGGAGTGGGACTTATGTGGGGAGACACGTCCCAGTGGCCTGCAGGCTTTACTGGTATATGGGTTTAGAATTAGCAGGAGCTGATGAGTGCAGTAATAAGGTGAAGACAGGAGTGAGGGTGATTTATATAAGCTGGGGGGGGGGGGGAGAAGGTGGGTGAAGAAGGGAGAATTTAAGCAGAGAGGATGCCACTGTGAGAAGGAAAAGTAGGGAGTGCATGATACAGAGTGGTGAGATTGAGAGGAAGCCTGAACGAGAGAAGAAAAAGTTTGGAGAATCAGGTCACCTATAGTCTGTTTAGTGTTCTGCAGAAGTCTGTTGTGTATTTTCGCTTTGTGCATTCGCTGAAGTGCTGAGCGGAAGTGCAATACTTAATCCAATATGAATACTTTATCCAAGATGATAGTTGCCAATGCAGTCCCAGCCTGTGCAAACCCCTGCCTGGGCATCCCTTAGGTGAGGCCTGAATTTATAGTGAATTTGGGTGGGGGTATTGAATAATTAATTAGTCAGGATTGCAAAGGATGAACACATGGCTAACATAATCAACTTCTCACACCAAGGCTCACTACAAGACACAGCAAGAGAGCAGAAAAGGTCAGTGCCGTAAAGATAAGAACAGCTCATCATTTAGGTATAGAGACAATAAGAAAGTTAAATAAACATCATTGTGATATGGACAGAGGTAAAGAATTTGACGGCAGCATAGATCACCAAAAGCACATACACAGAATTAGCAAGCAGATCCCAGTTTCAATTAAAGAGCTGAATTATATATATAGCCCTATGTGCTTTTAGATCTGTCTTATCTATATATAATACACTCTTTAAATGTGATTTAAAATGCATGTTTTTCCCTTTTATGCTGATGTTATGCTGTTGGGTTGATCTAAAAAAAATTTCCAGGGCTAGTTTTTATTCGCAGTCTGGCCTTGTCCTTGCAGGGTCTGCCGCAGCCGCCGCAGACTTTTTTCTGAGTCTGCTGCTCTCTGACTCACTGAGACCGTCCCTCCCTCACCCCCGATGCGATGGCTTGGCCACTTGGCTCCCGTCACTCTTATGTACTGTGTAGAGAGATGTAGATCCGGCTGGTGCCACCCACTCAAGTGAAGTGATGGTGGAATCCTGCCTGCGTGCAGAGTGATCTGTGGGACTTTCTGAGGGAGGGACTGTGCTGTGCAGTGGCCACCCAGCACGGGAGAGAGAACTGGAAAACAGGCAGACAGTCTGAGCCGAGGAGGAGGAGGAAGCAAAAAAGGTCTTGTGGAGTGGAAAATATGTATATAATATATTCTTTGCAGGGAGAGCCTGGAGTGTAAGAAGCCTAATGCCGCGTACACACGTAGCCGGCTATCCGACGGACTTAGTCTGGCGGACTTCCCGCCAGACTGTCCGTCGGACTTTCCGAACGGGCTACTTGCCCACACACAGCACTTTTTCAGCGGACTAATACGGCGACTAAGTCCGCCGTACTATCCGCCCTACTTTTGAAATGAACGGACTCGCCCACACGCGGAGGAAAGTCCGCTCATTTCGAGCACGTCTCCAGGTAGGCCCCCCTTCCCCAAGGCACCCCCCATGCACGTGGCCTGGTACAGCTCAGGAGGGGGGGCTCGCTCGTCCCCCCCTTTCCTGGCTGACCGGGTAGCGTGCTCAGACAAGGGTCTGATGTGGACCTGGGGGGAACCCCCACGCCGATTTTTTTCGGCGTTGGGAGTTCCCCTTTAAGTCCATACCAGGTGGCGGGGCCAGCGACGTCTCCTTCGCGGGCCCCGCCTACCTGGAGACGCGCTCGAAATGAGCGGACTTTTCTCCGGGGGGGGGGGGGGGGAAGTCCGCTCATTTCAAAAGTACGGCGGACTGGCACACACACGGCCGGATTGTCCGCCGAAATGCGAGTCCGGCGGGAAGATTGGAGTGCAAAAAAATACTTTCTAAGTCCGCCGTACTTTCGGGTCAAAAAATTATTCCAGAAGCTACACACGGGGGATTTTCCGGCGGACTTCAGTTTGCCGGACTTTTCCACCCGCTTATTTGATCGTGTGTACGCGGCATAAGTATTCTATGGGGGACCTGCCCTGGCCTTCTCTAAAGGGGGATCTATATAGGGGACCTGCACTTTATGTGATAATGACTAAGTCCCTCCCCTTCATGACATTGTTGAAAAGGGACAGGGCATGGGTGACCTTAAAATTATGGCCCCCCCTGCCCATTGATGGAACTTTATATGTATTGTTGGGTGGAATCTTTCTGCCTGACACTACAGTCTTTATTTCTGTGCCAGGTGATGAAATGCAGAGAGCTCTTCAGCGCTCAGCACCCTGCTGCCCTCTGGTGCACACAGTGTCCAGCATTTACAGGCTTTATTCAAGAATTTAAAAAGGTCCTAGAAAGAGTTGAATTAATTAATTGACAAACATAATTTAAAAAAAATAAACATAACATTAATGAAAAAGATCTGTTAGCGAATGTACCTAATTGAGTAATATGTCAAGATTCCAGCCGAAGCATGGATGTTTACTGGTTACAATGAGCCATGTTTGCATTGCCCAAGGCTACAATTTTCAAACAATCCCTTACAATTGTAAAAATACATTCATTAACTAAACCAGCTCATGAAAAAAAAAAAAGTCTGACTAAGAGGACAACGTGTACGTGACTAAAACTTTAAACTTCCTCTTTCACAAGACATCACATGATAAAAAGCAATTACAATTCCTGCCTTGTGTATTGCAGCTGCAAAATTCTGACGCATTGCCTCACCCAAGTACCTCACTCATTTAAGGCAGAGCAGTGACCTCATTGGAAGGAATCCAATTTCATCTCACAAAGCTTGCTGTAACATAACAACAAAGGTCATGTTTACCGCCTTTACATGATTAAATACTGCATACTAGGCAAAGATGTTAAATTCCAATAACTTCAGCCACTCAGGGTCACTGCTTCTGGGTTAAAGAGGAGGATAAAATAAAGTCAAGCTGTGAAAACTGCTTAACTCTTTCCCTGTTTACAGACTCATTCACGCGGTCATGCAATTACTGTATATGCATTATAGGGGATTTCTAAAAGCAATTTATACAATTTAAACTTATTACATTTCTTTTTATAAATAAATGTAATGAGTTTAAATTATATACTTCAAACACTTGTGTTTACTTGCATTTAGATGCATTCGGTTTAGATGCATTGGGAAAAAAAAGAAATGTGTGTCAAGGGGCTGATTAAATACACTGAATCCATCTAAATACACAAACACAAGTACATTTATGCATTGAGCCAATGCCAGGAAATGTAATCAGTGTGCTGTCTATCATAGCAGCTGGTCTAAGAGGCGGGACATTGTTACAGCGGCTGCCTGTGCAATTAAAATCCAACTCCTTGACTCAGCGGGAGATCGTTACTCTATGTTATCCGGGCACAGTGAGTCTGCATTGATGGGCTGCATTTGATGGGCACTGGTGAGTCTGCATCTGATGGGCCCAGTGAGTCTACATTTGATGGGCACAGTGAGGCTGCAATGATGGGCGCAGTCAGTTTGCATTTATGGGCACAATGAGTCTGCACTGATGGGCGACATTGATGAGCACAGTATTATTATTATACAGGATTTATATAGCGCCAACAGTTTGCTCAGCGCTTTACAACATGAGGGCAGACAGTACACTTACAATACAAATCAATACAGGAGGGACTAGAGGGCCCTGCTCGTTAGAGCTTAAGTCTGCATTGATGGGCACAGCGAGTCTGCATTGATGGGCACTGTGAATCTGCATTGATGGGCACCGTGAATCTGCATTGATGGGCACCGTGAATCTGCATTGATGGGCACCATGAATCTGCATTGATAGGCTGTATTGATGGACACAGTGAATCTGCATTGATGGGCTTCATTGATAGGCACAGTGAGTCTGCATTGATGGGCACAGTGAAGCTGCATTGATGGGCACAGTGAATATGCATTGATGGGCAGTGGGGGGCTGCATTGATGGGCATTGGGGGCTGCATTTGATGGGCACTGATGAGGCTGCATTTTAAGGGCACTGGTAAGGCTGCATTTGATGGGCACTGGTAAGGCTGAATTTGATGCATTGCTTTCCTGCATCATGTCTGCACAGTCTCTGATCATTTCTTGTATCTATAAAACAAATATGCTGAATAAAATCCAATATTAGCAGTGCTTCAAATTAAAATTGTTATATAGTCCATGAATTCAGTGCATCTTTATAAACGCATAAAAAGCCACAGATAAAAGTTCATCCATATGTGTCACATGCAGTATATATCCTTATTGTTTGACGTCACCACGCCTCGTGCGTTATCACTCCTATGGTAGTGGATTCACCGGATAGACAGTAGGTAAATTGCCTGTATAATCATAGGTTCATGGAGCAGCATAGTCAGTCTTTCCATCTGCATGTCACTCATGACAAAGAGATGTATATACATAGCGTAATTCTGTAAGGTAAAATTCATTAATATATTCCCCATCCCCCTTACAAGCTGCACTTACAAGCAAAATAAATTAAAAAGCATTTGAACATAAACAGTCCTATGACGATCAGTCAGAACTCTCACCGCCAGATAGACCTCTCCCACACAGCGGTGTACCTGGGTCAAGCTGATCGACAGACTGGGAGGCTGTGTGGTAACGTCCTGGCATGTTTCGTCATCACTTCGTCTGGGATCTGGTAATGATCTGAAACTGACTGCAGGACTTCACTAAAGGGATATGGACTATCCCATTGGCGATTTCCACGGGTATATGTCGCTCAAAAAAATAACATGGGGAGAGGGAAAAGGCTCTGATAGTGCAGTATTTGATTTAAAACGTAAGGTTTAATCAATAAAAATATAAATCGGACTCTCACATATAAACAATAGAACAGCACACAAAGTAAAATGGTGTCCTGACGTCTTCCGCCAGTCCTACTTCACTTCCGGTACGGCGTCACGGCCACTCCTGGCGGAAGACGCCAGGACACCATTTTACTTTGTGTGCTGGTCTATTGTTTATATGTGAGAGTCCGATTTATATTTTTATTGATTAAACCTTACGTTTTAAATCAAATACTACACTATCAGAGCCTTTTCCCTCTCCCATGTTATTTTTTTGAGCGGCTTATACCTGTGGAAATCGCCACCGCAGTTACAAGACAGTCGGCACAGGGATACGTGGCCTCCTTGTGGCCTAGTGTGGAGGTTTACTGTTCCCTAGTCAACCATAACTGAAGACCCCCTGGTGGCTAAAAACAAGAACGGAGGTTGTTTGCTTTGCTTGATGTGCCTACTTTTCAACAATTGGAGGTGAGAGTTCTGGGAGCCCATAGTCTCTCCTGTTGTAGAAGTACTTTTTACCTGCTGTTTCTCAAAAAAGTTTTCTGAATACTTCTGGCGCCATTGAACAAGATTCTGAGATTTATTATATGGACTATATTCTGTGCCTGCTTCCTGCATATTCACTATTATATATGATTTTTGTTTAAAGCACATAGCACTTTATTCATGACTATAGTTGATTTGCGCAGGACCATTTTTCATCTTTAATTTTCTATTTTGTAGTTTTGTGAAATACTATCAGGTCCAGCTGCAGCTTTTAGCACTTTATTGCAAATTTGCACGTGCACATATTTATTGCATTATTTGTCAAGCGTATTTTATTCATTTGCATATATATTTTATATATGAGGTATATTACTACCCTGCTTTCTATTCATATTTTTCACCTTTAAATAGTAGCGCAAAGGCCTATTTCTTTCACTGTGCCAGAGATAGCTTGGACTGAGACTGCTCTCATAGGATCTAAGATACTGGCCAACCCTCATCCTCAGCAGTGTCCTGGACTGTGAGCTTAGAGAAGAGTGCCCTCCTGTACTGTGCAGTGTTCCTGAGATTGTACTGAGTACCAATAACTGTGAAGTGGTACAGGGTAGCCATATGACTTGTATATGTTCCCCAGATGTGAGGCCTTAGACTATCCAATATTCACAGCTGCTTAACCACTCTGCCCCAGGTGCGCCTCCCCCCAGCTGATTGTGGTGCTCAGTATCGGACCTCTGTGAGCGGCCCACATACCATATGATTGATATGTGATCACATGACACGTAGTAAACAAGAGTCATGAATGGAATCCATTTATGGCATCATTGTTTACTACTGTGTGTAATTGATCACCAGTGATCACATGGTACCTGGGCCAATCACAGCATCACAATAATAAACAATGATTCATGAATGAAAGACTTTCATGACAGTTCAGATAATTGCTGTTACAGTTATCATCACCGTAACAACCAATCACCATGTAAAAAAAATTGTGGTGACACCGAAGTACTCTGATGAGAGTATGGACAAAACAAATAAAACGTTTTTTTTTTTGACATGTCACCAGTCAGTATCCCTGATCACTGCCACACATGTCACATTATGCCGCTATACTGCACTGGTGACATGTAAAAATAAAAAAACTGGGAGAAAAAAAAAATTACAACCTCAAAAAACACACAATGCTTATTACTAAATACTGAGTGTCTACTTTCCATAACGGTGTGTATTTGTACTGACCTGGCATTTTGGGCCTCAAGAAATGAGATAGGCAATCAGTACATTAGGACAGATCACTTTTCAAATATATACCACAGGTTTGTAGACTCTATAACTTTCACACAGGCTGAATAATATAACTGGTTCAGGTTATTTTTACCAAAGAAATGCAACAGAATACATTTTGCCCTATCTGAAAAGATGTTATTTGTTTGCGAAATTTTATAACAGAAACTAACACCAAAAAAAAGCTCTATTTGTGTGAAAAAATAGATATGATTTTCATTTGGGTACAGTGATGCATGACTGAGCACAGTGCTGAATAGCAATAAAAAGTATAGGCCAGGAGCCGTAGTGCAGCATAGGTGGAGGGCCTACATGATGGGGTTTGGACAGGAAGACTGAGGTAAAGAAGGGGTTAAAATAAGTCAGTTAAGAGTAGGAGGGGGTCAGTAAGGTGGAGTATTTTGAAGAGAAATGGTATTGGTGGAGAATAGGGTGTGGCAGGGTGGGGTAGGGGGTGGTCCATGGTCCTGAATCAGGATGCTCTGGGCGGGCTAGCAGAGGGATTGTTCATGTGGTGTCTGTTTGTTTTTCAGTTCTCGTGTCGGTGTCTGTTTGTGGTGTTTGTTTGTGTCAGACTGTCTGGACTGTCATTTGGTTTTCTTTTACAGATGCAGAATGTTTGGTGTGGATCCTGGGCCATTCTTACGTGTTCTGGGGTGCAAAGAGGGTGGAAGTTAGGCCGGAAGGGCGCCAATTGGGCTTCCCAAGGGACCAGGTTAAGGTTCGCTGGATCGGGGGTTCCTGGGATGCTGTGGTCGCAGGTGCTCCCTGAAGTTCATCATTATGCAAGGTTGGATAGTCCTGGTGCTGCATGTAGGGGGTAATGACATTGGGCTGCGGGCATCCAGGGAATTGTGCAGGGTCATTAAGTTTGTTTTTCTGCATTTGCAGACCATGTTCCCTGACACTATCGTTGTATGGTTTGACATGGTGGCCAGAGCGTCCTGGAGACTAGCGGTGTAGGTGGACAGGGTGAAAAGTTAATAAAGCAGTGGCAAAGTTCTTCGTTTGTAACGGGGGTCTGGCTGTTCGGCACCGGGATTTGGAGAAGGAGCCATGGCTGTTTTTGAGGGGGGGTGGGGTACATCTGAATGCGGTTGGAATTGACATGTGGTTTTGGGGCTGCAAGAGGGGATTCAGAGGGCCATAGCGGTGTGGCGGGCCGGCCAGGCATAAGGTGTCACGCCAGCCGGCTTTGGCAGTGGTCATAGGGTTTTTGAAGGTGGGGGATGGTAAAGTTATTTGGAGAACGATGGGCTGGGCCCATCACAGAATCGAGTGGACCTGCCCTAATGAGGGCAGAAGTAAGAGGTGGCTGTATCGGCTGGTTGAGTTTTGCCAAATTAATGTCCCTGTGCTGGCGGAAGTCATGGCTAGGGGCCAGATAAGAGGCAAGGTGCTGCTGGATACAGTGAGTGATGTCAATGGTGCCTTCAAAAACCCTCTGCAGTTTATGTTACCAGATGATTAGAGATGTTTAACCACTTGCCGACCGCCGCACGCCGATGTACGTCGGCAGAATGGCACGGGCAGGCATAAGGGCTTACATGTACGTCCTTGCCTGCCCGCCGGTCGGGGGCCCGATCGGGCCCCCGCACGGTGCCTGCGGCGGTCGGTATTCGTTCGGGAGCGATCCCGGACGAGGGGACGGCCATTCATTCATGGCCACCCCCTCTCGATCGCTCCCGGCGAATGAAAATGTCCGGTGACATCACTTCCTCTCCTGTAATGTAAACACAGGAGAGGAAGTGATGTATTCTCTCCTCCGTGTCGGTAGTTTTCGTTCCGGCACCGAGGAGAGAGGTTCGGTGAGTTGCACCAACACACCCCACATACAGTAGAACATGCCAGGCACACTCACACCCCCCCTTTACCCCCGATCACCCCCCAATTACCCCTGCCCCCCCAGTCACAGTGACACCAATTGCTTTTTTTTTTTTGCATTGGTGTCATTTGTGACTGTAATAACTGTTAGGGCAGTTAGGGTTAGCCCCCTTTAGTTCTAATGTGCCCCCCTAACCCCCCCAATAAAGGTTTAACCCCGTGATCACCCCCCGTCGCCAGTGTCACTAAGGCTGGGTTCACATTGCAGCGGTTTATGAGAACGGATGTGATTCGCACCGCACTGCAGTGCAAATCACATCCGATCTCTGTGCGATTCGAGTTCAGCCATACAGATAGTATGGCTGAATTCGTGTCGCACCCGCC
This sequence comes from Lithobates pipiens, assembly GCF_037356315.1. NCBI lineage: Eukaryota > Metazoa > Chordata > Amphibia > Anura > Ranidae > Lithobates > Lithobates pipiens. The sequence goes on from NW_027507758.1 coordinate 212,774,100, forward strand.
GCACCCGCCGCACCCACCGCAAATTCGCACGGGACCCTTTTTTTGGCCCGCAGCAGAATCGGATCGCATGGGTGTTCACACCATGCGATCCGAGTTTGCAGATCGCACTGCGATATGCGAACTAATCTGGGGGTGTCATTAACATTTCACTGACACTCCCAGCAGTTCGCATAGGGCAGTGTGAACTGCCGCCGGGAGGCATGCGATGCGGGAACCCGCCGCGGATTCATGGCGCTCCCGCATCGCTCCAGTGTGAACCCAGCCTAATAAGCGATAGTTTTTCTGATCGCTGTATTAGTGTCACAGGTGACGCTTGTTAGGCAGGTAGGTATTTAGGTTCGCCGCAGCTTTTTATAGCGCCAGGGACCCCCATATACTACCGCATAAAGCCCCCTGATTGCCCCCTAGTTAACCCTTTCACCAGTGATCACCATAAAACTGTTACAGGTGACGCTGGTTGGTTAGTTATTTTTTTATAGTTTCAGGGCACCCGCCATTTATTACCTAATAAAGGTTTAACCCCCTGATCACCCGGCGGGTGTCATTTGTGACTGTAATAACTGTTAGGGCAGTTAGGGTTAGCCCCCTTTAGTTCTAAGGTACCCCCCTAACCCCCCCAATAAAGGTTTAACCCCGTGATCACCCCCCGTCGCCAGTGTCACTAAGGCTGGGTTCACATTGCAGCGGTTTATGAGAACGGATGTGATTCGCACCGCACTGCAGTGCAAATCACATCCGATCTCTGTGCGATTCGAGTTCAGCCATACAGATAGTATGGCTGAATTCGTGTCGCACCCGCCGCACCCGCTGCAAACTCGCACGGGACCCTTTTTTTGGTCCGCAGCAGAATCGGATCGCATGGATGTTCACACCATGCGATCCGAGTTTGCAGATCGCACTGCGATATGCGAACTGATCTGGGGGTGTCATTAACATTTCACTGACACTCCCAGCAGTTCGCATAGGGCAGTGTGAACTGCCGCCGGGAGGCATGTGATGCGGGAACCCGCCGCGCATTCGTGGCGTTCCCACATCGCTCCAGTGTGAACCCAGCCTAATAAGCGATCGTTTTTCTGATCGCTGTATTAGTGTCACAGGTGACGCTTGTTAGGCAGGTAGGTATTTAGGTTTTATAGCGCCAGGGACCCCCATATACTACCGCATAAAGCCCCCTGATTGCCCCCTAGTTAACCCTTTCACCAGTGATCACCATATAACTGTTACAGGTGACGCTGGTTGGTTAGTTATTTTTTTTATAGTTTCAGGGCACCCGCCATTTATTACCTAGTCTCACTAGTGTACCCCTAAATTTAGGGGTGTCTACTTTCCAAAATGGGGTCATTTGGGGGGGGGTTTGTGCCATCTTGGCATTTTATGGCCTTCAAAACTGTAACGCCCTTAGAAAGCCTGAAGGCGGTGCTTGGTTTTCGGGGCCCCGTACGCGGCTAGGCTCCCAAAAAGTCCCACATATGTGGTATCCCCGTACTCAGGAGAAGCAGCAGAATTTATTTTGGGGTGTCATTTCACATATGCCCATGGCATGCGTGAGCAATATATCATTTAGTGACAACTTTGTGAAAAAAAAAAAAAAAAAAAAAAAGTTTGTAATTTTCCCGCAACTTGTGGCAAAATATAAAATATTCCATGGACTCAACATGCCTCTCAGCAAATAGCTTGGGGTGTCTACTTTCTAAAATGGGGTCATTTGTGGGGGTTTTGTGCCATGTTGGCATTTTATGGCCTTCAAAACTGTAATAGGTAGTGAGGAGTGAAGTCAAATATTTACGCCCTTAGAAAACCTGAAGGCGGTGCTTGGCTTTCGGGGCCCCGTACGCGGCTAGGCTCCCAAAAAGTCCCACATATGTGGTATCCCCGTACTCAGGAGAAGCAGCAGAATTTATTTTGGGGTGTCATTTCACATATGCCCATAGCATGTGTGAGCAATATATCATTTAGTGACAACTTTGTGAAAAAAAAATAAAAAAAAATTAAAGTTTGTAATTTTCCCGCAACTTGTGGCAAAATATAAAATATTCCATGGACTCAAAATGCCTCTCAGCAAATAGCTTGGGGTGTCTACTTTCTAAAATGGGGTCATTTGTGGGGGTTTTGTGCCATCTTGGCATTTTATGGCCTTCAAAACTGTAATAGGTAGTGAGAAGTGAAATCAAAAAATTACGCCCTTAGAAAGCCTGAAGGCGGTGCTTGGTTTTCGGGGCCCCGTACGCGGCTAGGCTCCCAAAAAGTCCCACATATGTGGTATCCCCGTACTCAGGAGAAGCAGCAGAATTTATTTTGGGGTGTCATTTCACATATGCCCATAGCATGTGTGAGCAATATATCATTTAGTGACAACTTTGTGTAAAAAAAAAAAAAAAGTTTTTTTTTGTCATTATTCAATCGCTTGAGGCAAAAAAATAAAATATTCAATGGGCTCAACATGCCACTTATCAATTTCCTTAGGGTGTCTACTTTCCAAAATGGGGTCATTTGGGGGGGTTTTGTACTGCCCTGCCATTTTAGCACCTCAAGAAATGAGATAGGCAGTCGTAAACTAAAAGCTGCGTAAATTCCAGAAAACGTACCTTAGTTTGTAGATGTGACAACTTTTGCGCAAACCAATAAATATACAATTATTGACTTTTTATTTACCAAAGACATGTGGCTGAATACATTTTGGCCTAAATGTATGACTAAAATTGAGTTTATTGGATTTTTCTAATAACAAAAAGTAGAAAATATCATTTTTTTTCAAAATTTTCTGTCTTTTTACGTTTATATCGCAAAAAATAAAAATCGCAGAGGCAATCAAATACCATCAAAAGAAAGCTCTATTTGTGGTAAGAAAAGGACGCAAATTTTGTTTGGGTACAACATTGCATGACCGCGCAATTACCAGTTAAAGCAGCGCAGTGCCAAATTGTAAAAAGACCTCTGGTCATTTACCAGCAAAATGGTCCGGTCTGAAGGTGGTTAATGATTTAAAAGTGTTTTTGCTGGTATGTTTTTGGTTAATAAAGGCTGCTATGGCCATTTAAAATCCAAGAGCAAGGTGTCTGGTCTTAATACAGATGGGTTATGGGTAACGGGAATTGGTTTAGCCTGGAGTTTGGACAATACCCCATACAAGTATAGGCCAGGAGCCGTAGTGCAGCGTAGGTGGAGGGCCTACATGATGGGGTTTGGACAGGAAGGCTGAGGTAAAGAAGGGGTTAAAATAAGTTAGTTAAGAGTAGGAGGAGGTCAGTAAAGTAGAGTATTTTGAAGAGAAATGGTATTGGTGGAGAATAGGGTGGGGTAGGGTGGTCCTTAGAGGGTTGCTAGGTGGGGTGTGGGGAACCCTGGATCAGTCAGTTTGGGACAGCAATCCAGTGACATTCTCCCACCCGCCCGCCCTGGATTGGTGCAAGTAGAAGGGGGACTAGTGGTGGAAATTGTTTGGGAAAGTGATGTTCTGATGTCGTAGCAGCTGCCAGTGGTCGTAGGGTTTTTGAAGGCGGGGGATGGTAAATTTATTTGGACAACTATGGGCTGGGCCCATCACAGAAACGAGTGGACCTGCCCTAATGAGGGCAGAAGTAAGAGGTGGCTGTATCGGCTGGTTGAGTTTTGCCAAATTAATGTCCCTCTGTTGGCGTAAGTCACGGCTAGGGACCGGGTAAGAGGCAAGGTTGTGCCGGATACAGTGAGTGATGTCAATGGTGCCTTCAAAAACCCTCAGAAGTTTATGTTACCAGATGATTAGAGATGTTTAATGATTTAAAAGTGTTTTTGCTCTTATGTTTTTTATTAATAAAGGCTGCTATGGCCATTTAAAACCCAAGAGCAAGGTGTCTGGTCTTATTACAGATGGGTTATGGGTAACGGGAATTGGTTTAGCTTGGAGTTTGGACAATACCCCATACATGCCCTGGTCTTGAGGGGGCTTCCAGAATTGAAGTGTTTAGGGAGAAGATTGCTAACCTTTGTGGAGTGTTCTGTTACAAGTTTTATCAGCAATAAATCACAAAAAGACACCTGGAGCCAGAGTGAGTGGACTGCTGCTTGGGAAGCTGGTAGCCTCTGTGCAGTTTGGGGGAGAACCAGTAAAAATCAGCAGCCCTTGGAGAAGTAGCACTACATAATGTATAATGTTTTTGCACCTAGATGTGCACATATCTGCAGCAGCCTCTAAGTCTTGCTGCTATAGCTGTACCTTAGGTAGTTTTGATCAGCGAGGTAGTGTTGATTGCAAACTTTGGAACATTTGCTGTATGGACAAAATGTTTTAAAAAAAAGCCTTGCCACCCAGTACAGGAAATGACAGTTTGGGAAATTTCATTACAGCTGATAAAAGGTCTTCCTGTGTGTCCAGCTTTACAGAAGCTACTGACCTTGCTAATCATGTTGCTGTGGTTTACTGTAAGTTTGCAAAAAGATATATTAAAGTATTTATAGTGAATATAAAGGGCAAACTTTTTCCTAGCTTTGGATGCAGTGGGAAAGGGTTAAAACACTTCTCAGGATTTTATTGCTATCTGTGTTTGTGATGGGTAGATTTGACATCTCTATTTGTCTGGTAGCAATTGTCAGCTGGATAAAAAGTGGTGGGAAATTTAGTTGTCTCCTGAGCAGGAGATTAAGGAAACTTTTTCAAAAGTCATATGGGATTCAGGATATTTCCTAAGGCCTTGTTCACACCTATGCATTTTTTTAGTGCATTTTAATTTTTGCAGAAGCACACTACAGTCCATTTAACATTCTGGTTTTTGGTTCCATAGACTTCAATGGATCAAAATCGTGTATTGAAAATAGCAAAATGCACCTGCAATATGCAAACTGCAACTGCAAAGTGTGAATCAGGCCTAAAGGCTTGTACACACAATCAGAAAATTGGAAGTAAAATTTATACGGACGAATGATCTGCGGCCACACCCACCCCCACCTATTCCCAGATACAACCACACAAACCAACACCAAAAAAACAGTCTTATTTGGCAGAAATGTCTGCGGCACTTTATTGGTTTTACAACATATTTACTAGGGTTGTACTGATACCAATACTAGTATCGGTATTGTTGCTGATACTGAGTATTTGCCCAAGTACTTGTACTCGGGCAAATGCTCCAATGCTTTCCCCGATACCTGGACAGTCAGGGGGTGATTGGTGCGGCGTTGGGGGGGGAGTTACAAGCATCGATCCCCCCTGTATAGGTTTCAATAAAGTAGCTGACAGTCGCTTCTCCTCCTCTACCCTCAGCGGCTTCCAGCTGCTTTATTGAAATCTATACAGGGGGATCGGTGCTTGTAATCCCCCCCACCGCCGCACCGATCACCCCCTGACTGTGGCTGTATACTCCTCCAGTCCCCCTCCATGTTCTCCAGTCCCCCCTCCTCTGTGTGCTCTGGTCCCCCCACCTCCATGTGTTCCGGTTCCACCCCCCTTGTGTGCTCCGCCCCCCCGTGTCAATCTTTCAGGACGGAGAGCGGAGGAAGGAGCCAGTGAATATGTCGGCTCCTTCCTATTCCAAATGAGAAGAGTCAGTGATTACTGACTCTGTTCATTCATAACTGAGAATCGTAAACTAAGTTTACGATACTTCAGTTTATGAATGGAGAGGAGCCTCTGTCTCCTGTCCATTCATCTCCAGTGCAGCTGAGGCTGCTGAGAAAAGGACTGGGGAATCTCTGTCCCCAGTCCTTTTCTGTGTCTCAAAGGGGAGATGTCATGGTCTGTTAATACAACTGATATCTCACCAAAGCCCCCCCACAGGGCTGTTAAAAAAAAATGAAAGAATAATATTTTAAAAGGTTACATTGTAACAATAATAAAAAATAAAAAACACACTGACACCGTCCACCCCCCCCCCCCCCAAAAAAAATTGTAAAAAATAAAATGGTGAAAAAAAATACTGACAGTCTACGAATCATCAGTGCTGCATATTAATTGCACTGTTGATAATGTTGTCATACATCAGGCCATATAGTTGAAACAGGGATTTCTACTATGACAAAGAATCTATCAATATTTATCGTTTATAATATGCATATAGTATAAATTATTCAAACTAAAATTTGACACTGCCTGGCTTATGTGTCACTGCCACAGTATTTTTGTCCCCAAGCTTGGAAATCTGGCCTATTTACGGATAGTTACCATTAAGAATAATGACCATTTCTGCTCAACACATGCTCCATGTGCAGCCATTATTTCCAGTGCAAACAGTTTGAGTCCTGTGAATTGTCATTGTGAATAATCCCTGTAATTTGTCTAATATATTTATTTCCTATGATCATCTAGTGGAAAAATGTTGTATTTTCCCAATTTATTTCAGGAATATATTACATTATTATGGCCATTAGATGGAGCTTACGATTGTAGGAAGTAAATACATTGGACATATTACTGGAGTTATTTGAGATAGCTGTGTAAGTACTGTGATAGTCACCCAGCACATTGTTAATTGACCTTGGACAATTGATTAATTGTTAAGTGATTTGGACAAATCAGACAGTGTAAATTCTCATTTTGGGCCATTTTGGGCCACCTATAGACTGTACATACATTTAAAAATCTGTTGTGGAATCTGGGGGGTGCGTTTACAGTAAAGGTGCAATTAAATCAGTTGTTCTCAACCATTTGAAGAGCAAGGGTCACTTAAGTGATTTGGCTTTTGAAGAGAGAGAACCACTTAAGTGGTAACCGGTCACGGGCCACAATTAAAAGGTTCAAATTTTTTTTTTTTTAATAGCATAATGAAGATTTTAATCAACAATCAAGATCACCATTTTCTGTTTAATCAATCCTCATTGGATGTTTACCTACCATTACAACTTGCAAGTGTGGTACACTTTCCGGAAGCAGAATATAATAGAAGACTATAGCTCAGTGCAGCTAACCCACAGGAAAGCTGCAGGTGCATTGCGCTGTACCAGTGGATCAGTGTGAAAAAAAGTCTAATCGTTTTTAAAGCTTTTATAGGAGCTAATTTGCCCACTGCATGTGTTGTTTAATCCACAAAATTTATTTTTCTCTTGTAGCTGCTGCTGGCATTGCTCTCCAGGCTGCTATAAAGGATTAGAGGCGGAGTGCAGTTGGTATCACCGCTTTTGGAACAGGAACTGGCGCTACAGAGGAAGCATCAGCTTATGTGGCTCCTGCTTATCTCGCTGCCAGCGCTGGCTCACTGCACTCTGATGCTCTGGGGTGGCGGGTCGGCAAGGTGAAATTGTGATCGACAGGTTGCCAACCATGAGTATGCACTTCCCTGGTTTGAGGTCGTGGGCCACAGGTTGAGCACCTGTAACTTAAATAAAAGCATGTTTAAACTTTAAAGTATGAGGAAATGAAGTACAATGAAATGTAAAATTTTATAAAAGATGCGTTTGTAATTTTGTATGCCCCGTACACACGATCGGAAATTCTGCCAGCAAAAGTCCGATGTGAGCTTTTGGTCGGAAATTTCGACCGTGTGTATGCTCCATCTGACTTTTGCTGGTGGGATTCCTGCCAGCAAAAGATTGAGAGCAGGTTCTCAATTTTTCAGTCTGAAAAAGTTCTGATCAGAAATTCCGAAAAATCCCTACGCATGCTCGGAAACAATTTGACGCAAGCTCTGAAGCATTGAACTTCGTTTTCTCAGCTCATTGTTGTATTGTACGTCACCACGTCTTGACGGTCGAAAGTTCAGAGAACTTTTGTGTGACCGTGTGTATGCAAGCCAAGCTTGAGCAGAATTCCATCGGAAAAAACATCCACATTTTTTCCGACGGAAAATCCGCTCATGTGTACGGGGCATTAGTGACTTTTTTAAACAGTGCTAAAAAGCTAAAACAAAAGAAAGAATTAAATATTCATATCACACAATTTTTCAGTTGTGTCTCAATACAGGAACTGCTTGTTGTAAGCTCTAGTTAACAATTGCTTTTATCTTTGAACTGTGTCCAGCACTGTGTGTTTGCTGTCTGTAACATGATCTGAAGAAAGAAAAGTATATTTCGTTTGCTTTTCTGGAAATTCCCAAGGACATATTCTAATGCAGTTCATGCCAATGATAAATTCAGTAAAAAAAAAGGAAAAAAAAAAAAAAAAGAAATGAGCATGGGATCCTTTTTATCTCCAGCAAACTGTGACCTTTGAAACAGACTTTTCAAGTGGCAACAGTAGAGATGTCAGCATATCGTCCTACTTCTGGCATAACCTGATCGTGTTGTTATACACTGAATACAATTAGCTATTTGTTACCTTTTAAATCTACATTTGCACCTGCTTACACTATGTTTTTTTTATGTTAATTCCTGATCAATACAATTTTTAACCATCATTTTGAAAAAAAAATAATCTTTTTGAAAGTTAATATTACTATGTACAATAGGAAATTACAAAAAAGATATATCTTAAGGGCAGTATACAAATGATCACCGCTATAAGCTGCGTGAGTGGTGATGCAAGGAGCACTGACATTCTTTTTCTCCTTGGAGTGTAATGCTAGCACTGCAGCAGACACGCAGTCATTCCAGAACCCTGCATGACTGTATAAAAGCCTGTAACAATGGCAGTGAGCCATTTTTAAAAGTGCTCTCTTTTATACCAATGCTTTGCCTTTCAGTTCATGTAAGCAGGTATCAAGTTTTCAAGAAAGGCCTTGGAAGGGAAAAGCTTTCAGCATTTGGTTAGTGATGTACTTAACAATGTACACGCTTAATAAAGCAAGTCTGTGTTTGCTTCAAACATTTAATTGTAGTGACAAGTTACATTTTAAAAAAAGCTTTCAAGGATGACTAAAGGCAAAACTGTTTTTTGTGGTTTTGGATAGAGAGGAGAGGAAATAGAAAATCTGTCAGGTTTTTATTGCTCCCTGCACCCCCAATTAGAGATATTCACCCTCTCTATTTGTTCTGTTTCCCGTTATCACAGTGAAAGTTAAGAAAATCCCACATTTTGTGCTGTTGCAAGAACAAGAATCGAGGGGGAATCTACCAATGAGGCACATTCCCTCACTTTGGAGGGATTTCCTCTAATAATCGGTTTTAGCTATGGGACAAGAAGTGAGGGAAATCTTTCCAATGAGACACAAAAAACTGACATTGGTTATAACCCTCCCTTTAACTGCCCTATGCATGAGTTAAAAATATTTTGTTTAATTTTGTTAGTATATCAACCCTTTTGTATGCATGGAGTTATTTGTTCTAGTTTTGTTATACAGTGCCTTGAAAAAATATTCATACCCCTTTAAATTTTTTACATTTTGTCATGTTACAACCAAAAAACATACATGTATTTTATTGGGATTTTATGTGATAGATCAACACAAAGTGGCACATAATTGTGAAGTGGAAGGAAAATGATAAATGATTTTAAATAGTTTTTACAAATAAATATGTGAAAAAGTGGCGTGCATTTGCATTCAGCACCCCTGAATTAATACTTTGTAAAACCACCTTTCGCTGCAATTACAGCTGCAAGTCTTTTTGGGTGTGTCTCTACCAGCTTTGCACATCTAAAGAGTAACATTTTTGCCCATTCTTCTTTACAAAATAGCCCAAGCTCTGTCAGATTGTATAGACAGAATTAGTGAACAGCAATTTTCAAATCTTGCCGCAGATTCTCATTTGGATTTAGGTCTGGAAATTGGCTGGGCCATTCTAAGTGTTTGGGGTCATTGTCCTGGTGGAAGAAGAACCTCCACCCCAGTCTCAAGTCTTTTGCAGACTCTAATGTTGCGTACACACAACCGGATTTTCTGACAGACTAGGTCTGATGGTCTTCCCAACGGACTTTTGGCAGAGTTCCGACGGAATTTCCAAACGAACGGACTTGGCCACACACAAACGGACTGAGTCAGTTCGAAAGTCTGTTCGCTTGAACGTGATGACGTAAGGACTAAAAAAGGAAGTTCAATAGCCAGTAGCCAATAGCTTCCCTTGCGTCGTATTTGGTCCGTCGGACAGTTTTCCTGATAGAAATTGAGTCTGTAGGACAGATTGTTCTATTTCTAGGTCCGTCTGATTTTTTTTTTTGCGAAAAATTATCGGATTAGCCCACATGTGTTCGGATTGTCCGACGGACTGATTCCGTCGGACCTAGCCTGCCAGAAAGTCAAGTCGTGTGTACACGGCATAACAGGTTTTCTTTTAAGATTGCCCTGTATTTGGCTCCATCCATCTTTCCATCAACTCTGACAATCTTCCCTGTCCCTGCTAAAGAAAAGCCACCCCACAACATGATTGTGTCGCCACCATGTTTCACGGTGAGGATGATGTGTTCAGGGTGATATGCAGTGTTAGTTTTCTACCACACATAGCATTTTGCTTTTAGGCCAAAAAGTTCAATTTTGGTCTCATCTGACCAGAGCACCTTCTTCTACATGTTTGCTGTGCCCCCCACATGGCTTCTCACAAACTGCAAACAGGACTTCTTATGGCTTTATTTAACCACTTGCCGACCGCCGCACGACGATGTACGTCGACAGAATGGCACGGGCAGGCATATGGGCGTACCTGTACGTCCCTGCCTTCCCGCGGGTGGGGGGCCCGATCGGGCCCCCCCCCCCCGGTGCCAGCGGCGGACGGTATCCGTTCAGGAGCGATTCGGGATGAGGGGGCGGCCATCCGTTCATGGCCACCCCCTCGCGATCGCTCCTGACGAATGGAAGTGAGGCGTGACATCACTTCCTCTCCTGTAATGTAAACACAGGCAGAGGAAGTGATGTAATCTCTCCTCTGTGTCGGTATTTTTCGTTCCGGCACCAAGGAGAGAGGATCGGTGAGTTGCACCAACACGACACTACACAGTAGAACATGCCAGGCACACTCTCACCCCCCCCTTCACCCCCCGATCACCCCCCCAATCACCCCTGCCCCCCCAGTCACAGTGACACCAATTGCATTTTTTTTTTTTTGCATTGGTGTCATTTGTGACTGTAATAACTGTTAGGGCAGTTAGGGTTAGCCCCTTTAGTTCTAAGGTACCCCCCTAACCCCCCCAATAAAGGTTTAACCCCGTGATCACCCCCCGTCGCCAGTGTCACTAAGGCTGGGTTCACATTGCAGCGGTTTATGAGAACGGATGTGATTCGCACCACACTGCAGTGCAAATCACATCCGATCTCTGTGTGATTCGAGTTCAGCCATACAGATAGTATGGCTGAATTTGCGTCGCGCCCGCCGCAAATTCGCACGGGACCCTTTTTTTGGTCCGCAGCAGAATCGGATCGCATGGGTGTTCACACCATGCGATCCGAGTTTGCAGATCGCACTGCGATATGCGAACTGATCTGGGGGTGTCATTAACATTTCACTGACACTCCCAGCAGTTCGCATAGGGCAGTGTGAACTGCCACCGGGAGGCATGCGATGCGGGAACCCGCCGCGGATTTGTGGCATTTCTGCATCGCTCCAGTGTGAACCCAGCCTAATAAGCGATCATTTTTCTGATCGTTGTATTAGTGTCACAGGTGACGCTAGTTAGGCAGGTAGGTATTTAGGTTCGCCGCAGCTTTTTATAGCGCCAGGGACCCCCATATACTACCGCATAAAGCCCCCTGATTGCCCCCTAGTTAACCCTTTCACCAGTGATCACCATATAACTGTTACAGGTGACGCTGGTTGGTTAGTTATTTTTTTATAGTTTCAGGGCACCCGCCATTTATTACCTAATAAAGGTTTAACCCCCTGATCACCCGGCGGGTGATATAAGTTTGAGGGTCAGATAAGGTCTGCGTCTCCCCAGGCAGCGTCAGGTTAGTGCCAGTACCGCTAACACCCACGCACAAAGCATACACCTCCCTTAGTAATATAGTATCTGATCAGATCTATATTAGCGTCGCCAGCAGTTTAGGTTTCCCAAAACGCATTGTTAGCGGGATCAGCCCAGATACCTGCTAGCACCTGCGTTTAGCCCCTCCGCCAAGCCCAGACCAGCCCACCCAAGTGCAGTATCGATCGATCACTGTCACTTACAAAACACAACACACAACTGCAGCGTTTGCAGAGTCAGGCCTGATCCCTGCGATCGCTAACAGTTTTTCTTGTAGCGTTTTGATACAGTCGCTGACAGCCTAGGTGCTTTTTTACCTGTGAGTCTCACTAGTGTACCCCTAAATTTAGGGGTGTCTACTTTCCAAAATGGGGTCATTTGGGGGGGGTTTGTGCCATCTTGGCATTTTATGGCCTTCAAAACTGTAATAGGTAGTGAGGAGGCGGTGCTTGGTTTTCGGGGCCCCGTACGCGGCTAGGCTCCCAAAAAGTCCCACATATGTGGTATCCCCATACTCAAGAGAAGCAGCAGAACTTATTTTGGGGTGTCATTTCACATATGCCCATAGCATGTGTGAGCAATATATCATTTAGTGACAACTTTGTGAAAAAAAAAAAAAAGTTTGTAATTTTCCCGCAACTTGTGCCAAATATAAAATATTCCATGGACTCAACATGCCTCTCAGCAAATAGCTTGGGGTGTCTACTTTCTAAAATGGGGTCATTTGTGGGGGTTTTGTGCCATCTTGGCATTTTATGGCCTTCAAAACTGTAATAGGTAGTGAGGAGTGAAGTCAAAAATGTACGCCCTTAGAAAATCTGAAGGCGGTTCTTGGCTTTCAGGGCCCCGTACGCGGCTAGGCTCCCAAAAAATCCCACACATGTGGTATCCCCGTACTCAGGAGAAGCAGCAGAATTTATTTTGGGGTGTCATTTCACATATGCCCATGGCATGCGTGAGCAATATATCATTTAGTGACAACTTTGTGAAAAAATAAATAAAATAAAAAAGTTTGTAATTTTCCCGCAACTTGTGGCAAAATATAAAATATTCCATGGACTCAACATGCCTCTCAGCAAATAGCTTGGGGTATATACTTTCTAAAATGGGGTCATTTGTGGGGGTTTTGTGCCATCTTGGCATTTTATGGCCTTCAAAACTGTAATAGGTAGTGAGGAGTGAAGTCAAAAATTTACGCCCTTAGAAAGCCTGAAGGCGGTGCTTGGTTTTCGGGGCCCCGTACGCGGCTAGGCTCCCAAAAAGTCCCACATATGTGGTATCCCCGTACTCAGGATAAGCAGCAGAACTTATTTTGGGGTATCATTTCCCATATGCCCATAGCATGTGTGAGCAATATATCATTTAGTGACAACTTTGTGAAAAAAAAAAAAAAAAGTTTGTAATTTTCCCGCAACTTGTGCCAAATATAAAATATTCCATGGACTCAACATGCCTCTCAGCAAATAGCTTGGGGTGTCTACTTTCTAAAATGGGGTAATTTTTGGGGGTTTTGTGCCATCTTGGCATTTTATGGCCTTCAAAACTGTGATAGGTAGTGAGGAGTGAAATTACAAATGTATGCCCTTAGAAATCCTGAAGGTGGTGCTTGGCTTTCGGGGCCCCGTACGCGGCTAGGCTTCCAAAAAGTCGACCACATGTGGTATCCCCGCACTCAGGAGAAGCAGCAGAATGTATTTTGGGGTACAATTCCACATATAACCATGGCATGTGTGAGCAATATATCATTTAGTGACAACTTTGTGTAAAAAACGTTGTCATTATTCAATCGCTTGAGGCAAAAAAATAAAATATTCAATGGGCACAACATGCCTCTTATCAATTTCCTTAGGGTATCTACTTTCCAAAATGGGGTCATTTGGGGGGAGGGTTTGTACTGCCCTGCCATTTTAGCACCTCAAGAAATGAGATAGGCAGTCATAAACTAAAAGCTGCGTAAATTCCAGAAAACGTACCTTAGTTTGTAGATGTGACAACTTTTGCGCAAACCAATAAATATACAGTTATTGACTTTTTTTTTACCAAAGACATGTGGCTGAATACATTTTGGCCTAAATGTATGACTAAAATTGAGTTTATTGGGTTTTTCTAATAACAAAAAGTAGAAAATATCATTTTTTTTCAAAATTTGCGGTCTTTTTACGTTTATATCGCAAAAAATAAAAATTGCAGAGTCAGTCAAATACCTTTAAAAGAAAGCTCTATATGTGGGGAAAAAAGGACGCAAATTTTGTTTGGGTACAACATTGCATGACCGCGCAATTACCAGTTAAAGCAGCGCAGTGCCAAATTGTAAAAAGACCTCTGGTCATTGACCAGCAAAATGGTCCGGTCTGAAAGTGGTTAAACAATGGCTTTCTTCCATAAATACCAGACGTGTGGAGTGCAGGACTAATAGTTGTCCTGTGGACAGATTCTCCCACCTGAACTGCGGATTTCTGCCGCTCCTCCTGAGTTACCATTGGCCTCTTGTCTTCTTCTCTGATTAATGCTCTCCTTGCCCAACCTGTCAGTTTATGTGGATGGCCATGTCTTGGTAGACTTGCAGTTGTACCATACTCTTTCCATTTTTGGATGATGGATTGAACAGTGCTCTGTGAGATGTTCAAAACATGGGATAATTTTTTTTTATAACCTAACAATGCTTTAAACTTCTTCACAACTTTATCCCTCACCTGTCTGGTGTGTTCCTTGGCCTTCATGATGCTGCTTGTTCACTAAGGTTCTGTAAGGGCTTCACAGAACAGAACCTCTGAGGGCTTCACAGAAGAGCTGTATTTATAATGACTGTAAATTACACACAGGTGGACTCTATTTATTAAAATAGTGACTTCTGAAGGCAATTGGTTCCACTAAATTTTAGTTATGGGTATCAGAGTAAAGGAGGTTGAATACAAATGCATGCTACACTTTTCAGATATTCATTTGTAAAAAAAATATAAAAACATTTATCATTTTCCTTCCACTTCACAATGATGTGCCACTTTGTGTTGGTCTATCACATAAAATCCCAATAACATAAATTTTTTGGTTGTAACATGACAAAATGCGTAAAAAGGGGTATGAATACTTTTTCAAGGCCCTGTAAAGAGGGAAGAGATTTGTATTTGCCTGAACATACATTTGCAGTGAAATTCCAGAACTCCAATTCTGCATCAAACTGATGAATTTTGGTTAAACACCTCGTGATAAAATTTTGATGCCAAGCCATAATGCCTCACACAAACTTTGACCCTAGTTAGGGCCTCACAGCAGCCAATAAAGTGTAGAAGGTAGATAATCCAGACCCTCACTACAAAAGGAGGTAAGAGTAGCCATAGTATCAGTGGGATGGAACTGTTCAGGTTAGAGGAAGGGAGAGCTGAATTGGTACATAGGGAAAGATTAGGTAAGTTAACAAATTGGGTTTGAGTTCAGTGCATTGCATTTGTGTTTTTTTTTACATTCTTGTGTGTGTCTCCCCCCCCCCCCCCTCAAAAAAAAAAAAAATCACAGATTATTTATATTCTTTATGAGACTACTATCTACACAATATTACGAAAAGTATTGGGACATCTGCCTTTACACATACGTGAAGTTCTTCTAGCAGTGCATTTGTGAGGTCAGGCACTGATGTGGACAGGAAAGGTCTGGGCTCTAATTCATCGCAAAGGTGTTCTATCGGGTCGAAGTTAGGACTCTGTGCAAGCAGAGCACGTTCCTCCATCCCAAACTTGAACATACATATCTTTATGGACCTTTTTTGTGCACTGTTGCGCAGTCATGTTGGAATAGGAATGGACCATCCCTGTTCCTATATAGATCCGTGTTCCCACACAATTGGAAGAATGAAATTGTCCAAAATGTCTTGGTATGCTGACACCTTAAAAGTTCCCTTCACTTGAAGCCTAGAGGCCAAGCTCAACCCCTGAAAAAAAAAAAAAACACTATAACCCCCCCCAAAAAAATAATTTGGACCAGTGTGTCTGTGTGAGCTGTCTCCCCCTACCCTCTTGTCAGTATTTGTAGTTAAAAAAGTTTAATAATGGTCACTGGCAGCCCCTTTGTTTTATCCAGGGATAATGTAAGTGTTTTTTATAAACAAAGCCTCTAAATAACTTTTTTCAGTTACCGTATATACTCGAGTATAAGCCGAGATTTTCAGCCTCTTTTTTGAGGCTGAAAGTGCCCCCCTCGGCTTATACTCGAGTCATCGCTGTCTGCCCGCTCGATCAGCGTGTCGAGCAGACAGACAGCGGCCATTCTATTCAAAAGCCGCGCCTCCGGCTCCGCCTTCGCCTGTGATAGGCGGAACACTGAATTTCCCAGCAGCCTGTGTTCCGCCTATCACGGACATCGTATCATCCTCGTACTACGGACGAGGATGATACGACGTCTGTGATAGGCGGAACACAGGCTGCTGGGAAATTCAGTGTTCCGCCTATCACAGGCGAAGGCGGCGGCGCAGCTTTTGAATTTTACAATGGCCGCCGACGAAGAGGGCACGGGACGGAGGCAAGGCAAGGCACGGCATGGCACGGGACGGGACGGGACGGGGGCAAGGCAAGGCACGACACGGGACGGATGCAAGGAGGCAAGGCACGGCACGGGACGGAGGCAAGGAGGCAAGGCACGGGACGGAGGCTCGGGACAAAGGTAGGCTGGACACACACACACACACACACACACACACACACACACACACACACACACACACACACACACACACACACACACACATGGATGGAGACACACACAGGGATGGATGGATGGATGGATGGAGACACACACACATAGGGATGGATGGATGGATGGATGGAGACACACACACACAGGGATGGATGGATGGATGGATGGAGACACACACACACAGGGATGGATGGATGGATGGACACACACACACACAGGGATGGATGGACGGACACACAGGGATGGACGGACACACAGGGATGGACGGACACACAGGGATGGACGGACACACAGGGATGGACGGACACACACACAGGGATGGACAGGCATGTCTCACCCTCGGCTTATACACGAGTCAATAAGTTTGCCAGTTTTTTTGGGGGTAAATTGGGGGCCTCGGCTTATATTCGGGTCGGCCTATACTCGAGTATATACGGTATATTCTGGCGGGTCACTTGACTCCTGACCACTCTGCTACTCCAATCCAGGGCTACAGCGGGAGAGGCCCAGAGGCCACGTGACCTCCCCAGCTGACATCAGAGGGAGATCTCAGCCCCTCCTGCTGTTGCCCTGGATTGGAGTAGTAGAGCAGCTGGGAGTCACGTGGCCGTCCTGAATTTAGCTGGAAAAAAAGGTATTAAGAGGCTTTGTTTATATAAAAAACATTTACACTGTAAATTATCTCTGGATAAAATAGAGGGGCTGCCAGTGAATCGGTTTGAAAGGTAACAACCATTTTAAAGTGTATCTAAACCCAAAAACGAAAACATTTTATATATTGCAACTAGGGATGAGCTTCGTGTTCGAGTCGAACATACGTTCGACTCGAACATCGGCTGTTCGCCCGTTCGGTGAATTCCGAACATTATGGGCCGTTCGGGCCAAATTCGTGTGGCGCTCACGGCCCACAATGCACTGCGTCATCGCAGTGCATTGCTGGCTCATAATTGGCCATAATTGATGCAGGATGCCTGTGGCCAATCATAGCTCAGGCTGTGTAGTACACGCCCCACACTATATAAGGCCGCCAGCACGACGGCCTTGTGCAGTGTGTTGGCGTCTGACGCAGTTAGTGGGTGTTCTGTGTACCTTCAACACAGTATACACCGATCGTTATCGGCCGATTTTCGATCTTGCTCTTCTGTAGTGGTTGTTGTCTTGTCTGCATGCCCTGACCGCAGTATACACCGCTATATTCACCTCACCTATATAGCTAGTGATCTATCTTTTATAATAGAGCTTGCAGTCAGTAGTGTTAGGAGCTTGTGCGTGCTGTATGCGTGCTCTGTACCCAGTACATACCGCTATATCCACCTACATAGCTCTTCTCTATTTGAGCCATCTGCCATCTGCAGGAGTTATTGGAAGTTGTGTGTGCCTCCAGCACAGCACAGTATACATCTGTATATACCCCTTTATCTCTGGTGTTCTATAATAAAGGCATCTGCAGGAGTTAGTGGGTGTTTTGTGCCTCCAGCACAATATACACCTGTATCTACCCTTTATTGCTGTTCTCTAATAGAGCCATCTGCAGGGCTTAGTGGGTGTTGTGTGACTCCATTACAGTATACCCCTTTATCTCTGGTGTTCTATAATAAAGGCATCTGCAGGAGTTAGTGGGTGTTGTGTGCCTCCAGCACAATATACACCTGTATCTACCCTTTATTGCTGTTCTCTAGGGATGAGCTTCGTGTTCGAGTCGAACGTACGTTCGACTCGAACATTGGCTGTTCGTCCGTTCGGCGAAGTCCGAACATTTTGGTCCATTGGCGCCAAATTCGTGTTGCGCTCACGGCCCACAATGCACTGCGATGGTGCAGTGCATTGCTGGCTCATGATTGGCCAAGCATGCACTGTGACCCCGCATGCTTGGCCAATCGCAGCGCCAGCAGAGAGGAGAGCCATGATTGGCCACAGGCAGGATGCCTGTGGCCAATCATAGCTCAGGCTGTGTAGTGCACGCCCCACACTATATAAGGCCGCCAGCGCGGCGGCCTTGTGTAGTGTGTTGGCGTCTGAAGCAGTGGGTGTTCTGTGTACCTTCAACACAGTACACACCGATCGTTTTCGGCCGATTTTCGATCTTGCTGTTGTGTAATGGTTATTGTCTGCGTGCCCTGACCGCAGTATACACCGCTATATTCACCTCACCTATATAGCTAGTGATCTATCTTTTATAATAGAGCTTGCAGTCAGTAGTGTTAGGAGATAGTGCGTGCTGTCTGCGTGCTCTGTACCCAGTACATACCGCTATATCCACCTACATAGCTGTTCTCTATTTGAGCCCACTTGCCATCTGCAGGAGTTATTGGAAGTTGTGTGTGCCTCCAGCACAGCACAGTATACATCTGTATATACCCCTTTATCTCTGGTGTTCTATAATAAAGGCATCTGCAGGAGTTAGTGGGTGTTCTGTGTACCTTCAACACAGTACACATCGATCGTTTCCGGACGATTTTCGATCTTACTGTTGTGTAGTGGTTGTTGTCTGCGTGCCCTGACCGCAGTATACACTGCTATATTCACCTCACCTATATAGCTAGTGATCTATCTTTTATAATAGAGCTTGCAGTCAGTAGTGTTAGGAGATAGTGCGTGCTGTCTGCGTGCTCTGTACCCAGTACATACCGCTATATCCACCTACATAGCTGTTCTCTATTTGAGCCCACTTGCCATCTGCAGGAGTTATTGGAAGTTGTGTGTGCCTCCAGCACAGCACAGTATACATCTGTATATACCCCTTTATCTCTGGTGTTCTATAATAAAGGCATCTGCAGGAGTTAGTGGGTGTTCTGTGCCTCTAGCACAATATACACTACCCAACTGCTTTTTTACCCAACTCCCTTCAGGCCATTACCATGTCTGGAAGGCCAGCAAGGAGAGGCAGACAGGCGCGAGCCGATAAAAGAGGGCAAGCAGGCTCTGTGTCTAGAGACAACAGTGCTGGTTTTGGACGCGGTGCATTGTCATCAGCACGTGGCCATGGGACACGCTTGTCCTTCTTTTCGGCAGCTGGACATGTTGAACCGCAACATGCCAACGACTTGGTAGAGTGGATGACCAAGCCCTCTTCATCCTCCTCATCCTCTCTCACCCAGTCTCAGGGTACTAGCAAAGCAGCTGCCAACGCATCGTCTTCCCTCCTCTCAATGTCATCATCAGTGACTCCTTCCCTAGACCCACCACGTCCTCCTGAGGAGTCTCCTGAACTCTTTGAGCACAGTGTTGGGTACATGCTCCAGGAGGATGCCCAGTGTTTTGTGGGCTCTGATGATGACACTCAGCTAGAGGAAGGCAGTAGCGTGAGCGCAGAGAGAGGGGATGCTCAAGAAGGACAGCAATCTGGCAGTCATGTTCCACAAGCTGCAGCATACTGCCAGGTTTGCTACAGCGATGAAGAGGGAGGGGATGATGAGGGCACTGACTCCACGTGGGTGCCTGGAAGGAGAGAGGAGGAGGAGGAGGAGGAGGAGGCACATGTCCAACGAGGCAGGATGCCCTCCGGGGGCCAGCTTAGGGGCAGTACACCGACTGAATCACACTGCAGAGCTCCGCCTGTGCAGAGCGCTGCCTCTGCGCGTTATTCTAAAAGTTCTTTGGTGTGGGCCTTTTTTGAGACGAGTGCATCAGATCGCACCGCTGCTATTTGCAACATATGTCTCAAGCGTATCTCAGGTGGCCAAAACATCAGCCGCTTGGGCACCACATGCTTGACCAGACATATGTTGACCTGCCATGCAGCTCGTTGGCAAGCGTACCTCAAAGACCCACACCAAAGAACAAAGCGGACCTCTCCTTGCTCCTCATCAGCTGGCATCTCCAACCCCACTAGACCTTCAGTCCTCTCTGAAACCTGCTCTGAGAGGAATGAAGGTGTAGAATTAGGTGTGTCACAGCCAAGTGCTTCCGGGAACTCTGCTAGCGGTACACCCACGTCTGATTATAGCAGGCAAATGTCCCTGCCCCAGCTGCTGGACCGGCGAAAGAAGTTTACTCCCAGCCATCCACATGCCCAGCGGTTAAATGCTAGCTTGGCTAAATTGCTAGCACTTCAACTGCTGCCTTTTCAGTTGGTACACTCGGCCCCCTTCCGTGAGTTTGTACAATGTGCGGTTCCTCAGTGGCAGGTCCCCAAACGCCATTTTTTCTCATGGAAGGCGATTCCGGCTCTCTACCGGCATGTGGAAGGCAATGTCCTTGCCTCGCTGGACAGGGCGGTCAGCGGTAAGGTGCATATTACCGCTGACTCATGGTCCAGCAGGCATGGACAGGGATGTTACCTGTCTTTCACGGCCCATTGGGTCACTCTTCTGGCAGCTGGGAAGGATGCAGGACAAGGTGCAGTAGTGTTGGAGGTTGTTCCGCCACCACGCCTCCAAAATGCTACTATTGGTTGTGACACACCTCTCTCCTCCACCCCCTCCTCTTCTTCTTCCTCCATGGCCTCTTCCAGTGCTCTGTCCTCAGAACCAGCAGTGCTCCGTAGGCGTTCCAGGGACTACGCAAGTACGCAGGCAAAACGATGCCATGCCGTGCTTGCGCTGGTTTGTTTGGGGGACAGGAGCCACACTGGGGCGGATGTTTTGTCAGCTCTGCAGGGGCAGGCCGAGAGGTGGTTGACGCCACGCCAGCTTAAGCCAGGAATGGTGGTTTGCGACAATGGCACCAACCTCCTCTCCGCCCTCCGACAGGGACAACTGACCCATGTGCCCTGTGTAGCTCACGTCCTTAACCTGGTGGTGCAGCGGTTCTTGGGCAGGTACCCCGGCTTACAGGATGTCCTGAAGCAGGCCAGGAAAGTCTGTGTGCATTTCCGCCGATCATTTAATGCCTGTGCTCGGCTGGCTGAGCTCCAAAAGGAGTTGAACCTGCCCAAGAACCGCCTTATATGTGACATGCCCACCAGATGGAACTCAACATTGGCCATGCTGCAGCGGCTGCACACGCAGCAGAGGGCCATCAATGAGTACCTGTGCGACTACGGCACCAGGACAGGGTCAGGGGAGCTTGGTTTTTTCTCACCACGCCAGTGGGGCATGATCAGGGATGCATGCACTGTCCTGTCACCGTTTGAGGAGGCCACAAGGATGGTGAGCAGTGACAGTGCATGCATCAGTGACACTGTACCTCTTGTCCACCTCTTGGAGCATACGCTCCGTGGAATAATGGACAGGGCACTTGAGGCAGAACAGAGGCAGGAAGAGGAGGACTTCCTTGCCTCTCAAGGCCCCCTTTATCCAGACAGTGTTCCTGCTGTGCCACCCATCACACAGGAAGAGGATGAGGAGGAGGAAGAGGAGGAGGAGGATGATTGTGTCAGCATGGAGGTGGAGGCTGGCACTCAGCATCAGCAGCAGCAGCAGCAGTCTTATAGGGATGATTTACAGTCCCAAGAAACACGTGGACTTGTACGTGGCTGGGAGGAGGTAGCTGCGGATCATGTTGTCCTTAGTGACCCAGAGGACTCCGGACCGAATGCCTCAGCTAACCTACGCTGCATGGCCTCCCTGATCCTGCAAAGCCTGCGGAAGGATCCTTGTATTCTTCGGATCAAGGAGAGGGACCATTACTGGCTGGCCACTCTCCTTGATCCACGGTACAAGGGTAAGGTTGTCGACCTTATCTTGCCATCGCAGAGGGAGCAGAGGATGAGACATCTCCGGGAGGCCTTGCAGAAAGCTCTGTGCAACGCGTTCCCAGAGACCGGGAGGTTACAAACTCCTGGTCCTGGACAACGTGTTGCTGAGGCATCGGTCAGAAGGAGCAATGGAGAAGGTGGCCGTCTGACTGATGCTTTCAGACAATTTTTTAGTCCGCAGCCCCAAGGTATGATCGGTTCCAGCAACCATCGCCAGCATCTGATTTACATGGTGCAGGAATACCTAGGGGCAAGGTCAGACTTGGACACCTTTCCCACCGAAAATCCTCTGGCCTACTGGGTCTTGAGGATGGATCACTGGCCAGAGCTTGCACAGTATGCAATTGAGCTACTGGCCTGTCCTGCATCCAGCGTTCTTTCGGAACGCACCTTCAGTGCTGCTGGAGGCTTTGTTACCGATCACAGGGTGCGCCTGTCCACCGAATCAGTTGATCGACTGACCTTCATCAAGATGAATCAGTCTTGGATCACCCACAGCTACCAAGCACCTGAAGCTGATGTAACCGAATAATTTTTTTTGAAATATCACATCCCTTCAAGACTGCCTATGCTGATGCTGAGTGACTGTCCTGTTATGTTGATTGTCTATCCTCTTCCTCCTCCGCTGATATGTTGGAAGAACATTTCTGGTTCTAGGTGATGCCATCAGCCCAATTTTTCTGCCCCTGTTTAACAGGGGCATTTAATTACAATTTTTGATGCAATGCTTTGCAGCAGGGCTAATTCCTGCAATAAAACTAGAGTATATGGGAGAGGTTGCAGTGTGGTGGCACCAGCACCAGTGCCTAAGGCCCAATTTTTCTGCCCCTGTTTAACAGGGGCGTTTAATTACAATTTTTGATGCAATGCTTTGCAGCAGGGCTAATTCCTGCAATAAAAATAGAGTATATGGGAGAGGTTGCAGTGTGGTGGCACCAGCACCAGTGCCTAAGGCCCAATTTTTCTGCCCCTGTTTAACAGGGACATGTAATTACAATTCTTGATATAATATTTCACAGGAGGGCCCATTCTTGTGCCCACCCAGAGTAACTGTGAGGACTTATAGTGTTGTGGCACCAGCACCACAACCAAAGATCAATTTTTCTACCACTGTTCAACAATGGCATGTAATTACAATTCTTGATATAATCGTTCACAGCAGGGCGCTCCAGCGCCCACCAAGAGTCACTTTGAGGGCTTACAATGTTGTGTCAAAACCAACACCTTGTTCCGCCATTTCTGCAGAGCATATAGGGCAGGCCCCTACTTTCAAACATCCAACTTACAAACATCTCCTACTTGCAAACGGAAGGAGACAACAGCAAGTGAGATGAAAAAAGATGTACGACAAAACAAATTATACAGGGGTGATAACCCTTCCCTATGTTTTCCAAAAAGCTTAAAAATAGTTTTTTTGACTGGAGCTACACTTTAAAAATGTACCAGTTGAAAATTACAAACAGATTCAACTTAACACAACAAACCTACACAGTCCCTGTCTTGTTTGAACCGCCTGTATACTGCTGTTCTGAGTATATAGGGCCTGGGGGCCACACGCATTTCCTTTTTTTAATATGGGTACTGGGTTCCCCTTAATATGTGTACAAGACCCAAAGGGGCTGGTAATGGGCAGGGAGGGCTACCCATGCCATTTTTCTCAATGATTTTCAACCATATTGCAGGAACCAGATATAACATTAAAACCGCAAGCAGTTTTAAATGATGTTATTTCCGTTTAATGTCATTTTGTGCAGGAACTGTTCTAAACACGGGAAACATGTGGCACTTCACAGGCATACTACAGACACCCCCCAGGCACCATATTTAAAGGAATATTTCACCTTTTTTTTCACTTTAATCGTCATTAAAATCAGTGCTCCCGCCAAAACGGCCATTTTTAAAAACATTTTAGGCATTGACCCATGTCCCCTGGGGCAGGAGCCAGGTCCCCAAACCCTTTTTAGGACAGTATCTTGCATATTAGCCGTTAAAATTAGCACTTTTAATTTCGAACGTTCGAGTCCCATAGACTTCAATGGGGTTCTAAAGTTCGTACGAATTTGGGGTCCGTTCGAAAGTTGTGGTGCGAACCGAACCGGGGGGTGTTCGGCTCATCCCTAATTGCAACTTACCAATCCTTAGATGTGGTGGCTGCATTATTTATCTGGGCTCAAAGGAAGCGGGTTCAATAATGCTGATCATTAAAATAAGGACATCTAATGGCAGAAAAAGTATCACGGAGGAAATCTCTAAATTGAAGGTGAATATGGTAATAAAAGCAGTTTTTTGTATAATTCTTGTTAAACAAGTTGGGTTGTTGTATTAACATATTATATGAACACATTATACAATTACATAACTAGGTACAAATTAGTTAGAGCTATTGTACAGCAAGCATATCTGAGTTTGAGATTTTTTTTATACCAACTTGGCCTTTTTTGAGGTAAATCCTGACCAACAAAATAACTGGGGGTAAAAATCAGGTTAATGGGAGGTTAATGTGCAATGTTGATGTTGTTGTGCACCTTGGCACAAATGATTTGTCCCAGAATGATGTGCGTTCTGTACAGAAGAGGTCTAAAGAGAAAAGATTTATATAACAAAAATAAACAACCCGTGACGAACTTCGAGCCAGTCCAATCCCACACTATCTCATAGCTTGAGGAATTGTTTATAGTACCTCTACCCCTAGGTCTCCTGCGTTATTTTTGTATGGTTTGCATAATCCCTCATATATGTTATCTTTTTGCTACCTAGTCAGTCACCAGTTATCACCCCATCAACAGTCTGTCACTGAATAATTGATGTGGGGCCAAGCCAGGAGTTTCCAGCCATGGTCGCCACATAGCTTGGAACTTACATGGGGCGTTTCTGTGTTGGTATGTTAGTTTTTCTCTTATTAATAATTTGTTTACACTCTCCACCCATTTTTTCTTAGAAGGTATCCTTGGGGCAATCCACAGTTGTGCTATCATTTTACATGCCACATATAGTAGGCGCAGTATCGCCGCGTGGGTAGGGGGGCTCATCGTCTCCTCCTCTAACACCCCCAGTAAACACACAATCGGTCCTGTGGTAATGAAGTGGTAAAAACCTTGGATACTGTGTCAATGACCTTCTTCCAGTACCTGAAGAGTTTAGGGCACTTCCACAGCATGTGAAGGATATCTCCATTGTCGCGTTCACACTTTGGGCACAGGGGTGAATCCCTGAGCCCCGATTTTTAAAGTTGTAGGGGGGTTCTATATGATCTATGTAATAAGTACAAGTGGGATAATCTCTGTGACGCCGATACCGACACCAGGGGTGCAGCAGAGAGGCATTTCGCCCACGTCTCCCCGTCAATGGGTCCTATGTCACTTTCCCACCCCTTTCTGCAGGGTAGTTTAGAGGAGTCCTGCAGTTTGTGTAGCAGAAGACCGTAACAGTGGGATATCATGCCTTTTTTGTCCCCTCCCATAAGGATGGTTCGTATGAATGGGTGGTCTACCTGCTGTATTTTGGTGGTTCTGGCCTGGATCTGCATAGCGTGTCGTAGCTGCAAATATTTATAGAAGTTAGTACGTGCAAGTCCGAATTCCCTCTGGAGTTCTAGGAATGACTTAAGAGTAGGACCATTGAAGAGCTGGGTGACATATTTTATACCTGCCTCTTCCCATTTCCTAAACCCTTTGAGTTTCAATAATTCCTTGTATTGTCTGTTTTGCCAAATGGAGGTATGGGCTAGAAAACCTTGAATCCCCAGCAGCTTTTTGAATTATGCCCACAATGTGTTTGGTAATTTCACCGTGGGTGCCCCAGAATCCAGGTGCACATAACCTGCTTCTAGCCTGGTGAGAGCAGATACACTCTCACCTGGTAGGTCCAAGAGCTTGCGGATAGGGTCCTCTGAATCCAGCAAACCCCAGCCCCCCAGTTGTTGCAACTGAGATGCCAGGTAATATGCCCTTGGATGCGGGACAGCCAGCCTACCCTCTTCTTTGGTGTGTTACAGCGTTGATAAACTTATTCTGGCATTCTTCTTGCTGCAGATGAGTTCTCTAAATTGAGTTTCTATTTTGTGGAACCATTTACGTGGTATCCGCACTGGGGAATTGTTGAATATATATAGCAGTTGCTTTGCCCAAACCATTTTAATAAGGTTGGCTCTCCCTACTACCGATAGGGGTAGTTTGCACCACACTTTGCATTTCTCCCTAAAGTTATCTAGGAGAGGAACCAGGTTTAGCTGTATATATTGAGCTGTGTCACATGTCACTTGGAAGTCCAGGTATTGGAAGGAGGATACTAATTGTACCATTCCCGCACATGCTGGTAGTGGAGCGTCCAGGCGATCCAGTGGGAGCAGTACAGACTTTCCACAGTTAATGGAGAAGCCAGACAGCTTCCCAAAAATCCCCAATCAGGGTCATGACTGTCCGTAGTGTACCCTGGGTGTCCCCCAGATACAACAGGGTGTCATCTGCATACATTGACACTTTGTCGGTACCCAGCCCCCTTTGAAAGCCTACAATGTTGGTGTCCCTCCTAATTCTAGCCGCCAAGGGTTCCAGGGCTAGGGCAAACAGTAGGGGTGACAAAGGACACCCCTGCCTAGTGCCCCGAAATAATGGAAAGGGCTCTGAGAGGTCTCCATTTATTCTGATCCTAGCCGAGGGTTCAGAATTCAATAGCCTCACCCATCTAATAAAATTATCTCCTAGTCCCACCTACTTCAGTACCTTCCACAGCAAAGGCCATTCGACACTGTCGAAGGCCTTAGCTGCACCCAGTGGCCCTATTGCCAGGTTTGTTCACTGGAAGTTGCATATTCACTGGAAGTTGCAATATTTTACGCTGTGGATCTTGTGGGTATAAACCCACATTGGTCCTTGTGTATTATTTTATGAATTACTCTCGCCAGTCTGTTAGCTAATACCCGGGCCAGTATTTTAACGTCTGCTGTCAATAGCAATATGGGCCTCTATGAGTCCGGTTGGTGGGCATCAACAACACAATAATAATTGCCTCTTTCATGGAGCACGGCAGAGACCCTCCCTCATATGCCTCATTGTATACCCTCAATAGTAATGGCAGAAGTGTGCCTGAGTACCGTCTATAAACCTCTGAGGGAAGGCCATGACCGGTGATTTGTTATTTTGTGATTGTGAAATGGCCACTGCTAATTCCTCCTCCTTCAAAGGTGCACCAATCATGTTCGTGTCATCCTGCAGCAAGCTAGGGAGTTCACAACTCTCCAGGAAGTCATGTATTTTGGTGTCGGTGGGCCCTACTTTAGAGGTATACAGGTCCCCATAAAAGTCCCTAAAGACCTACACTATGTCCGGTGTCTGGGTTTTCAGGTTGCCCTGGACGTCACAGATGGCCGAGATGGTGGAGGAAGACCACTGCGCACGCGCTATTACCGCTAGCATGTGCCCAGTTGCCTCCCCCTCCTCAAAATGTGACTGCTGCAGAAAAAAACATTTGTTCTCGGCCAGCTTCAATGCCAATTGACCAGACATCGCCTGTGCACTCAGCCAGGCTATTTTGGAATCTTCAGTTGGGTTAGCAATATACCTGTCCTCTGTCTCCGTTACCATTCCTTGCACCGTGGTCTCCCGCGCCTTGGTGTCCGTTTTTATTTGATTGATTCATTTTATAAATTGCCCCCTCATAAAGGCCTTAGTCGTGTCCCACACTATACCAAGAGTAGCAGTATCGACATTTTCTTATAAAAAGAGGTCAAGTGCTTTGTGAATTGGGTCCGGCTCTGGAAACAGAGCAAGCCAAAAGGCGTTAAGTCTCCACATAGGTTTTTTAATCGTGGCAGGCACAGAGATACACACCCAGAACGAGGAATGGTCAGAACTATGTCTGTCAGCATATCCCGAGTCCACAATCCGGTGCAACATGGCACTGTTGCCCAACCCCAGGTCAATCCTAGACAGTCCTCCGTGAGAGGCTGAATAGCAGGAGTATTTTTTTATGCCTGGTTGTCTCACTCGCCATATATCTTGCAGTCCGAGCTCCTCCAGTACCCTGGCGAAGGGGGTGTGTCCCACCCCAATTGTTTTGGCGGATGCTGGGGTTGGTAATTTGTCTAGAAGGTAATTCAGGTAATTGTTGTAGTCTCCCACTGCAAGCAGTGGGGCCTCTGGATATTGAGCCATAAACCCCGCCAGACACCTTAGGACCTCGGACGTATATGGTGGTGGTATATATATACCCGCTAATACACAAGTCATGCCATAGATCTGACATAGAGTAAGCGGAAAAATGGAATGAAATTGCGTCTCATATTTCCTTGGGCACAAACTAGGGGGGTGGTCTGGGCAAAAATGTGTCTCCTGCAGACATACAATGCTTGCACCCATTGTTTTAAGATGTCGGAGGACTGCCACTCGCTTTACCGGTGACCCCAGACCTTTAACATTCCATGATAATACCTTTAAATTAGCTGCCATAATTATACTTTAACAACAATGACATCCACAGATACATATTTTGACTTCTCCACATAATATGCATAAAAAAGCAAAGGTGATGCTGTAGACTGACTTTACCAGTGGCAGCGGTGATGATCTGCATGAAGTCCGTATGCAACGGAGAGCTATACCTAATTACTTGTGGGGTAGAATGAAAACTCAGAAATATACTATGACCAGAGGGCTGAAGTCTACACAGGGTTGTAATGCAGAATGCAACTGTATGAGCCAACCGGGCTCTCAGCCAAGAAGGCTGAACGGTAAACTGTTCCCTTGCATCCACTAAGGGGGGGGGGGGAGGCTGTGGAAACTCCCAAAATACCCTCGGGTAGATTGCAAATGGAGTTTCACGCCGACAGCGTGCGTGGGGTCTCCCACTGTGTAAAAAAAAAGAAGTTACAATGTTCTCCTTTATCCGGCTTGGCAAAAAGTAGGTGTCTAGACATGACAACATCAATAATGTGAAAAGGATGGAACGAATGGTCAAAGCCTCACGGCAACAGTGCAATATGACAGCAAACCAGGAGGCCATCCTAGGTGACAGGTGGTCATCTTTCAATCCGGGGCGTTGTTCCTTTCCATGGCTGCTTTAAGTGCTCGGCCTTCCCGGTCCAACCATTGTGCTGCATTCATGGGACGATCAAAAAAGTGGACTTCTCCTAGTGCAACCACCCAAAGTCGGGCAGGATACAACATGGCGTATTTCAAGTTGAGATCCCTCATTCGCTTCTTGACATCCATGAACTTCGCGTGCTGCTTCTGCAGCTCAGCCGAGAAGTCTGGGTACAGGGAGATCTTGGAGTTTTCCAGAGCCAATTCTTTGCCCATGGACCTGGCTTTAGCGAGGATGCCGTCTCTGTCCTTGTAGTTCAGTAGCTTAAACAGGAATGCACGTGCATGATTTCCCGGTGGGAGCGGGCGGGATGGGACCCTGTGCGCCCTTTCGACTGCAAATAGAGGGGAGAAGGTGTCCTTCCCAAAAGTAGAAATTAGCCGTTTTTCAATGAACACCACTGGATCCTTACCCTCAGCCCTTTCTGGTATTCCCAGTGCTCGCACATTATTGCGTCTCATGCGATTTTCTAAGTCGTCCAGTCTGGCCGCATGCTGATCCGTCAGGTGACAGTTATGCATGGGGGATATATCATCCCCAACCGCACTTATTCTGCCCTCAATAGCTGCTGTGCGTTATCACAGTTTTTGCATGTCCTGTCGCACAAATTATATTTCTGCCTTAACCCCCTTCACTTCACTTGTCAAGGTGGAGACTGACATGTTGCACGTTGTAATCGCAGCAAAGATGTCACGCAGGGTGGGCTCTGTGCAATCTGATGGTGGGGAGACGGACGGAGGCCCTGTAAACAGGTCCTTGGGCATACTCACTGTGTTCCAGTCTGGGGGCGATCCATCGCCATCCTCCAGCGGCACCGTATCATCCGCCTCAGATGGTCCCCCTCTGGCATCCTCCAGGGCTGAAGCAGTGGGACACTGTCCTTTGGGAGCCTTTCCTCCATAGAGGAGCTTCTGTGCTGCCTCCTTGTATAGGTCCCTGGATGAGCGCTGTGACATGGCGCCATCTTGGCTGGCATCGTCATGCAGGCCCCGGTTCCGTCTTGACATGCTTTCGGTCGGTTATGACAGCGGAATGCCGGTTCAATAACACCCCTGGGTCCGTGTGGCTCAGGCGCCATTTACTCCGGAGCAGGATAAGTGATCAGCAGGATGTTTTCTTGGATTCTCGACGGAGAGGAGAGCCGGTGCGACCGTCTACATTCGCCGCTAAGCCACTCCCCCTGTAATATCATTTTTGGTTGATATTTTGTCCTTCATTTAAAATACACTTATGATAAAAAATATAGGCCCTTCATGTCTTTGTAAGTAGGCAGACTTACAAAATCTGCAGGGGATCAAATAATTATTTTTACAACTGTAAACTGAGAAATGGGGGCAGAGATGTAAATTATGAGGAGCTTTCTGTCCCCAGCAGGTTGAAACAAAGGTCAGGGTTTGTGTTGCTAAGGAACAGTGTCGGCCAGCTCTTTAGGGGCACACAGGCGCCACCACCCCATCCATGCATCCGGCCCCCTATATACAGGGAACCGGACCATGGATTCTAATGGGGGGGGGGTTGAAGCACGTGATTAGAGCCAGAGGCTCTAATATTCTTCAAAAAAGGGTGTGTGACAATAGTGAATGAATACTCGCTATTGCCACACTGATATTCCTCCCGGCCAATCAGGAAGCGGGTCTTGAGACCCATCACCCGATTGGCTGACAGGACAGGCGATCCTATTGGACACCTAGAAGGAGGGAGGAGATGCAAAGGGGAAGCCGCCGTGATGCAGAAGAGGAAAAGAGGACACAGGAGAGGCTGCCCACCAGAGCCAGTGCACTGCCCGCCGTTAACCTATGTGGTAAATGCTGACCTACCGACCTAGAGGGTGGGTGGGGATGCCGCTGGCCGACCATGGGGGGGGGTTTGCTGTGCCCCCCCCCCAAAAAAAACACCGGTTGCCACTGATAAGGACTGAGCTGATGGGGTGTTCACTTCAGGTCACTAACATTTCTGGTGGTTAAAATAAAGCAGTAGATAGCAGTGTTTGTCATGTCATGTGCACGTATGCTCATAGTTAAGTAGACATGTGCAAAAGGAAAAAATTCATTTAGTTTCGTTTCGTTTTAATTTGTTAATTCATTAATTTCGTTTAGTTATATTCGTTAACTTCCTTAAATTCATTTTTGGATTTCGTTTAGTTATTATTGTGTTTGCATACCAAATTTGGGGTTTCTAGCTATAAGTGACCCCGAGATATGTGGCCCCAAAATCGGGTCGCAAAATGTTATTAGTTAATAGAGCAGAGAATGACATTTTGCGACCCGATTTTGGGGCCAGATATCTCGGGGTCACTTATAGATAGAAACCCCAAATTTGGTATGCAAACACAATAATACTAGCTCTACAACATATCCAAATTTGCAGTGTCTAGCACCAAGTGACCCCGAGATACATGGCCCTAAAGTCGGGTCACAAAATATTTTCGAATGCGGTTGAAATAATGTCGAATCATGTTGAAATCATTTCGAATCCGGTTGAAATAATGTCGAATCACGTTGAAATAATTTCGAATGCATTCGAAATGATTTTAACATGATTCAACATTATTTCAACCGCATTCGAAAATATTTTGTGACCCGACTTTAGGGCCATGTATCTCGGGGTCACTTGGTGCTAGACACTTTAAATTTGGATATGTTGTAGAGCTAGTATTATTGTGTTTCATACCAAATTTGGGGTTTCTAGCTATAAGTGACCCCGAGATATGTGGCCCCAAAATCGGGTCGCAAAATGTCATTCTCTGCTCTATTAACTAATAACATTTTGCGACCCGATTTTGGGGCCACATATCTCGGGGTCACTTATAGCTAGAAACCCCAAATTTGGTATGCAAACACAATAATACTAGCTCTACAACATATCCAAATTTGGAGTTTCTAGCACCAAGTGACCCCGAGATACATGGCCCTAAATTCGGGTCACAAAATATTTTTGAATGTGGTTGAAATAATGTCGAATCATGTTGAAATCATTTCGAATCCGGTAGAAATATTTTCGAATTTCGTTGAAATATTTTCGAATGTGGCAGATTTTTCGAATTCGGTAGAAAACTAAACGAAATCCGAAAACGAATTTAAGGAAGTTAACGAATATAACTAAACGAAATTAATGAATTAACGAATTAAAACGAAACGAAACTAAATGAATTTTTTCCTTTTGCACATGTCTAGATCTTGCTCTGCTTCAGTATGTCACAGTAAATGTTGGCATTCATGGTTCCTCAATGAACTGTAGCTCTCGTGTTGTCAGCACTCATACAGCCCCAGACCATGACACTCCCACCACCATGCTTGACTGTAGGCAAGACACACATGTCTTCTTTGTACTCCTCACCGGGTTGCCGCCACACACTTGACACCATCTGAACCAAATAAGTTTATCTTGGTCTCATCGGACCACAGGACATGGTTCCAGTCATCCATGTCCTTAGTCTGCTTGTATTCAGCAAACTGCAGGCTTTCTTGTGCATCATCTTTAGAAGAGGCTTCCTTCTGGGATGACAGCCATGCAGACCAATTTGATGCAGTGTGTGGCGTATGGTCTGAGCACTGACAGGCTGACCCCCCCCCCCACCCCTTCAACCTTTGCAGCAATGCTGACAGCACTCATATATTTCCCAAAGACAACCTCTGGATATGATGCTGAGCACGTGCACTCAACCTACTTGGTCAACCATGACGAGGCCTGTTCTGAGTGGAGCCTGTCCTGTTAAACCGAACGCTGTTCGTTTTAATTCGTTAATTCATTAATTTCGTTTAGTTATATTCGTTAACTTCCTTAAATTCGTTTTCGGATTTCGTTGTTTTCTACCGAATTCGAAAAATCGGCCACATTCGAAAATATTTCAACGAAATTCGAAAATATTTCTATCGGATTCAAAATGATTTCAACATGATTCGACATTATTTCAACCACATTCGAAAATATTTTGTGACCCGACTTTAGGGCCATGTATCTCGGGGTCACTTGGTGCTAGAAACTCCAAATTTGGATATGTTGTAGAGCTAGTATTATTGTGTTTGCATACCAAATTTGGGGTTTCTAGCTATAAGTGACCCCGAGATATGTGGCCCCAAATTCGGGTCGCAAAATGTCATTCTCTGCTCTATTAACTAATAACATTTTGCGACCCGATTTTGGGGCCACATATCTCGGGGTCACTTATAGCTAGAAACCCCAAATTTGGTATGCAAACACAATAATACTAGCTCTACAACATATCCAAATTTGGAGTTTCTAGCACCAAGTGACCCCGAGATACATGGCCCTAAATTCGGGTCACAAAATATTTTTGAATGTGGTTGAAATAATGTCGAATCATGTTGAAATCATTTCGAATCCGGTAGAAATATTTTCGAATTTCGTTGAAATATTTTCGAATGTGGCAGATTTTTCGAATTCGGTAGAAAACTAAACGAAATCCGAAAACGAATTTAAGGAAGTTAACGAATATAACTAAACGAAATTAATGAATTAACGAATTAAAACGAAACGAAACTAAACAAATTTTTTCCTTTTGCATATGTCTAGATCTTGCTCTGCTTCAGTATGTCACAGTAAATGTTGGCATTCATGGTTCCTCAATGAACTGTAGCTCTCGTGTTGTCAGCACTCATACAGCCCCAGACCATGACACTCCCACCACCATGCTTGACTGTAGGCAAGACACACATGTCTTCTTTGTACTCCTCACCGGGTTGCCGCCACACACTTGACACCATCTGAACCAAATAAGTTTATCTTGGTCTCATCGGACCACAGGACATGGTTCCAGTCATCCATGTCCTTAGTCTGCTTGTATTCAGCAAACTGCAGGCTTTCTTGTGCATCATCTTTAGAAGAGGCTTCCTTCTGGGATGACAGCCATGCAGACCAATTTGATGCAGTGTGTGGCGTATGGTCTGAGCACTGACAGGCTGACCCCCCCCCCCCCACCCCTTCAACCTTTGCAGCAATGCTGACAGCACTCATATATTTCCCAAAGACAACCTCTGGATATGATGCTGAGTAGTGATGGACGAACTTCCGACGGGACGTTTCGCGAAAGCGAAATGCGAACGGACCCAAACGTTCGCGAAACCGAACGTTCGCCGCGGGCCCCATTGACTTCAATGGGAGGCGAACTTTGCAAACCTTCATGTCGAATTTGCGGCCACGTGGTAATTATTAGGGGGTAAAACGTAGTCCCACCATCTGGACAATGACATAATACATGTATGAGGTGAATTTGGGATCGATAACTACAAGCATTTTTATTTTATTTGGGAAATTGTTCTAACAATTCAGGACTATGGAGCTAATGAAGGCAATGGAGGAGAGGGAAGGTCAGGGACCAGGGTAGGCAAAGAAGAGGGTGCAGGAGATGATCACCAGCAGCGTGACATACCGGAATGACACATGCACCGTGATAGAGGCATCTGACAGCAGCACCGTAATACAGAGCACTGACAGCAGCACCGTGACATACAGCGCTGACAGCAGCACCGTGACATACAGCGCTGACAGCAGCACCGTGACATACAGCGCTGACAGCAGCACCGTGACATACAGCGCTGACAGCAGCACCGTGACATACAGCGCTGACAGCAGACTGATAGCGGTCCTTACAGAACAGCAGACTGTACCGCACTCAAGCCTATGTACCGTAGCACCCTATACCAAGTTACCAGTCCTTATAAGAACTTTTGTGGACCAAGCAGGTTGTGTATTAGTGTTTAGCAGACTGTACGTCAGTCCCTATACCGCTGAAGGACTGCTGCAGTATAGGGCAGCGGTCAGCAGTGGTGCACGTCAACCCTATCTATTGTGGACCGATAGCGGTCCTTACAGAACAGCAGACTGTACCGCACTCAAGCCTATGTACCGTAGCACCCTATACCAAGTTACCAGTCCTTATAAGAACTTTTGTGGAACAAGCAGGTTGTGTGTTAGTGATTAGCAGACTGTACGTCAGTCCCTATACCGCTGAAGGACTGCTGCAGTATAGGTGAGCGGTCAGCAGTGGTGCACGTCAACCCTATCTATTGTGGACCTATAGCGGTCCTTACAGAACAGCAGACTGTACCGCACTCAAGCCTATGTACCGTAGCACCCTATACCAAGTTACCAGTCCTTATAAGAACTTTTGTGGACCAAGCAGGTTGTGTATTAGTGTTTAGCAGACTGTACGTCAGTCCCTATACCGCTGAAGGACTGCTGCAGTATAGGGCAGCGGTCAGCAGTGGTGCACGTCAACCCTATCTATTGTGGACCGATAGCGGTCCTTACAGAACAGCAGACTGTACCGCACTCAAGCCTATGTACCGTAGCACCCTATACCAAGTTACCAGTCCTTATAAGAACTTTTGTGGAACAAGTGAGTTGTGAATGTTTAGCAGACTGCAGCAGAAGGGCAGCAGTCAAGTATAATATCCTTTCTATATTTGGAAGAAAGAATATTATACATGTACAAGCCTATTACTGTACCACTGATACCAGTCCTGAAAAGAACCTTTGTGGAACTAATAATAACAGCAAGTCTTTAAAATTACCCTCACTGCCTGACAACACTGCTTCCTTCCTGTCCCTATACAAATTGGCAAAAAAAGAGAACGATTAGTGGTTACTGGAACAGCTCTTTTGTGGACCTTGATAGTAACAGCTAATGATGATGATGATGATGATGATGATGAAAGACTAATCTGGCTGTCCCTGTAGCATACACCGTCCTTTCCCTTTCTCTAAACTAACAAAAGACACTCGGGCTGCTGCAAGAATCAGCAGCACAGCAAACCTATCAACACCTAACACCTATACCAGTCCTGAAAAGAACTTTTGTGTACCAAATAGCTAGTGGTTTATCTCTCCCTACTCCACACAGGAACCTGTCCCTATCGTAACAGAAGAAAGAATGTAAAATGGCCACCGGATCGGGTGTATTTATAGGTTAGGGGGAATGTCCAAGTGTCCATGTGCTGTCATGTCTCAATTGGCTGTCCTGTATCACATGATAAACGTGTCACCAAAGGTTAAAGTTCTTGTATACATTAAACACGTAAGTCCGCCGCGGCGAACGACGGAAAAAGGCGTTCGAACGTGCGGACCGCGAATGTCGGAAATTCGCCGCGAAACGACCGCCGGGCGAAACGTTCGTCCATCACTAATGCTGAGCACGTGCACTCAACCTACTTGGTCAACCATGACGAGGCCTGTTCTGAGTGGAGCCTGTCCTGTTAAACCGAACGCTGTTCGTTTTAATTCGTTAATTCATTAATTTCGTTTAGTTATATTCGTTAACTTCCTTAAATTCGTTTTCGGATTTCGTTGTTTTCTACCGAATTCGAAAAATCGGCCACATTCGAAAATATTTCAACGAAATTCGAAAATATTTCTACCGGATTCGAAATGATTTCAACATGATTCGACATTATTTCAACCACATTCGAAAATATTTTGTGACCCGACTTTAGGGCCATGTATCTCGGGGTCACTTGGTGCTAGAAACTCCAAATTTGGATATGTTGTAGAGCTAGTATTATTGTTTTTGCATACCAAATTTGGGGTTTCTAGCTATAAGTGACCTCGAGATATGTGGCCCCAAATTAGGGTCGCAAAATGTCATTCTCTGCTCTATTAACTAATAACATTTTGTGACCCGATTTTGGGGCCACATATCTCGGGGTCACTTATAGCTAGAAACCCCAAATTTGGTATGCAAACACAATAATACTAGCTCTACAACATATCCAAATTTGGAGTTTCTAGCACCAAGTGACCCCGAGATACATGGCCCTAAATTCGGGTCACAAAATATTTTTGAATGTGGTTGAAATAATGTCGAATCATGTTGAAATCATTTCGAATCCGGTAGAAATATTTTCGAATTTCGTTGAAATATTTTCGAATGTGGCAGATTTTTCGAATTCGGTAGAAAACTAAACGAAATCCGAAAACGAATTTAAGGAAGTTAACGAATATAACTAAACGAAATTAATGAATTAACGAATTAAAACGAAACGAAACTAAACAAATTTTTTCCTTTTGCACATGTCTAGATCTTGCTCTGCTTCAGTATGTCACAGTAAATGTTGGCATTCATGGTTCCTCAATGAACTGTAGCTCTCGTGTTGTCAGCACTCATACAGCCCCAGACCATGACACTCCCACCACCATGCTTGACTGTAGGCAAGACACACATGTCTTCTTTGTACTCCTCACCGGGTTGCCGCCACACACTTGACACCATCTGAACCAAATAAGTTTATCTTGGTCTCATCGGACCACAGGACATGGTTCCAGTCATCCATGTCCTTAGTCTGCTTGTATTCAGCAAACTGCAGGCTTTCTTGTGCATCATCTTTAGAAGAGGCTTCCTTCTGGGATGACAGCCATGCAGACCAATTTGATGCAGTGTGTGGCGTATGGTCTGAGCACTGACAGGCTGACCCCCCCCCCCCCCCCACCCCTTCAACCTTTGCAGCAATGCTGACAGCACTCATATATTTCCCAAAGACAACCTCTGGATATGATGCTGAGCACGTGCACTCAACCTACTTGGTCAACCATGACGAGGCCTGTTCTGAGTGGAGCCTGTCCTGTTAAACCGAACGCTGTTCGTTTTAATTCGTTAATTCATTAATTTCGTTTAGTTATATTCGTTAACTTCCTTAAATTCGTTTTCGGATTTCGTTGTTTTCTACCGAATTCGAAAAATCGGCCACATTCGAAAATATTTCAACGAAATTCGAAAATATTTCTACCGGATTCGAAATGATTTCAACATGATTCGACATTATTTCAACCACATTCGAAAATATTTTGTGACCCGACTTTAGGGCCATGTATCTCGGGGTCACTTGGTGCTAGAAACTCCAAATTTGGATATGTTGTAGAGCTAGTATTATTGTTTTTGCATACCAAATTTGGGGTTTCTAGCTATAAGTGACCTCGAGATATGTGGCCCCAAAATAGGGTCGCAAAATGTCATTCTCTGCTCTATTAACTAATAACATTTTGTGACCCGATTTTGGGGCCACATATCTCGGGGTCACTTATAGCTAGAAACCCCAAATTTGGTATGCAAACACAATAGTACTAGCACTACAACATATCCAAATTTGGAGTGTCTAGCACTAAGTAACCCCGAGATACATGGCCCTAAATTCGGGTCACAAAATATTTTCGAATGCGGTTGAAATAATGTCGAATCATGTTGAAATCATTTAGAATCCGGTTGAAATAATGTCGAATCATGTTGAAATAATTTCGAATGCGGTTGAAATAATTTCGAATCATGTCGAATTCATTCGAATTCATTCGTTATATTTCTTTCGTATTCGTTGTAATTTGTTATTTTTTTATTCGGACATTCGGATGCATCCGAATGTCCGAAAGATGCAAAATTCGGCCGAATTTCGATTCGTTACGAAACGAATTGCACAAGCCTATAGTTAAGGTAACAAGCTTTGTGAGCTGACAGCTCTTATGTCTAGGGACAACTTGGACCTTGTTGCACTTACAGAGACATGGTTCAAGGATTCAAATGACTCTGAAATAACAATACCAGGCTATATACTATACAGGATAACAGAGTAGGGAAGAGGGGAAGTAGAGTTTATATATATGTAAAAAATAGCATAACGCTAAAATTAAAAAACATTAAAATAATGAAATACTCAAAACCCTTTGGATCTGCCCTCCAACCAGAGAGGGATCTTCCCTTAGAATTGGCACAGTATACAGACCCGCAGGATAGACTGAAGATTGATAACTTTTTGATTGAGGAGATAACTCAAATGGCAATGAACCTCTCCAGGTTTTATTATGGGTGATTTCAACATGATTGACATTAACTGGAATTCGAAAACTGCTAGTACAAGCAGGAACATGGATGTAATGGAAGCACTGGGGTGTCTCTAAAACCATTAGTAAAAAGCTCAACCCGAGGTGATCATATGCTAGACGTAGTACTGACAAATGTGGACTGACTGTCTAAGGTTGAGGAGGGAGAAAATTTGGGTACTAGTGATCACCAATGTCTTTGGTTTGATAGTAAAACAAGAACTAATTTTAAAAAGACAAAATTTTGCTGAAATGGGGAAATTTCGAAAAAATTCATTGAAAGGTTAGAGTAAAATGACAAGAGTAAGTAATCAGTGGGCACTGTTTACCATCTAGGAGGCAACTAGAGGCAGATATATGTTAGTAAGAATAAACGGAAGACAAAAACAATATGGCTCACTAAAGAGGTATAGTAAGTAGAAAAAAATCTGAGATTCAAAGAAACAGGAGGTGTAACTGACAGAGAAGAGTATAAAAATAGACAAAAGTTCAAAAAAAAAAAAAAAAAAAAAAAAAAAAATAGACAAAAGGAGGCCAAACACATTATCAGTGCTGCCAAATCACGGGAAGAGGAGAAAATTGCTAAATCTATTAAGAAGGTAGATAAAACCTTTTTTATGTACATTATTTATAGAAGGAAAAAAACGGAAAATTGTATACTTACCTTTCTGTAATTTTCCTTTCCTGTCGCATCTTCATGGCAGCATACACTCTGGGTTGTGACTCCGCCCCCACAATCTGATAGGACCACATAGCTATAAGATGAAGATACACCCCCCGCCCTGATATTCTCTGTTTATATGAATCACCTTTGTGGGTGGGATATTGTATGCTGCCATGAAGATGCAACAGGAAAGGAAAATTACGGAAAGGTAAGTATACAATTTTCCGGTTTCCTGACGCATCATGGCAGCATACACTCTGGGGATTAACTCGCAGACTGGGTGGGAGATGCAAAGGTAAATGTTTATTAGCAAGGAATAGAAGAGTTGGCTTGAATAATGGACTTTCCAAATTCTACTGTTGATAGCCGAGCTGAGTCCACCTTGTAGTGAGAGATAAAGGTGTTCCTGGATAAGGATGAGCCGAACACCCCCTGTTCGGTTCGCACGAGAACCTGCGAACAGACCTAAATTTCGTGTGAACTTTAGAACCCTATCAAAGTCTATGGGACTCGAATGTTCACAATCTAAAGTGCTAATTTTAAAGGCTAATATGCAAGCTACTGTCCTAAAAAGTGTTTGGGGACCTGGGCCCTGCCCCAGGGGACATGGATCAATGCAAAAAGAAGTTTTAAAAACGGCAGTTTTTTCAGGAGCAGTGATTTTAATAATGAATAAAGTGAAACAATAAAAGTGTAATATTCCTTAAAATTTTCGTACCTGGGGGGTGTCTATAGTATGCCTGTGAAGGGGCGCATGTTTCCCGTGCTTAGAACTGTCCCGACACAAAGTGTCATTTCGCAAGGAAAAAAAAGTCTTTTAAAATCACTTTCAATTGTCGGCTTCCGTAATACAGAGAACACTCAATGAGTGTTCTCTGTATTACGGAGCACAATTCATTCATTCAAAAAAAAAAAAGCGTGGGGATTCCCCTAAATTCAATTACCAGACCCTTCAGGTCTGGTATGGATATTGAGGGGAACCCTGTGTCAAATAAAAAAAAAAAATTTAAGTAGGAGTCCCCCTAAATATTCATACCAAACCCTTTATCTTAACAACGGGACCCCCAGATCCCGCCCCCTCCACTTGAAATGGTAAGAGGGTACAAAGGTTTCTGCGTTACATCAGAGGGGGGCGGGGTCACCCATACGTCACTGGGGAACCCCATGGCTTCCCTCACCAGCGTCATAGGGGGCGGGGTCAGGCGACGGGTGGCCCGGCCCTCCTAACATAAGAAACGTCAGCGCTGGAACCCCGCAGTGTCTCCGCAGTGGAGACAGAAGATGGATGCATGTATGGACAGCGCTGGACTGAAAATCACCCGTCGCAGGATCAGATCAGCCATCGCTGGACCCCAGAGAGATGATCATCCATCGCTGGATAGCAAGAGTGGATTACCACTGCTGGAATCTTTTTTAAAAAAAATTTTATTTTTAATAAAGGAATTTTTCAAAAGTGTGTTTGTCTTATTTAACCATTTTTACACTTTCTTTGTGAAATGGTAGGGGTACTTTTGTACCCCCCTTACCATTTCAAACAAGGGGGGCCGGAATCTGGGGGTCCCCTTGTTAAAGGGGGCTTCCAGATTCTGATAAGCCCACCGCCTGCAGACCCCCACAACCACCGGCCAGGGTTGTGGGGATGAGGCCCTTGTCCCCATCAACACGGGGACATGGTGCTTTGAGGGGGTCACAGACCCCCAAAGCATCCTCCCAATGTTGAGGGCATGTGGCCTGGTACAGTTCAGGAGGGGGGGGGCGCTCTCTCATCCCCTCCTCTTTTCCTGTGGCCTGCCAGGTTGTGTGCTCGGATAAAGGGTCTGGTATGGATTTTTATGGGGACCCACACATCAAATTTTTTTTTAATTTGATGCGGGGTTTCCCTTAATATCCATGCCAGACCTGAAGGGTCTGGTATCGATATTTAGGGGGACCCCCACGTCAATTTTTTTTTAAATTTGACACGGGGGTTCCCCTAAATATCCATACCAGACCTGAAGGGCCTGGTAATTGAATTTAGGGGAACCCCCACGCTTTTTTTTTTATCAATGAATGAATTCTGCTCCGTAATACAGAGAACACTTATTGAGTGTTCTCTGTATTACGGGAGCCGACAATTGAAAGTGATTTTAAAAGACTTTTTTTTTGCGAAATGACACATTGTGCAGGGACAGTTCTAAGCACGGGAAACATGCGCCCCTTCACAGGCATACTATAGACACCCCCCAGGTACGAAATTTAAAGGAATATTACACTTTTATTGTTTCACTTTAATCATTATTAAAATCACTGAAAACGTCCGTTTTTAAAACTTTTTTTTGCATTGATCCATGTCCCCTGGGGCAGGACCCAGGTCCCCAAACACTTTTTAGGACAGTAGCTTGCATATTAGCCTTTAGATTTCTCCCATAGACTTGTACAGGGTGTTCCGGCTTTTCTAATTTGCAGCGAACAGCCCAAATTGTTCACTGTTTGCTGAACAGGCGAACAGGCAATGTTCGAGTCGAACATGAGTTCGACTCGAACTTGAAGCTCATCCCTATTCCTGGAGGACCAAGTGGCCACTCTGCAGATGGTTTCCACTAAGACCCTACAATATGCTGCCCAGGAGGTGGCCACTGCTCTGGTGGAATGAGCCCTCAGGTCTTCAGGAATTTGCAGCTCACTCAGCAAGTAGGCCTTTTTAATGGTCTTCACCAACCAGGAGGCAAGGGTTCGGGCTGACGCTGCTTGACCTCTCCTAAGGCCATAGGGAATGATGAAGAGGTTCTTCTAAAGGATTCGGACACGGAAAGATATTTTATGATGTTGCCTCTTACATCCAGAGGATGAGGGTCACCCTGGTCTGTGTTAAGAGCTGGCAAGTTGATTTCCTGGTTGAAGTGAAAAGAGGATGCCACCTTTGGGATAAAGCGATCCGAGGGTCTTAGAACTACCCTGTCTGGATGGATGATCAGATAAGGCTCCTTAATCAGTAATGCTTGCATCTCTGAAACTCTCTTAGC
This sequence comes from Lithobates pipiens, assembly GCF_037356315.1. Lineage (NCBI taxonomy): Eukaryota > Metazoa > Chordata > Amphibia > Anura > Ranidae > Lithobates > Lithobates pipiens. The sequence continues at coordinate 212,816,729 of NW_027507758.1, forward strand.
TGATGTGATTGCAACCAGGAAGATGACTTTTAGTGTCAGGTGCCAGAGGGAGATGTTTTTCCTTACCTTTGTCTAAGCCTGATTGCAGGAACTCTAGGATCAGAGGAGCCGAAAGGGAGGACAGATCCCGGCCAAGGTCCTGAGAGAAGGCAACAAACTTCTCCCAGACCCTGCAGTAGGTGCAGTTGGTGGTAGGTTTTCTGGCCTGGAGCAGGGTATCAACTACTTTCTGGGAGCCGCCCTGACCTAGATACCTAGCCCTCTCAGCCTCCAAGCCATCAAGTGCAGCCTCCCCGGATCTGTATGTAGTAGCTGGCCCTGGGAGAGCAAGTCGGCTGACAGGGGAAGAGCAAGAGGGTCTGCCATGCTCAGTTGTAGGAGGGTAGTGAACCATGGCCTCCTGGGCCAAAAAGGAATCACCGCTATCACCAATGCTGTTGATCTCTTGAGCCTTAAGAAAAATCTCCCTATCAGGGGAGTCGGAGTGATATACCCGAGATGGAAGTTCCAGGGATGCTGGAGGCAATCTGTCCCTTCCGCTGAGTGAAAGGGAAACCTCCACAGGAACCTTCGGCACTTAGAGTTTGCCGGAGTCGCAGCAAGGTCTATGTGTTGTTGACCCCAGGTCTGGCAGATGAGGGAGAAGGCCTGAGGGCTCAGGGACCACTCGTTGTTGGAGATGAACTCCCTGCTGAGCGTATCGGCTAAGATGTTCTCGACCCCTGGGATGTAAGTCACCCTCAGGTCTGACAGGTTCAACTGTGCCCATTGCATCACAGGGAGAACTTCCTGCATCATGGAGGGACTCCTGGTCCCCCCCTGTCTGTTTATGTAGGCGACAGCAACCTTGTTGTCAATCCTTAAGAGGACCTGCTTCCCCCTTAAAAGGGAGCTGAAGGCCAGGAGAGCCTGGAGGGCCGCCCTCATCTCCAGCACATTCGATACCGAGTCCCATACTTCAAAAGGCCAATGGCCCTGTGCTGCATGGAACTGGTAGTGGGCTCCCCAACCTTCTAGACTGGCGTCCGTGGTCACTACCTCCTGAGGGGGGATGACTATGTGTTTGCAATTGTTTAAGTTGTGGGGACGAGTCCACCAACGCAATGAGTGCCTGACTGTCTCTGAGATCCGGATCGTCTGAGTCATGGAAGAACCGTCCCACTGATGTAGGAAGGAGTTCTGCAGAGGTCTGGTGTGCCACTGAGTCCAATGGGCCATAGGAATGGTCACTGATAGGGAGCCTAGAAGGCTGAAGCATACTCTGGCCGACAGGGATCTTGCTAAAATGGCCTTCTTCACCTTCCGGACCAACAGGGAAGACTTCTCCGGAGGCAGCTGCACTGTATTCAACTGGGGATCTAGTTGGGCTCCTAAGAAGATCATTCTCTGGGTGGGCCGAGTCTGGCTCTTCCCCCAGTTTATCAGCCATCCCAGATTCTGCAGAGTGGAGACGAGGATCTTCCGATGTTGTAACAGTGACTCCTAGCTGTCTGAGAGGAGGAGAATATCGTCCACATAATGGTGGACTCGCAGCCCCCTCTCCCTCAGATGCGGGATAACGGGAAGAAGGACCTTTGTAAAGGTCCTGGGAGCCGTAGAAATTCCAAATGGAAGACTTCGGAACTGAAAGTCTCTGTGGTTTAGCGAAAAATGGAGGAACTTTTGGAGTTCTGAATGGATAGGGATATGGAGGTAGGCGTCCTGTAGATCTATGGAGAGCATCCAGTCCCACAGATTTATGGCCTGGAGGATAGACAGGAGGCTCTCCATTTTGAATGCTTCTACCTGGATAGAGCGGTTTAAGTTTCCAGGACCGGAAGTAGGTCCCCTGATTTCTTTTTTACTATAAATAGAGGGGAATAGAGCCCCCGACCTCTTTGGGATAGGGGCACCAATGCTGTTGATCTCTTGAGCCTTAAGAAAAATCTCCCTATCAGGGGAGACGGAGGGAAGATATACCCGAGATGGAAGTTCCAGGGATGCTGGAGGCAATCTGTCCCTTCCGCTGAGTGAAAGGGAAACCTCCACAGGAACCTTTGGCACTTAGAGTTTGCCGGAGTCGCAGCAAGGTCTATGTCTTGTTGACCCCAGGTCTGGCAGATGAGGGAGAAGGCCTGAGGGCTCAGGGACCACTCGTTGTTGGAGATGAACTCCCTGCTGAGCGTGTCGGCTAAGATGTTCTCGACCCCTGGCATGTAAGTCACCCTCAGGTCTGACAGGTTCAACTGTGCCCATTCCATCACAGGGAGAACTTCCTGCATCATGGAGGGACTCCTGGTCCCCCCTGTCTGTTTATGTAGGCGACAGCAACCTTGTTGTCCATCCTTAAGAGGACCTGCTTCCCCCTTAAAAGGGAGCTGAAGGCCAGGAGAGCCTGGAGGGCCGCCCTCATCTCCAGCACATTCGATACCGAGTCCCGTACTTCGAAAAGGCCAACGGCCCTGCGCTGCATGGAACTGGTAGTGGGCTCCCCAACCTTCTAGACTGGCGTCCGTGGTCACTACCTCCTGAGGGGGGATGACTATGTGTTTGCAATTGTTTAAGTTGTGGGGACGAGTCCACCAACGCAATGAGTGCCTGACTGTCTCTGAGATCCGGATCGTCTGAGTCATGGAAGAACCGTCCCACTGATGTAGGAAGGAGTTCTGCAGAGGTCTGGTGTGCCACTGAGTCCAATGGGCCATAGGAATGGTCACTGATAGGGAGCCTAGAAGGCTGAAGCATACTCTGGCCGACAGGGATCTTGCTAAAATGGCCTTCTTCACCTTCCGGACCAACAGGGAAGACTTCTCCGGAGGCAGCTGCACTGTATTCAACTGGGGATCTAGTTGGGCTCCTAAGAAGATCATTCTCTGGGTGGGCCGAGTCTGGCTCTTCCCCCAGTTTATCAGCCATCCCAGATTCTGCAGAGTGGAGACGAGGATCTTCCGATGTTGTAACAGTGACTCCTAGCTGTCTGAGAGGAGGAGAATATCGTCCACATAATGGTGGACTCGCAGCCCCCTCTCCCTCAGATGCGGGATAACGGGAAGAAGGACCTTTGTAAAGGTCCTGGGAGCCGTAGAAATTCCAAATGGAAGACTTCGGAACTGAAAGTCTCTGTGGTTTAGCGAAAAATGGAGGAACTTTTGGAGTTCTGAATGGATAGGGATATGGAGGTAGGCGTCCTGTAGATCTATGGAGAGCATCCAGTCCCACAGATTTATGGCCTGGAGGATAGACAGGAGGCTCTCCATTTTGAATGCTTCTACCTGGATAGAGCGGTTTAAGTTTCCAGGACCGGAAGTAGGTCCCCTGATTTCTTTTTTACTATAAATAGAGGGGAATAGAGCCCCCGACCTCTTTGGGATAGGGGCACCAATGCTGTTGATCTCTTGAGCCTTAAGAAAAATCTCCCTATCAGGGGAGACGGAGGGAAGATATACCCGAGATGGAAGTTCCAGGGATGCTGGAGGCAATCTGTCCCTTCCGCTGAGTGAAAGGGAAACCTCCACAGGAACCTTTGGCACTTAGAGTTTGCCGGAGTCGCAGCAAGGTCTATGTCTTGTTGACCCCAGGTCTGGCAGATGAGGGAGAAGGCCTGAGGGCTCAGGGACCACTCGTTGTTGGAGATGAACTCCCTGCTGAGCGTGTCGGCTAAGATGTTCTCGACCCCTGGGATGTAAGTCACCCTCAGGTCTGACAGGTTCAACTGTGCCCATTCCATCACAGGGAGAACTTCCTGCATCATGGAGGGACTCCTGGCCCCCCCTGTCTGTTTATGTAGGCGACAGCAACCTTGTTGTCCATCCTTAAGAGGACCTGCTTCCCCCTTAAAAGGGAGCTGAAGGCCAGGAGAGCCTGGAGGGCCGCCCTCATCTCCAGCACATTCGATACCGAGTCCCGTACTTCGAAAAGGCCAACGGCCCTGTGCTGCATGGAACTGGTAGTGGGCTCCCCAACCTTTTAGACTGGCGTCCGTGGTCACTACCTCCTGAGGAGGGATGACTATGTGTTGCAATTGTTTAAGTTGTGGGGACGAGTCCACCAACGCAATGAGCGCCTGACTGTCTCTGAGATCCGGATCGTCTGAGTCATGGATGAACCGTCCCACTGATGTAGGAAGGAGTTCTGCAGAGGTAGTACCCTAGACCTTACCAGTCCTTATAATGACTTTTGTGGAACAAGTAGGTTGTGAAAGATTAGCAGACTGTACCTCAGTCCCTACACTGATAAAGGACTGCTGCAGTATAGGGCAGCAATCAGCAGTAGTGCACCTCAACCCTATGTATTGTGGACCTATACCAGTCCTTAAGGAATAGCAGACTGTACCTCACCCAACCCTATGTACTGTAGTACTCTATACCTTACCAGTCCTTATAAGGACCTTTGTGGAACAAGTAGGTTGTGAATGATTAGCAGACTGTACCTCAGTCCCTATACTGATAAAGGACTACTGCAGCAGAAGGGCAGCAGTCAGCAGTAATGCACCTCAACCCTATGTATTGTGGACCTATACCAGTCCTTAAGGAATAGCAGACTGTACCTCACTCAACTCTATGTACTGTAGTACCCTATACCTTACCAGTCCTTATAAGGACCTTTGTGGAACAAGTAGGTTGTGAATGATTAGCAGACTGTACCTCAGTCCTTATTCTGATAAAGGACTACTGCAGCAGAAGGGCAGCAGTCAAGTATAATATTCTTTCTATATTTGGAAGAAAGAATATTATACGTGTACAAGCCTATTACCATACCAGTCCTGAAAAGAACCTTTGTGGACCTAATAGTAACAGCTACTGATTAAACTGACTGTCCCTCACTGCCTCACACACAGCTTCCTGCCTGTCCCTATTTAAACTGACAAAACAGAGGCTGCTGAAACAATAACTTGAATAGCACTTTTGTGGACCTAATAGTAACAGCTAATGATTAAACTGACTGTCCCTACAGCACACAGCGTCCTGTCCCTTTCTCTACACTGACAAAAGACACTCAGGCTGCTGCAACAATCACTAGCACAGCACTGCCTCAAACCTATATCCTGAACTACACCTAACACCTATACCATGATACCAGTCCATAAAAGAACTTTTGTGGACCTAATAGCTAGCGATTTGGGTCACTGAAGTCTCTCCCTGCTCCACACAGCAACCTCTCCCTATAATGACAGTGGAAAGAATGTAAAATGGCCGCCGGATCGGGTGTATTTGTAAGTTATGGGGAATGTCCAAGTGTCCATGTGCTGTAATGTCTCAATTGGCTGTCCTGTACCCCATGATGGATGTGTCATCATAAGTCAAAGTTCTTTTACACAGTGAAAGAACTTTGTGAACGGCGGCAATAGTCCGCCGATCGGGCGGACGGCGAACAGCCGAAATTCGCCGCGAAACGACCGCCGAGCGAACCGTTCGGCCATCCCTAATTAGAATCTGCAAAAGACTTAAAACTGGGGTGGAGGTTCACCTTCCAGTAGGACAATGACTCTAAACATACAGCCACAGCTCCAACTAGAATGGTTTAGATCAAAGCATATTCATGTGTTAGAATGGCCTAGTCAAAGTCCATATCTAAATCCAACTGAAAATTTGTGGCAAGACTTAAAACTTGGTGTTCATAGACACTCTCCGTTTCAATCTGACAGAGCTTGAGCTATTTTGCATAGAAGAATGGGCAACAATTTCACTCTCTAGATGTGCAAAGCTGGTAGAGACATACCCAAAAAGACTTGCAGCTGTAATTTCACTGAAAGGTGGTTCTACACAGTATCGACTCAGGGAGCTTAATACAAATGTACGCCACACTATTAAATCATAAAAAATTGAAAATTATTTATCATTTTCTTTCCACTTCACAATTATGTGCCACTTTGTGTTGGTCTAACACATAAAATCCCAACATTTACGTTGGTTGTAGCATGATAAAATGTGGAATATTTCAAGGGGTGTGAATACTTTTTCAAGGCACTCTACATCAAGATGTTTGCTTTCCAAACTGGGGTTATTTTGTGGGTGTTTCCATTGTCCTGTTGCTCCAGGGCCTTCAAAAGTCTAATAGGTTGTCAGGAAATTATATGTGTAATTTATGCTTCTAGAACTCATGGAGGTGCTACTTGCATGTTGGGCCTCTGTATGTGGCCAGGCTATGTAAAAGTCTCACACATGTCATATCGCCATACTCAGGAGGAGTAGCAGAATATGTTTTCGAGTGTAGTTGCAAGTATGCATATGCCATGTGAGAGAAATTACCTGTTAATATTCACAAAAACAAAACAAAAAAAAGTAATTTTACAAAGAATTGTGGAAAAAAATGACAACTTCAAAAAACTCACCATGCCTACTAAATACCTTGGAACATCTACTTTCCAAAAAGGGGTCACTTGGGGGGTATTTGTACTTTACTGGCTTTTTAGAGTCTCAAGAAATTAGATAAACCGTCAGTACATTAGATGTGATACATTTTCAATAATTGCCTCCATAGCTTGTAGGTTCTATAGATATGTTGGTATTGCGCTGCCCCTATATTAAATAACCCTCCGAGGGTGATAAGTATAATGCCTAGTTACATAAATCAATAGTGTAATATAAAAATATATATATTTATATATCTACTGAATAATATCAAAAAGTGCAAAGTGCTACATTAACTGGTTCCCGACCAGCGCACGACGATGTACGTCGACAGAATGGCACGGGCAGGCATATTGGCGTACAGGTACGTCCAATCTTCAATGCCGCCCTGCCATCGGGAGCGCGCCGCCGGCGGCGCGCTCCCGCACTTGTCGGGAACCCCGTGAGTCCGGTCGCGGGACCCACAGACTCGATCGCCGCGGGCATACCCGCAATCGTCTCACGGGACGGCTGAATGGAGGAAATGCTGTGTAAACAGCATTTCTCCATTCTGCCTAGCAACTAGTGACGCTGATCTCTGCTCCATGTGATTGGAGCAGAGATCAGTGTTCACTAGATGAAAGCCCAACCCCCCCACAGTTAGTAACACACCCCTAGGAACACTTAACCCCTACACTGCCACCCTCTGGTTAACCCCTTCACTGCCAGTGTCATTTACACAGGAATCACTGCATTTATATAGCAGTGATTACTGTATAAATGACAATGGTCCCAAAAATGTGTCAAAAATGTCCGATGGGTCCCCCACAATGTCGCAGTCACAATAAAAATCGCTGATCGCCGCCATTACTAGTAAAAAAAAAAAAATAATAAAAAATTATTAATAAAAATGCTATAAAACTATCCCTATTTTGTAAACGCTATAACTTTTGCGCAAACCAATCAATAATCGCTTATTGCGATTTTTTTACCAAAAATATGTAGAAGAATACATATCGGCCTAAACTGAGGGAAAAAAATTTTTTTTTATATATTTTTGGGGGATATTTATTATAACAAAAAGTAAAAAATAATGCGCTATATTTTTGTTTATAGCGCAAAAAATAAAAACCGCAGGGGTGATCAAATACCACCAAAAGAAAGCTCTATTTGTGGGGAAAAAAAGGACGTCAACTTTGTTTGGGAGCCACGTCGCACGACCGCGCAATTGTCAGTTAAAACTACGCAGTGCCGAATCGCAAAAAGTGGTCTGGTCTTTGACCAGCAAAATGGTCCGGTCTGTAAGTGGTTAAATAAAATAAAATAAACACACCACAGAGGTGATAGAATCCAAATAAATGAAAATCAAGTGAACAAAGGTAAGTAACTAAAAACAGTCTCTTAAAAAAATGACTATTTTGATAAAGTGCAGAGAAAATGCAAAAAAAAAAAAAAATAAAATAAAAAAATAAAAAAAAGTAAACACACTACAGAGTCAATTGAAAACCTCCATGGAAACACAACTGCTTCAATTGAGTGCAAAGCCAAAAAACAGTGAATTGATCATAAAAGCCTTTTTCTAGTAATTTCTAGTAATCAGCAGAAAGTGCATCCACAGTCAGCTTCCTTCCCGTCCCTTCCCGTTCACCAGGGACGGGAAGGAAGCTGACTGTGGATGCACTTTCTGCTGATTACTAGAAAAAGGCTTTTTTCTATCTATTAATGTGTGAGTACCCTGTGTATGAAAATTTTTAATAAATGCTATTTGTGAAATACTACACTATGGTATTCCCGCTCTATTAATCTATTGGGTCCTATGGAGCAATAAGAATAAAATTTAAAGGAGAAGGTGACCGAATTTACCAGGAGAGAAGACATATAAAGAAATCTATATACCTCTATGCGAATCCCTCCTTGCTATAGGTAAGGGACCACTGCCCACTAAAGTGTGATCACAACGGGATTAAGCACTGGGAGATCCACACCTCAGTTGAATTTGCACAAGTTTGCACAAAGCACTTGCCCTTAAAGCGGGATTCCACCCTAAAGCGGAACCTCCGCTGACCGGATCCTTCCCCCCCTCCGGTGTCACAATTGACACCTTTCAGGGGGGAGGGGGGTGGAGATACCTGTCAAAGACAGGTATTTTCACCCACTTCCGGGCATAGACTCCCGTGGGATTCTACGCCAGTTCCTGCCCTGCCGCGCTGTCTGCTGGGACACACATGGGTCCCAGTGACAGCGCAGAGATTTCCTATTGCGCGGCGCGGCTCGCGCATGCGCAGTAGGGAACCGGGAAGTGAAGCCGATTCGCTTCACTTCCTGATTCCCTCACCTAGAATGGTGGCGACAGCAGCCGAGAGCCGAGCGATCGATCGGCCTTGGCTGCCGGCATCGCTGGAACCCGGGACAGGTGAGTGTCCATTTATTAAAAGTCAGCAGCTGTAGTATTTATAGCTGCTGGCTTTTAATATTTTTTTTTTTGGTGGAATCCCTCTTTAAAGGAGACTGTTGTTTATTTATGGACTTGAATATTTATATCTTTTTCTTTTTTTTTCTTTTTGATGGATTTCAATATGTATATTTAATCTATAGAGGCCGGATTCATTCTGATATAACGTATGTTACAGCCGGCTCTGTAGTGCGTTTGCTACTATATATATTTTTTGTTTAATTCTAAAGTTTATTTCCATGTGATCAGGAGAGGGTACCCTCTTTTTGGTCTAGGTATACTCTTTCATATTTTCTTGTATATCATTTGTTTATTATTAGGGTGGTTCACTTATATCACCTCTGGAGAGTGTTTACTTATTTGCACATTTATAAGACGCACTTGGCACTTTATGATCAATTCACTGTTTTTTGGCTTTGCACTCAATTGAAGCAGTTGTGTTTCCATGGAGGTTTTCAATTGACTCTGTAGTGCGTTTCCTTTTTTTTTTTTTTTTTTGCATTTTCTCTGCACTTTATCAAAATAGTCATTTTTTTAAGAGACTGTTTTTAGTTACTTACCTTTGTTCACTTGATTTTCATTTATTTGGATTCTATCACTTCTGTGGTGTGTTTATTTTATTTTATTTAATGTAGCACTTTGCACTTTTTGATATTATTCAGTAGACATTTATATATATATTTTTATATTACACTATTGATTTATGTAACTAGGCATTATACTTATCACCCTCGGAGGGTTATTTAATATAGGGGCAGCACAATACCAACATATCTTAAGTTTCATATTAAGTGGATACGGTGTGATCCATTCCGGTAGTAGCAGCAGCCCTTGACATTTGATAGATCACCAGTGGTAGCGCAGGAATAAAACACTATCATTTTGTAGGTTCTATAACCTTCACAAAGACCAAATAATATACACTTATTTGGGTTATTTTATTTATTTATTTATTTTATTTATAAGGAACAGGAAAAGGCAGATCCAATATTTCGCATCTACAGTGTACAAATGACCACATAAACAAAAAAAGGTACATATGTAAGCCAAGCTAAAAGTCAGCCCTAAGAAAATAACACATCAATGCAACTGTACTGATAATAATTCCACATTATATATTATATATCGTCCATCCTATATCGTCAGGTGAATATTTCTAAAAAACAGCCCTTATAATGTTACATTCTTACTTTATCGAGAAAGTGCGCCATAGATCTTTTTCCTAGTGCTGCAGACAGGGTATATCTGGTTGTTCAAAAGGAGAGATCAGTAAGTTATAGGTTTTGGAGAGAACCCTTGGTAGGGTGCCCTCCTAAGAGTGGTATTCTTCAAAAGTGGTCAACCTGCGACTAAAGACTCTAGCGTGTGGTATAGAGAGTAGGAAGTGGTGCAACTGAAAACCGGTCCAGAAGGTGGAAGGCCTGTTGCTGCCATTAAGGATGCAATGGAAGGCCAACTGCCATCCGACACAAAGTGAGATGCTTGGTGATGACCGGAAGTAGGAGTTAGAGTTGTCGATCTTGGAAGCCTGGCATAAATTGTGGGTTCCCCAATACTGGAAAACGGGGAGAATCTTGCTTGGATAGAGAAGCTTGGGAGAAACGTTGCGAGCATGTACGGTGGGTCCTATCAAGGGGTTTATTTGGGTTATTTTTACCAAAACTATGTAGCAGTTAGGGATGAGCCTAACACCCCCTGGTTCGAACTTTAGAACCCCATTGAAGTCTATGGGACTTGAACGTTCAAAATAAAAAGTATTAATTTTAATGGATAATATGCAATATATTGTCCTAAAAAAGGGTTTGGTGACCCGACTCCTGCCCCAGGGGACATGGGTCAATGGCAATTTTTTTTTTAAACGACCGGTTTTTCGGGAGCACTGATTTTAATGACCATTAAAGTGAAAAGAAAAGTGAAATATTCCTTTAAATATCGTGCCTGGGGGGGTGTCTATAGTATGCATATTTAGAACAGTCCCTGCAAAAAATGACATTTAACTGAAAAAAAGTCATTTAAAACTGCTTGCGGTTTTAATGTAATATCTGGTTCCGGCAATACGGATGAAAATCATTGAGAACAATAGCATGGGTAGCCCCCTGCCCATTACCAGCCCCTTTGGGTCTTGTATGGATATTAAGGGGAACCCCGTACCCAAATTAAAAAAAGGAAAGGCGTGGGGCCCCCAGGCCCTATATACTCAGAACAGCAGTATACATGACGGGGACTGTGTAGGTTTGTTGTGTTAAGTAGAATCTGTTTGTAATGTTGAACTGGTACAATTTTAAAGTGTAGCTCCAATCAAAAAATCTATTTTTAAGCTTTTTGGAAAACATAGGGAAGGTTTATCATCCCTGTATAATTTTTTTTGACCGTCTGTCTTTTTTCATCTCACTTCCTGTTGTCTCCTTCCGTTTGCAAGTAGCAGACGTTTGTAAGTTGGATGTGTGAAAGTAAGGGCCTGCCATATATGCTCTGCAGAAATGGGGGCCTAAGGTGTTGGTGTTGGGGGGCGTAGCCGGGATGGTGGGCTGAGCAGACATGCTGTTTGAGCTCTGCTGGAGAAGAACCCATTTATCTATCCGATATTGGATGCAATTGCCCTACTAGCGGTCCAAAAGCCTGTGCATGCCTTCTAGGTGCTCTGGGGGCCTGAAGCAGGGCAAGAAGCGGAAATTTCCGCTGAATATAGAAGCCTCAGAGGCTCCGTCTCTGGATCGGTGGCCTACACCCGCGGGCTTCAGCTTCATGGCATCCCAGACTGTCCACGAGGAGGCTGCCCTACCTGGGATACTGGAGATAATGGCTGCTATTACCATGTGTCAGGCGGCACTCACGAATAAAATTGAAGCCGTGCAGCTAGATTTAGGACTGCTGAGGCAAGACCTAGACAAGATCCGCTCCAGAATATCGGTGGTGGAGCAGCGAGTCAGAGATGCAGAGCAAGCAGTGTCCAGCCCTGAGGCTTCCATCAGAGTACTCCAGACAAAGGTCAGGGTGCTGGAATATCAGGCGGAAGACGCCGAGAACCGGAGTAGAAGGAACAACCTTCCTATCGTCGGGCTCCCAGAGGGGGTAGACGGCCAGAATCCCACTGTCTTCACGGAAGACCTGTTGTGGTTGGTCCTTCCTGCGGCGCAGTTGTCACTATATTTTACAGTTGAGAGGGCACACCGAGTACCGCCGAAGCCCGGACCAGAGGGAGCCCCCGCACATGCTGATCCTTTGGTTGCTAAATTTCCATGACAGAGATAAACTGTTGAGAGCGGTTGCAGGGGACATCCCTTACCGGAACACCAAACTCATGCTGTTCCCTGATTATATGTTGGAGACACAGAGACAGCGTCTGTCCTTCGCTGCTGTGAAGGCGGCTTTCTGGGTCAAGAACATACAGTACAGCATCCTGTTCCTGGCTAAACTGCAAGTGGTCGATGGGGAGACGGTGAGGATCTTCACTAACCCTAAGGATGCCAGCATCTGGCTGGAGACTCTACCCCCGTGATATGCCTTTGCTCCTCAAGCTCTGTGGGTGCGTTTGACTTAGTATGGCACCGGGAGGGCTGCAGCTATGACCGGGATTATGCTATATGGAGGTAAGGCAGATACTTTAATTAACAGAGCCTTAGCATATATGGCCATGAGAGCACTCAGAGGACACTGGACTGCATCTAATCCGCACTGCACTATGCCTCATGCCATCCATGACTAATCCTGTAATGTGTCCTGAGCTGAAATCCCGGTGCAACCCTTGATGTTTTGGCCCCTATCATACCCCAGACACCTATTTTGGTCAGGATGATTTTGTTCCTCTGCTTCTCATCCTTTTCAGTTTATCCACTTCTACTCCCCCCCCCCCTATTTTTTTTCTTCCTTTTTAGAAGGTCCAGCAACTCACTCCAGTGACATTTATTGCTTTGCTTATTTTACCCTCGGTTACTACTGGGTATTCTTGCAAAGGAAGGGTAGTTCTGATTGGGTCCACACCTCCCGATCTCATTCACCCTATCTGAACTCAGTTCAATAACTTTTGGGGATTGTGTGCCCCCTGCTGTTTGGGGGTGCATGGGGTGGTGGGGGTTGGACGGCCGTTGCCGCCCACAGGTTGATTGTTTTGTGGTTTATATGTTTATTGTTGTGCTGGGTTGGTCTGAAGGGGAATTTGCCTATTGTGTACATCGGGTGGTCATCCGGGGGTATGCAGTCTCCATGCTGTGAGAGAATGGTGGGCCGCGGGGGGGGGGGGGGCAGAGGATGATGGAGGTCTGCAGGCCTCAGGATGTGCATAGATGGTCTCTCTATACGGTTATCCTTATTTTATGGCGGGGTGGGTCATATGGCTAACTTTACAGTTCTGTTGTGGAATGTCAGGGGCCTTAACTCCACCATAAATCGATCCCTTGTGTTCAAATATATACAGCATCATAGCCCCAAGATATGCATTTTGCAAGAAACACACCTGATTGGTGCTAGAATCCTGGGGTTAAAAAAGGCCTGGGTGGGTGCTCATTATCATGCTTCCTACTCTAACTATGCAAGGGGAGTAAGTGTGTTAGTTCATAGGTCTCTGGCATTTTAACCAGTAACGATTAAAATTGATCCGGATCGATACTATGTCCTGATACATGTTTTAATTGCTGGCTTCCCCTATGTTATTGTAGGAATCTACTACTCCCCCTGCTGATGTTGCCCTGCTTCACAGGTTGATGCAAATTGTGGTGCAACTTGATGTGAGCAGGCTGCTTACATCATAGGTGATTTTAACCTTGTCATGTCTAACACTTTGGATAGGCTCCACTCCCCCCTTTCCCCCAATGTCGGGTTGTCCCACTGGGCCTCTGCCTTTAACCTGACTGACCTATGGCGCCATTTCCACCCCTCTGACGCACAGTTCACATGCCTGTCCACAACATACAGGACGCTGTCCCGATTGGACATGGCTTTTGCGAACGGGCCCTGCTGTGAAATATTATATCAGGAATTGTAATTACATTCCCCTGTTAAACAGGGGCTGAAAAATTGGGCCTTAGGCCCTGCTTTCTGATGCCACAACACTGTAACCTCTCCCAGATACTCTAGTTGGAGTGCAGGAATGAGCCCTGCTGCAAAGCATTGTATCAAAAAATTTTATTAAATGCCCCTGTTAAACAGGGGCTTAAAAATTGGGCCTTAGGCACTGGTGCCACAACACTTCATTCTCTCCCATATACTCTAGTTGGAGTGCAGGAATAAGCCCTGCTGCAAAGCATTGCATCAAAAATTGTAATTACACGCCCCTGTTAAACAGGGGCTAAAAAAATTGGGCTGGTGGCGTCACCCAGAACCAAAAATGTTCTTCCAAGCTATCAGCAGGATCATTGAGGAGGAAGAGGATAGTCAGTCAACATAACAGGACAGTCACTCAGCATCAGCATAGGCAGTCTTTAAGGGATGTGACATTTCAAAAACAATTATTCGGTTACATCAGCTTTAGGTGCTTGGTAGCTGGTGGTGATCCAAGACTGATTCATCTTTATGAAGGTCAGTCGATCAAACGAGTCGGTGGACAGGCGCACCCTGTGATCGGTTACAAAGCCTCCAGAAGCACTGAAGGTGCGTTCCGAAAGAACGCTGGATGCAGGACAGGCCAGTAGCTCAATTGCATACTGTGCAAGCTCTGGCCAGTGATCCATCCTCAAGACACAGTAAACCAGAAGATTTTCAGTGGGAAAGGTGTCCAAGTCTGACCTTGCCCCTAGGTATTCCTGCACCATGTAAATCAGACGCAGGCGATGGTTGCTAGAACCGATCATACCTTGGGGCTGCGGACTAAAAAAATTGTCTGAACACATCGGTCAGATGGCCACCTTCTCTACCGCTCCTTCTGTGACTGACCAAAGCCTCAGCAACACCTTGTCCAGAACCAGGAGTTTGTAACCTCCCAGTCTGAGAATGCATTGCACAGACCTTTCTGCAAGGCCTCCCGGTGATGTCTCATCCTCTGCTCCCTCTGCGATGGCAAGGCGGTTCTTGGGCAGGTTCAACTCCTTTTGGAGCTCAGCCAGCTGAGCACTGGCATTAAATGATTGGCGGAAATGCACACAGACTTTCTTGGCTTGCCTCAGGACATCCTGTAAGCCCGGGTACCTGCCCAAGAACCGCTGCACCACCAGGTTAATGACATGAGACACACAGGGCACGTGGGTCAGTTGTCCCTGTCGGAGGGCGGAGAGGAGGTTGGTGCCATTGTCGCAAACAACCATTCCTGGCTTAAGCTGGCGTGGCGTCAACCACCTCTTGGCCTGCCCCTGCAGAGCTGACAAAATATTTGCCCCAGTGTGGCTCCTGTCCCCCAAACAAACCAGCGCAAGCACGGCATGGCATCTTTTTGTCTGCGTACTTGTGTAGCCCCTTAAACGTCTACGGAGCACCGCTTGTTCCCAGAACAAAGCACTGGAAGAGGCCATGGGGGAAGAAGAAGAGGAGGGGGTGGAGGAGAGAGGTGTGGCACAACCAGTAGTAGAATTTTGGAGGTGTGGTGAAGGAGCAACCTCCAACACTACTGCACCTTGTCCTGCATCCTTCCCAGCTGCCAGAAGAGTGACACAATGGACCGTGAAAGATAGGTAACGTCCCTGTCCATGCCTGCTGGGACATGAGTCAGCGGTAATATGCGCCTTGCTGCTGACCGCCCTGTCCAGCGAGGCATGAACATTGCCTTTCACACGCCGGTAGAGAGCCAGAATTGCCTTCCGTGATAAAAAGTGCCGTTTGGGGACCTACCACTGAGGAACCGCGCATTGCACAAACTCATGGAAGGGGGCCGAGTCTACCAACTGAAAATGCAGCAGTTGAAGTGCTAGCAATTTAGCCAAGCTAGCATTAAACCGCTGGGCATGTGCATGGCTGGGAGTGAACTTCCTTCGACGGTCCAGCAGCTGGGGCAGTGAAATTTGCCTGCTTCAATCGGACGTCGGTGTACTGCTAGCAGAGTGCCCGTAAGTACTTGGCTGTGACACACCTAATTCTACACCTTCATTCCTCTCAATGCAGGTTTCAGAGAGGACTGAAGGTCTAGTAGGGTTGGAGATCCCAGCTGATGAGGAGCAAGGAGAGGTCCGCTTTGTTCTTTGGTGTGGGTCTTTAAGGTATGCTTGCCAACGAGCTGCATGGCAGGTCAACATATGTCTGGTCAAGCATGTGGTGCCCAAGCGGCTGATATTTTGACCACGCGAGATACGCTAGGGACATATGTTGCAAATAGCAGCAGTGCGATCTGATGCACTCGTCTCAAAAAAGGCCCACACCTAAGAACTTTTGGAATAACACGCAGAGGCAGCGCCCTGCCTCCTCCTCCTCCTCCTCCTCTCTCCTATCAGGCACTCACGTGGAGTCAGTGACTTCATCATACCCTCCCTCTTCATCACTGGAGCAAACCTGTCAGTATGCTGCAGCTGGGGGAACATGACTGCCAGATGGCTGTACTTCTTGAGCACCCCCTCTCTCTGTGCTCACGCTACTGCCTTCCTCTAGCTGGGTATCATCATCAGAGCCTTCAAAATACTGGGCATCCTCCTGGAGCATGTACCCAACACTGTGCTCAAATAGTTCGGGGGACTCCTCGGGAGAACATGGTGGGTCTAGGGAAGGAGTGACTGATGACACTGAGATGAGGGAAGAGGACCTGTTGGCAGCTGCTTTGCTAGTACCCTGAGCCTGGGTGAGAGAGGATGAGGATGATGAGGAGGGCTTGGTCATCCAGCTGCCGAAAATAAGGACAAGAGTGTCCCATGGCCACGTGCTGATGATGATGCACCGCGCCCACGACCAGCACTGTTGTCTCTAGACACAGAGCCTGCTTGCCCTCTTTTATTGGCTCGTTACTGTCTGCCTCTCCTTGTTGGCCTTTCCAGAGAAAACCAGCAATTGGGTAGCACTTTAACTCCTGCAGATGCCTGTATTAGAGAACACCAGCAATAAAGGCTAGCTACAGATGTATACTGTGTTGGAGGCACACAACACCCACTTTAACTCCTGCAGATGCCTGTATTAGAGAACACCAGCAATAAAGGGTAGCTACAGGTGTATACTGTGCTGGAAGCACACAACACCCACTTTAACTCCTGCAGATGCCTGTATTAGAAAACACCAGCAATAAAGGGTAGATACAGGTGTATACTGTGCTGGAGGCAGACAACACCCACTTTAACTCCTGCAGATGCCTGTGTGACAGACCTAGCCGGGACAGAGGCTGTTGGAGGGGACTGAATGCCAGCCTCTTGCATTGCGATTATGGGCCCTGGCATTTGGGGGAATGGTGCTCTTTGTGAGCTGTATGCCTGGGGACCCCTGAGTTGTTACTTGGATTCAGGTCCATGCCACCCCCCAAAACACACAGATTCTGGATATGTATGTGCCATATTAGCAATAGACTGGATCACACTGTTGGGACACAAACTGTTAGATGCTAATGTCATCAACTCCATCAACCTGTCTGTTGTGTAAATGAGTCTAGTCTGGCTTGTAAGAGTATTCCACACAATGTTGTTGTGCTAATTAAACCTGTGTTGATGTTTATGGTAATATGGTAATGTGTATTGAATAGTCAGTCAGTGAGCTAGGAAACGTACCCTGAAAAGTCTTATCTCTCAGTCAACTAGTCTGGGTCAATGATTATATAATTAGCTCTTGCTAATTAGGTTAGGTTTTAGTCATCTTGCTGTATATATCTGTTTGAGATCTCAAATAAAATGCTATTTCTGATGTACTCCAAGACTGGTGTTGTCTAGTTCTTGGGGGTTCCTATCCATTGGCATCATGTTCCAGGACTTAGAAAGCGGTATACTGATGGAAACACTCAAGCAGAGTGTGGGGGATAGGGTCCGTCACAGCCTGTATTAGAGAACACCAGCAATAAAGGGTAGCTACAGGTGTATACTGTGCTGGAGGCACACAACACCCACTTTAACTCCTGCAGATGCACACGAAAAGAACACACTGTCCCTGCCTATTCTTCTCTCCCTGCACGCCGGAACCCACTACACAAGGCCGCCACGCTGGCGGACTTATATAGTGTGGGGCGTGTACTAAACCCCCTGAGCTATAATTGGCCACAGGCATCCTGCCTGTGGCCAATTATGGCTCTCCTCGCTGCTGGCGATGTGATTGGCCAAGCATGCGGGGTCACAGTGCATGCTTGGCCAATCATGAGCCAGCAATGCACTACGATGGCGCAGTGCATTGTGGGCCATGAGCACCACACGAATTTGGCGCGAACTGCCCATAACGCTTGGAATTCGCCGAAAGGGCAAACAGCCGGTGTTTGAGTCGAACATGCGTTCGACTCAAACACCAAGCTCATCCCTACTAGCAGTATACCTTTTGGCCAAAATTGCAAATTTGCTAAATTTTATAACAGAAACAATGATTTTACAAATCCATTTGATGAATATTGTAAATTGAGAGAGAGAGAGAGAGAGAGAGAGAGAGAGAGAGAGAATACAGAGTGGTTTGGAATCAAGTTATTGTATCGTGTAAACTACCCAGGACTGACAATTTTGTCCTTTCCAGTTGTACTTAGTCAAACATCTTACTTAACCACTTCAGCTCCGGACCAATAAACACCTTAAGGACCAGAGGTCTTTTTGCAATTTCGCACTGCGCTGCTTTAACTGGTAATTGCGCGGTCATGCAATATTGCACCCAAACGAAATTTGCGTCCTTTTCTTCCCACAAATAGAGCTTTCTTTTGATGGTATTTGATTGCCTCTGCGATTTTTTTTTTTTGCGATATAAATGGAAAAAGAGCGAAAATTTTGAAAAAAAAAGATATTTTCTTCTTTTTGTTATAAGAAAAATCGAATAAACTAAATTTTAGTCATACATTGAGGGCAAAATTTATTCAGCCACATGTCTTTAGTAAAAAAAATGTCAATAAGCGTATATTTTTGGTTTGCGCAAAAGTTATAGCGTCTACAAACTAGAGTACATTTTCTGGAATTTACACAGCTTTTAATTTATGACTGCCGATCTCATTTCTTGAGGTGCTAAAATGGCAGGGCAGTACAAATCCCCCCCAAATGACCCCATTTCCCCAAGGAAATTGCTGATGGGTATGTTGAGCCCATTGAATATTTATTTTTTTTGTCCTAAGGGATTGAATAATGACAAAAAAAAAAAAAATGTTTTACAAAAAGTTGTCACTAAATGATATATTGCTCACACATGCCATGGTTATATGTGGAATTGCACCCCAAAATATATTCCGCTACTTCTCCCGAGTATGGGGATACCACATGTGTGGGACTTTTTGGGAGTCTAGTCGCGCACGGCACCCCGAAAACCAATCACCACCTTCAGGATTTCTAAGGGTGCAAATTTTTGATTTAACTCCTCACTACCTATCACAGTTTCGAAGGCCATAAAATGCCAAAATAGCACAAAACCCCCCAAAATGACCCCATTTTGGAAAGTAGACACCCCAAGCTATTTACTGAGAGGCATGTTGAGTCCATGGAATATTTTATATTTTGCCACAAGTTGCGGGAATATTACAAACTTTTTTTTTTTGCACCAAGTTGTCACTAAATGATATATTGCTCACACATGCTATGGGCATATGTGAAATGACACCCCAAAATACATTCTGCTGCTTCTCCTGAGTACGGGGATACCACATGTGTGGGACTTTTTGGGAGTCTAGTCGCGCACGGCACCCCAAAAACCAATCACCACCTCCAGGATTTCTAAGGGTGCAAATTTTTGATTTAACTCCTCACTACCTATCACAGTTTCGAAGGCCATAAAATGCCAAAATAGCACAAAACCCCCCCAAATGACCCCATTTTGGAAAGTAGACACCCCAAGCTATTTACTGAGAGGCATGTTGAGTCCATGGAATATTTTATATTTTGCCAAAAGTTGCGGGAATATTACAAACTTTTTTTTTTTTGCACAAAGTTGTCACTAAATGATATATTGCTCACACATGCTATGGGCAGAAGTCAAATTACACCCCAAAATAAATTCTGCTGCTTCTCCCGAGTACGGGGATACCACATGTGGGGGACTTTTTGGGAGCCTAGCCACGTACGGGACCCCGAAAACCAAGCACTGCCTTCCGGATTTGAATATAAAATGCTACCAAAAAACCTGTTAGCGATGGCAGGGATCAGGCCTGACTCTGCGATCGCTGCAGTTATGTGTTTAGTGTTTTGTAAGTGACAGTGATCGATCGATACTGCACTTGGGTGGGCTGGGCAGAGGGGCAAAACGCAGGTGCTAGCAGGTATTTGGGCTGATCCCGCTAACAATGCGTTTTTTTGGAACCCTAAACTGCTGGGGACGCTAGTATAGATCTGATCAGATCAGATATTGATCTGTTCAGATTCTATAGCACTACGGGAGGTGTATGCTTTGCGCGTGGGTGTTAGCGGTACTGGCACTAACCTAGCGCTGCCTGGGGCGACGCAGACCCTGACCCTAAAACCTAATTGATATCACCCGCCGGGTGATCAGGGGGTTAAACCTTGGGTAATAAATGGTGGGTGCCCTGATGCTATAAAAAACAAACTAACCAGAGTCACCCGTAACACTTATACGGTGATCAGTGGTGAAAGGGTTAACTAGGGGCAATCAGGGGGTTCAAATTTTTATTAGGTAGTATATGGGGGTCCCTGGCGCTATATAAAAACCTGACGGGGAACCTAAATAACTAACTGGCTAACCAGCGTCACCAGTGACACTTATACTGTGATCGCTGGTGAAAGGGGGTGAAAGGGTTAACTAGCAGCAATCAGGGGGTTAAAACCATTATTGGGTAGTATATCGGGGTACCTAGCGCTATAAAAACCTGGCGGTGAACCTAAAAAAATAACTAGCTACCTAGCGACACTAGCGACACTGATGCAGCGTTCAGAAAAATTATAGCTTAGTGACACTGGCAAAAGGGGGTGAAAGGGTTAACTAGCAGAAATCAGGGGGTTAAAACCATTATTGGGTAGTATATCGGGGTACCTAGCGCTATAAAAACCTGGCGGTGAACCTAAAAAAATAACTAGCTACCTAGCGACTGTAGCGACACTAATGCAGCGATCAGAAAAACGATCGCTTAGTGACACTGGCAAAAGGGGGTGAAAGGGTTAACTAGCGGCAATCAGGGGGTTAAAACCATTATTGGGTAGTATATCGGGGTACCTAGCGATATAAAAACCTGGCGGTGAACCTAAAAAAATAACTAGCTACCTAGCAAATGTAGCGACACTAATGCAGCGATCAGAAAAACGATCGCTTAGTGACACTGGCAAAAGGGGGTGAAAGGGTTAACTAGCGGCAATCAGGGGGTTAAAACCATTATTGGGTAGTATATCGGGGTACCTAGCGATATAAAAACCTGGCGGTGAACCTAAAAAAATAACTAGCTACCTAGCGACACATGCAGCGATCAGAAAAATGATCGCTTAGTGACACTGGCAAAAGGGGGTGAAAGGGTTAACTCTAGGGGCAATCAGGGGGTTAAATCTTTATTGGGGGGTGATAGGGGGCTACCCTGGACCTAACACTAACTGTCCTGACAGTTTTTACTGTCACAACTGACACTGAATGCATTGATCAGTAAAGAAATGATCAGTGCAATCAGTGACACTGTGACTGGGGGGGAGGGGGGGCGGGGGGATCGGGGGGCGATCGGGGGGGGGATCGGGGGGGGTTTGTGTGCCTGTGTGTACCTACATGTCAGTGTAGTGTTGGTGCACACTTACTATTAGTCTTCTCCTCGTAGTCCGGTCAAAAAGACCGCCCCGAGGAGAATGACATCACTTCCTCCTTCCTGTGTAAACAATACACAGTGGGAGGAAGCTTCTCATTGGCCAGGAGCGATCCAGAGGGGGTGGCCGAAAACCAACGGCCATCCCCTCATCACGGAGCGCTCCTGGAGCGAACCGGACCGCCGTAACCAGCGGGAGGGGGTCCGATCGGACCCCCCACCCGCTGGAAGGCAGGCACGTACATCTACGTGATTGTGCCTGCCTGTGCCATTGTGTTGACGTACATTGGCAATACGGCGGTCCTGAAGTGGTTAATCAAACATTACTGTTAGAAAAGTTTTAAATGTTTATTGTGTGACTATTAGAAAAACAATATTCCTTAGACTGATTTTTAAAAAACTTACTTCTGAGCACATTATTGTATTAACTTGTTGTATTGTTTTGTCTTAATTAACTCCATAGTAAGTAGGATGATTAGATTTAACTTAATATGATAGCCTAAGAATGTATGGGAACATGAATAGTAAATAAAGTGCCATCCTGTGCCATGACAACGTTATTTATGTTCCCTCAGCCAATAGAAGCATAGAGGTGTTTTTCTTGTGGGGTATGAGGAGGCGGGACACGTGCTTTTCGGGAGACATCTTTCTTCAGATTTTGTCCTGTAAGCATGTCTCTCTGTTGTGGGCCACATCAGAAATAAATTGCCTGCTTCTCAACACATCTGGAGTTTTGACTGATCACAAGGGAAGATTCCTAACAATTACACTCTGCTTTTTCAGCTACCCTATAGCATCTTCCCCTGAGGAAGTGTTGTTACACGAAACACGTCAGGCAATCAGGATGTAACTATATGCCCTAATAGGATCCAATTCAGACATACCATCTTTTATTATTAGAATTTTTACCATTTTGTTGTGTGCTGTCTAGTCTATATATGTACCTATATTATCTCATACTTGTTACACTAACATTTGTTATTCCATATTTTTCCTACAATCCATATTGCTATGTGTTGAAAAGCTGACGTGTATGTATGTATGTATGTATGTATGTATATATATATATATATATATATATATATATATATTGATTGCTTATGCCAGGCATGTCCAAAGTCCGGGCCGCGGGCCAATCGCGGCGCGCGGTCCGGTTTTGAACGGCCTGCCTGGCTATCAGGGCTGTCAGATGAGCGATCCCCTGCCGAGCTGTACATCTGCACTGTGAGCAGCTCCTCAGCCCCAAAAGTGAAAGTAAAATACAGAGGAGTGTGCTGGTAACCTGGTGTAGGGTGCTACAGAATATAGGGTTGAGTGAGGTACAGTCTGCTATTCTATAAGGACTGGTATAGGTCCACAATACATAGGGTTGAGGTGCGCTACTGCTGACCGCTGCCCTATACTGCAGAAGTTCTTTATCAGTATAGGGACTGACATACAGTCTGCTAATAAGTCACACACAACCTTCTTGTTCCACAAAGGTCCTTATAAGGACTGGTAAGGTATAGGGTACTACAGTACATAGGGTTTAGTGAGGTACAGTCTGCTATTCTATAAGGACTGGTATAGGTCCACAATACATAGGGTTGAGGTGCCCTACTGCTGACCGCTGCTCTATACTGCAGCAGTCCTTCATCAGTATAGGGACTGAGAGTTTTGTCACAGGATCATTTAAAAAATGACAGGCAGAGGAAGAGGCAGGCCCTTCCGCAGGGGTGGTAGGCGTAGGGCAGGAGCAACAGGCTTGAGCCAAAGTGGGAAGTTGCAGAAGGTGCGTTCAATTACTTTAAAGGACGCACCAGACTTGGTTGAGTGGCTCACTCAGCCTTACTCTTCTGCACCCTCCTCATCCTCTCGATCTGTACCCTCTTCTTCACTCTCTGCTATGTGCACCCCCAAAGACACTACCACCAACAACACCACCACCACATACCTTCCGCTTGAGTCACAGGAATTATTTTCCAATCCATATCAAGACATTTCTGATGCGCAGCCACTCTTGGTATTGGATCAGGAAGAGGGGGTAGCAACAACCGCTACTCAGCAGTCTGACGACAGTACCCAGATCAGTCCAAGGAGGAGGTTGGTCCCCGGTGTTGCTGCCTACTCCGAGATCTCTACTTATAGCGGTGGGGAAGGTGACGTCGATGATGACGTGTCTAATGATGTCACGTGGGTGCCCACAAGAGAGGAAGAGGAGGGGAGTTCAGAGGGAGATATGGAACAGCAGATAGGGAGGAGAAGCAGGAATAACTTACATTGCACAGGAGGGACAAAGCAGACTGCAAATGTATCAGGAGCGAGTCATCGACCATGTACGGTCACATCTGGCGCTCCCAGGACACAACGGCACATGGCTCCGCAGTGTGGGCTTTTTAACGTGTCCGCTGCAGACAATAGCGTTGCCATCTGCAATCTTTGCAGTCAACGCATTAGTCGTGGTAAGCCCAACACTCACCTAGGGACGACCGCCTTAAGAAGGCACATGAGCAGCCATCACCGAGCCCAGTGGGAGCAACGGAACACACAAAGCCACACTCCAGGCTCTCACCGTCCAGCCTCGTCTTCTACTTCTCCTTCTCCTCTCTCCTCACAATTGTCCTCCACTCCACCTTCCATCACGCCAAGCTCACGTTTTTCTGGAAAAAGGCAGGCTTCCGTGGGCCTAATGTTCGAGCGTAAAAAAATGATGACGCCGGATAACCCTCTTGCCCAACGGTTGACGGCTGGCTTGTCAGAACTCATAGCCCGCCAACTACTGCCATATAAACTGGTGAACTCGGAGGCCTTTCGCAAATTTGTGGCCATTGGAACACCACAATGGAAGGTCCCAGGAAGGAAGTATTTCTCACAGAAGGGCATCCCAGAGCTATATGGCCATGTTCAGCGGCAAGTGAATGTATCTCTGGCACACAGTGTTGGTGCCAAGATACATCTAACCACAGACACGTGCTCTAGCAAACACGGGCAGGGAAGGCATATCACTTTTACTGCCCACTGGGTGAATCTTCTGACGGCCGTCAAGCATGTAACCCGTGGCACCCGTGTAGATTTGGTTTTACCGCCACGGATTGCATGCAGGCCTGGCTCTTCTCCTCCTCCTACTCCATCCTCCTCCCTCTCCTCCTCGGCTGACTCCTCCTTTTCTGCTGCTAGCGTCTCTTCCGCTGCGCCGCTCAAGCTCCCCAGAACCTATTCGACATGCCAGGTGAGACGTTGCCATGCCGTGCTGCGTCTGTTGTGCCTGGAAGCCAAGAGCCACACTGGCCTGGCACTCCTTTCAGCTTTGCGTTCACAGGCAGATCAGTGGCTAACACCGCTCAATTTGACAGTTGGTAAAGTGGTGTGACAACGGTGCCAATCTGCTTAGCGCATTGAAACAGGGCAAAATCACGCACGTGCCATGCATGGCACACGTCTTAAACTTGGTCGTGCAGCGATTCGTTGTCAAATACCCTGGGGTCCAGGACATCTTGTGGCAGGCAAGGAAAATCTCGGCCCATTTCAGAAGATCTTACACGGTCATGGCTTGCCTTGCTGACATTCAGCGGCGACACAATCTGCCGGTCAGACGTCTTATTTGCGATTGCCCGACACGATGGAACTCAACCTTCGATATGCTTGATAGGCTGCTCCAGCAGAAACGTGCAGTTAACGTCTACCTGTATGAACTCTGCGGCAGAACAGGTTTTGGGGAGCTGGGTTTTTTTCCACCACACCAGTGGCTGCTCATGCGCGACACATGCAGACTTCTGCGGCCATTTGAGAAGATCACCAAACTGGTCAGTCCCAGTCATGGCGCCACCAGTGACATGGTACCTTATGCCTTCTTTATGGAGCGTGCATTGCGTCGTGTCATTGATCAAGCTGTGGAGGAGCAGGAGCGGGAAGATGAGGAAGTCGCAATGCTGGATGAATTCCCAGGGGGGCTACTCTGAGACAAGTCAACAACAGGAGTCTGAAGAGGAGTCAGAGGAGGATGGTGCCGGGGCGGATGAGGAGGAGCAAGAAGAGCATGCTTTAAACCTTTCTGGGACCCCTGTTGTTGTGCGTGGATGTGGAGAGGAGAATGAAGAGGACGACATTATCCTGGATGATGAGCAGGAGCCAGGCCACCACACCGCTTCCACTTTAGTGCAAATGGGGGCCTTCATGCTCCAGTGTTTTAATAGGGACCCCCGTATAAAAAGCATAAGGGTCAAGGACCAGTACTGGGTGGCAACGTACTTAGACCCCCGGTACAAACACAAAATGGCGGAAATGCTACCGCCGTCACAGAGGGCTGTCAGAATGCAGCACTTCCAGGCCTTACTTCGAGAAATGCTGCATTCTGCTTTTGCGCTGGCAGAGGAGCAATTCCCACTCCCAGAGAAGGAGTTGCGGGTACCAATCCAACAGTGCCTGCAAGAAGAGGCCGGTTTGAAGATGTGTTGGTGACTTCGGATATGAGGTGATTCTTTCAGCCGACCCATCGACAGGTGTCATCCGGATCCAGCATCAGGGAACGCCTAGACCGTCAGGTGTCTGACTACATCGGGTTAACGGCCGATGTGGACGCTCTGAGGAGTGATGAACCCCTGGACTACTGGGTGGGCAGGCTTGACCTCTGGCCAGAGCTTGCCCAATTTGCAATCGAACTGTTGGCTTGCCCCTCGTCCAGTGTCCTGTCCGAAAGGACGTTCAGCGCAGCAGGGGGGATCGTGACCGATAAGCGTACTCGCCTAGCTCACGACAGTGTTAGTTACCTCACATTTCTAAAAATGAATGAGGCATGGATCTCGGAGGAATTCAACACATGTGACCAGTAGACCATGTATATGTCTATAAACAATTTTTTAACTCGAGCACACAGACCTTCTTTCTTCATTTGGCTCACTTCCTTGTCCAAAAAAAGCACACCGTACTATATGCCCGTACCCTCCTGTTTGAAGAGGTTGAGCGGTGTCATATTTCTACTGGGGCTGCTTGTTATGAGGGGCTCCCACCATCCCTGTGCTGTGCTGACTTCCTCCTGGGGCTGCTTATTATGAGGAGCTCCCACCATCCCTGTGCTGTGCTGACTTCCTCCTGGGGCTGCTTATTATGAGGGGCTCCCACCATCCCTGTGCTATGCTGACATCCTCCTGGGGCTGCTTATTATGAGGGGCTCCCACCATCCCTGTGCTATGCTGACATCCTCTTGGGGCTGCTTATTACGAGGGGCTCCCACCATCCCTGTGCTGTGCCGACTTCCTCCTGGGGCTGTACCTCTGCTGTGCATATTTTGAGGGGCTCCCACCATCCCTGTGCTATGCTCATTATGAGGGGCTCCCACCATCCCTGTGCTATGCTCATTATGAGGGGCTCCCACCATCCCTGTGCTATGCTCATTATGAGGGGCTCCCACCATCCCTGTGCTATGCTGACTTCCTCCTGGGGCTGCTTACGGTGCAGGTGTCAGTGCTGTATATCACGGTGCTGCTGTCAGTGCTGTATATCACGGTGCTGGTGTTAGTGCTTTATGTCACGCTGCTGAAGTCAGTGCTCTCTATCATGGTGCTGGTGTCAGATGACTCTATCACGGTGCAGGTGTCATTGCTGTATGTCACGCTGCTGATGTCAGTGCTCTCTACCACGGTGCTGCTGTCAGTGCTGTATATCACGGTGCTGGTGTTAGTGCTTTATGTCACGCTGCTGATGTCAGTGCTCTCTATCACGGTGCTGTTGTCAGATCACTCTATCGCGGTGCAGGTGTCATTGCTGTATGTCACGCTGCTGATGTCAGTGCTCTCTATCACGGTGCTGGTGTCAGATCACTCTATCACGGTGCAGGTGTCATTGCTGTATGTCACGCTGCTGGTGATCATCTCCTGCACCCTCTTCTTTGCCTAGTTCGCCTCCCATTGAAGTCAATGGGGCCCACCGCGAACGTTACGGTCCGCGAACTATCGGCCGCGTTCGCGGTTCGCGTTCGCGAAACGTCCAGTCGGAAGTTCGTCCATCATTAGCCAGGACTGCTGCTCCTCTGCAAAGCAATCCATACACAGATCGCTTTTGAGAGGCATTTGAAAGGTGGTAAAGAGGCATTATGTTGCCTACTCACCACCTGTTTTAAGCCCGTAAATGCAGCATCACTATTGTAGTTGAAGTGCAGGCCCATTCACCCTGGCTATACCTCCAGCTGCAGCCACAGCATGTGTACACCCCCAGCTGTTCCCTCTGCAGCTAAAGGGGGAGAAGTTGGGGGTGGTAAAAACAGGATTAACCATGTAGTTTTACTACCCCTCCAACCTGACGTGAACAAGCCCTTGGTTCACATTTGTGAGGCTGTGTGCTACGTGTAGGGAAGCCTATTCATTTCAATGGACTTCCCTACTCACAAAAATGCAGGGAAAGAAGTCCCAGAGCTTCTTTTTTTTTTTATTGAACTGCACTAAAAGAACCCCACATTTTCCAATGTGTGGGATACCAAAGAATTAATGGCACCCCTAAAGAGCAGAGGCAAGAGAATTCTTGCTGGGCAGTGTATTAGTGCTTGAACGAACACGCAGACAGAATTTTAATGGTTCAATGGTCGACCCTAGTGCATGTTCACTTCATCAAATCTGGCCTTCTTTGAAAAAAGTTTGGACACCCCTGGCTTATGCCATGTGTGTATTTACATGAACCAGTTTATACATGCAATATTATTATTATATATTTATGCCATATACATTTGTTTACATATAACCCAACCCCAACTAGTCAACAGCCTCATTCAAAGTCCCAAAATTCCCCCTTTTTGTACAATTACTAGGATGAACAGCATACAGCCCTGCCAGATATAATTTTTAATGGAAAAGTGTTGGTGTCAGGGCTGGGCTCTCAGCCCTTCCTTTCTCTTTGCTCAGGTTGCTCAGCTGTCAGTTAATTGCCAGCCCAGAACTCATCATTCCACACTGGCTCACCTGTTAATCATCTCCTGCTCATCAGTCAAGCCCACAGCCAGCCCCTCTTGGCTATTTAAACTGCCTGGTTCATTTCATCAATTGCCTTAGCCTTGGTCAAACATATATAGAGGCTCTCTGCTGTGTTATTGTTGAAGACTTGCCTGGCTGACGTCCCTTCTGGTTCAGGATCCTATCTGCTGCCTCTGACTATGCTGATCTCTGGCTCTCCGATTTCCTGGCTTGTTCTGACCACCCGATTTGGCTACCAAATCCTGGCTATGTTTTGAATATGTTTACCAGTTGTACCATTATTACCATTTTATTAAAAGGTGTGATTAGCGCCGTTATTCTATGTCGGGCTTGTGGCCGGCTGAGGGGCACGCATGCCCCCCCCGGCCATGATGATTAGATTAGATCAGGAAGTGATCAATCCCCAGGCCGAGGCAAATGATTTCTGGCCTGGACCTGGTGATCGCGCCTGACGAATTATATCCTTCCCCTGTCTGTGTAAGTGTAAACACAGCCAGGGGAAGTGATGTCATCTCCCTTGTGTCTGTCTTTTCCTTTCCAGACCTAGAGGAGAGAACATTACAAGTGAGTTGCACCAACTGCACACTGACACCAGGTCACATAGGCACACAATTCACCCCCGATCACCACCTGTCACTGTGTCACCCAGTACAGCAATCAGATATTTTTTTGATCGCTGTACTATTGTCATTAGTGACACTATTCAGTGTTAGGGTAACTAGTATTAGGCTCAGATAGGACTAGGGACCCCCCCTAACCCCCCATAAAGGTTTAACCCCTAGATTCCCCCATGTTACCTGTGATCACAGTATAAGTGTCACAGGTGATGCAGTTTATTGCGTTGGGGCACCCGCAGTATTTTGCCTAATAAAGGTTTAAGCCCCTGATCACCCAGCTGGTGATCAAAGTTAGGTTTTAGGGTTAGATAGGGTCTGCGGAGCCCCAGGCAGCATCAGGTTAGTGCCAATACCACTAACACCCACGCACGCAGCATACACCTCCCTTAGTAGTATAGTGTCTGAACAGATAAATATCTGATCTGATCAGAACTATACTAGCGTCCCCAGCAGTTTAGGGTTCCCAGAAATGCAGTGTTAGCGGGATCAGCCCAGATACCTGCTAGCACTTGCGTTTAGCCCCTCCGCCCAGCCCATCCAAGTGCAGTATCAATCAATCACTGTCGCTTACAAAACACTAAACACATAACTGCAACGTTCACAGAGTCAGGCCTGATCCCTGCGATTGCTAACAGTTTTCTGGTAGCATTTTGAATCAGTCGCTGACAGCCTAGGAGCTTTTTTACCTGTGAGTCTCACTAGTGTACCACTAAATTTAGAGCCCAAAATGGAAAATCGAAGGTACACTAGCGAAGAGGCCTACACTTTTCTGGGCATGACAGATAGTGAAGAAGAAGTCACTCCCCTGTCAGATTCAGGCTCAGAATACGAACCAGTAGACAGCAGCGGCACCCTGACAGATGGCTCTGATGACAAAGTTGTGGTGCCTGCTAAGGTCTTCTTCTGCTGTCGCTGAGGTGCAAGAATCGCAGGTCTCTCGTATGGAGCAGAGCAGTACTAGTGCTGCTATTCCTTCTGGTGAACTGGCAAGAACCAGCGGCCTAGTACATCCTGGTTGTACATCCAACACTGCAGTAACACTTGGTGACGTGGCGAGTCCCATAAGTGTAGTTCAATCTGGTGAGGAGGCAGGCACAAGTAGTGTCCCGCTGCCACCAAGAAGAAAAAAACAGGCCCGTCGAGCTCATAGTGCTATTCCTGCAGCATTCGCCAATCCTAATTGGAAACCCACCACTTCTGCAGCACCTGTACTTCCCCCATTCACTGGCCAACCCGGCATTCAGGTGGAAACAGTTGATTTTACGTCACTTGATTTTTATTCGCTGTTTTTCACCCGAAGATCTCTATAGATCTATTGTGGACCAAAGCAATTTGTACGCTGGTCAACACATCGCCACTATTGACAAATCATGGATTGTGCAAACTACCCAAAAATGTGTAAATAATAAATCTATAAAATATATCAATATCCACTGTAGCGGCCATAAGCATTTGTAGGGCGGCCTTAACTTACTGGGCTTACCGGTTACCTCCGCTTGGCTTGTTCTTCCACGTCTAGGGGTTCCCAGGGTTGATACCCAAAAACTTGTACACTGACACAAATAAAGTCCTTTTGAAAGGTTTTATTTTGCAGTGGTAACATCCAATAACACAGTCTCTCATGGGAACAGAGGGCACGGGTGAAGAACTCAGGCACCTTGAACTGCAGATCTAACAAAGTCTCTAATTCCACCCAGGGAGTAGCCACTCGCAGCTGGGTACTTAAAGGCTGAACAGATCTCTAGCCAGAGATAATGGTAGTCAGCACATTGACTCAAAACTTGAAACAATCCTATGAACGTGTACAAGTTGTAGCTGAGGGTGAACAGGAACCTTTTTCCTCAGTACCTGGAACGTTTTTTGTCTGTCTCCTTAATAGTACTGGAAAAAGCGTGGATTCGTCATTGTCCTTCCCAACTCAGTAACCAGGCACTTCTCAGGATGCCACTTGTCGACCCTCCTCCAAAGAGTCCTCCCCCGGTCACTTTCACGAGCTGTGGTGCCCCTTCAAGCCGAGAGCACACCCAGACACCTTGAATCCTCCCTCAGTTACTGCGCCTCAGACCAGCCGGTTCCGAGACTCGGAAACAGACGGATCCCTACCCCAGACCAGATGGGTCTATTAGGGGCCCTTACCAGGAACATGTTGCGGGATGTCGAACACCACGTGACCGGGACCCCTCACGGGGCTACCCCGGTCCTGGAACTAGGACAGACCATACCAACAATTCACCCTTCGTGCCACCACCACCTTGCAAAATGGCCACTCACCAGAAATAAATAGAAGCTTGCATTTGGTTCATTCAACGGATAAACAGCAGGGCAGCAGTACCAGGATGACCCTTTGAGAGAAGGCACTAATTTCTTTTTCAGATTTTATTAAAAGTCTCTGGTTGAACAGTAACGGTTTGGTGGAACTGGTAAATATTACTGAAATAAGGTATAATAATTAGCTAATTTTTAGGCAAAAACTTTTCTATTGAAAGTCTTTTTTCTTTTGACTATTTGCAGAATATACAATATAATCACCCCTTCTGCTTGGGTTTTGTCCCCCCCCCCCGAAGAAGACCCTGACTCCCTGAAGGTCGAAATGCATTGGGGTAGCATGGGTGCTATTTGTAGCTTTTGAAATATTGATGTATTTGTAAATTGTTCCTGTAACTATCTCTGTACCAAATGTTGCATATATCCAGGGCTCGAGTCCTGCGGGAACGCATGGGAACGGCGTTCCCGTACTATTTCCACAACGGGAACGCCGTTCCCATTAGCAGCCCGAATAGCCCGCCGCTCGTGTGTAGCCCGCC
Source organism: Lithobates pipiens (assembly GCF_037356315.1). Lineage (NCBI taxonomy): Eukaryota > Metazoa > Chordata > Amphibia > Anura > Ranidae > Lithobates > Lithobates pipiens. The sequence continues at coordinate 212,848,584 of NW_027507758.1, forward strand.
GCTCCTCTGCAGCCCGAGTCAGTGACTGGTTGCTAGGCTAGGGCCGCTCCGCGTCTAGCAACCGGTCACATGACATCGGCCGTACACGTGGGCACGCACTGGAGTCAGTGGGCTGTGCGCATGCGGCCTCCAGCGCAGCCAGCGGCAGACACACGCCGCTGGCATACGGACTGTCTCCTCCCTCCCCTCTACCCAGTGCTCTCCCGAGAAGTAAACCAGGTTAGTCACTAGCACTCTGCATTACCCTGCCAATACTCTGCATTACTCAATACTCTGCAATACCCCGCCAATACTCTGCATTACTCCACCAATACTCTGCATTACCCCGCCAATACTCTGCATTACCCCGCCAATACTCTGCATTACTCTGCCAATACTCTGAATTACTCTGTCAATACTCTGCATTACTCTGCTAATACTCTGCATTACTCCGCCATACTCTGCATTACTCCGCCAATACTCTGCATTACTCCGCCAATACTCTGCATTACTCCGCCCATACTCTGCATTACTCCGCCCATACTCTGCATTACTCTACCAATACTCTGCATTACTCTGCATTACTCCACCAATACTCTGCATTACTCCAACAATACTCCGCCAATACTCTGCATTACTCCACCAATACTCTGCATTACTCCACCAATACTCTGCATTACTCCACCAATACTCCGCCAATACTCTGCATTACTCCGCCAATACTCTGCATTACTCCGCCAATACTCTGCATTACTCCGCCAATACTCTGCATTACTCCACCAATACTCTGCATTACTCCACCAATACTCTGCATTACTCCACCAATACTCCGCCAATACTCTGCATTACTCCACCAATACTCTGCATTACTCCACCAATACTCTGCATTACTCCACCAATACTCCGCCAATACTCTGCATTACTCCACCAATACTCTGCATTACTCCACCAATACTCCGCCAATACTCTGCATTACTCCACCAATACTCTGCATTACTCCACCAATACTCTGCATTACTCTACCAATACTCTGCATTACTCCACCAATACTCTGCATTACTCCGCATTACTCTACCAATACTCTGCATTACTCCACCAATACTCTGCATTACTCCACCAATACTCCGCCAGTACTCTGCATTACTCCACCAATACTCCGCCAATACTCTGCATTACTCCACCAATACTCTGCATTACTCCACCAATACTCTGCATTACTCCACCAATACTCCGCCAATACTCTGCATTACTCCACCAATACTCTGCTATACCCTGTCAATACTCTGCAATACATACCCTGCCGATACTTACTCTGCAATACTTACCCTGCCAAGACTCTGCAATACTTACCCTGCAATGCCCTGCCAATAATCTGCAATACCCAGCAATAATCTGCCATACCCTGCCAATACTCTGCAATACCCTGCCAATACTTATCCTGCCAATATTCTGCAATACCCTGCCAATACTTACCCTGCCAATACATATTCTGCTAATACCCAGCCATACCCATCCATGCTCAACCAAAATATTATTGGGGGAGATGACGTGGATATTACAGTAGGGGAGATGTATATTGCAGTGGGGACTATATGGTGGTGACATTTTTCACAGGTTTTTGCAAATTCAATTATTATTTGCTGATCCGAAAAAAGATCCGATCTGTGACTCAGATCCAAGGAATGATCCGATCCGTGAGTTTTTTGATCCGTTGCCGATAATCTTGCTTGGCAAGGGCAACGTTATTCCAGTTTGTGTGATATTTTCTAATTTGCTGTATTTGAATTTGGAACAGGGTGTATTTGTGTTAGAAATTCCCTGCGAGGGAAAGATCATCACCCATTGTGTTGAATATTCTGTTTGACAAGTTAACTTATTTTGTATTTGGAAACTGGCACTTTACAATAAATGTACTGTATTTTCTGTGAAATATATATGCATATGAGCGTACCTTTATTTTTTTTTTATTTTTTTGGTGGGGGAGTGGAACTTGGGTGAGAGTTCCCACACTTTTTTCCCCAGCACTTGACCCTTGCATATATCTTTTACCCATCAATATGCTGTAATAACATATATAACAGAGTCCGTATTTTAAATTTATGACGGCGATTAAGCCTTTGAACTAATAAAATAAATATATTTTTACAAATGTATTTCTGCTTCTTGTCGCTGCCTGAAAACCCCAAGGGGAACCTGTCCTTTCATTCTTTTTAGAATATTTAGGGGTGTGCAGCCAGCTCGTTATTTTATTTCCATGCACTTTCTCCTTTTTCTTACATTTAGCTACACTTTTCCATAGACTTCTATTATATCCTGCAGGTGTGGTGCACTTTCTGAAAGCTCATTAAACCCACAGGTAATAACAGAGGTCTATGCCTCAGTGCAGGTAACCCAAAGGTGCACTGCACCTGCGGACCAGTTTGAAAACAGCCCAGTAACCACTGTGCAGATATGCCCATATATACACTGAAATTTTAGTAATAAACTGACCTTTAATAACAGTCTTTCATTCAGGTATCGCCTGCTGTTGCTGTCCCCGGCAGCCTGTGGCAAGAGGCAGCGTTATACAGGAAGCATCAGCTTATACAGCTCTTCTCCACAGCTGCTTGCTTTGCTGGCTTCATTAACAACACAGATGCTCTGGGATGGTGGGTCTGCAACTCATGATCTGGGCTTGCCAATGTGCCATCTCACAGAAGGAGGTCGTGGGCCACATCAGAGGGCTCCGTGGGCCCCATGTGGCCCCCGGGCCACTGGTTGGGCACCTTTGAGGTAGAGGAAGAGAGATTGTGTCGCATACTGGTCATTGGATGGATGGCAGCTCTTGCATTATTAAGGATAGGTACAGAGAAGACCATGGAGGGAACATATTACAGAGGGGTAATCCTTGTAGGGGAGGTACCCATAACAAATATAGTGGTCCCAACACTTCCGGGAATCAGACGGCGGCCGCAGAACCAATGATGGGAGATAATTGTGGGTGGCACAGTGGTATAATGGTTAGCACTCTCACCCAGCAGTAAGAAGGGTCGCTGGTTTGAATCCCAATCACGACACTACCTGCCTGGAGTTTGCATGTTCTCCCTGTGCCTACATGGGTTTCCTCTGGGTACTCCGGTTTCCTCCCACACTCCAAAGACATGCAGGTAGGTTAATTGACTTCTGTCCAAAATTGGCCCTAGTATATGAATGGGGACCTTGGATTGTGGGCTACTTGAGGGTAGGGACCGATGTGAGTGTGCAATGTACAGGGACAATTGTAGACACTCAGGTTGAAATGGATGGACTGGTGTCTTTATTCAACCTTACTAACTATAAAACTATAATGGGTGTGTAAGGTAAATAGGGTATGTGTGGAAAACGGAATGGGGGAGTTATGAAATACAGGATGGGAAAATATAGGTGGAACTAGTAATGGCCCCAAAAATAAGTAGGTGTATTGGTATAGGGCATACACCAGTATCAAAGATGGAGGACTATACACTTCCGGAAATAAGATGGAGGCAGAGCCACTTCCGGTGTCATGGGAATCAAGAATGGTAGCAATATCCACCTAAGAGGTAAAAGGGGGGTATAAATAGGGTGGGGGGAAAGGGTCCCAGCAGCTTCCTGATGACGCAAATGCTGGTAGCAGGTGGGCCAAGGAGACGAGTGCATGAGAGAGAGGGGTCACCTGTAGGAACATACATGCTGGCTTAGAGTGCACCCTAATTCATGGCTGGATAAGCTTAGTGTCGGCTAGCTGACACAGGAATATGTGAGTGCAATCTGTTTTGATGAATTTTTTAATAAACAAGTCGAAACGTTTTACACTATGATGGTTATACATGTTTTTTTTTAATGAGTTTGAATAACCAGTGGATTGCTGACTGGAGAATAATCGGGTATAAGGAGTGTAGGAAAAGTTGATGTTACGCTATTCTTACTCTATTGTAGGTAGGGGGCTGTTACACCTTCTACTCTATTTAGTAATGTGTAAATGACTCTCAAAACGTATATATTCGGATATATGATATCCTCTAAGTGGTTCTATATGATTAAAATTCTTTATAGTGTAGGTATTTTATAAAAAAAACTATAAAATAAGGTGCCACAAAAGGACTAGATTATTGAAATTGCAGTCTAAAAAACTGTAAACACACTTACAAAGGTGCTACCACCCAGTAATGTTGGGTGTATATAAAAATACAGGGAGTGTGTTAGTGTTAGATGTTACCCCATATTAAAAAAAAAAAAAAAAATTATATGAATAATATAAAATAAATAAATGCACTACAGAGGCAACTATTATATGCATATAACTTTTCACCTGGTGAACTATATGTCTTTAAATGACATCAATATTACGTAAAAAAAATACCACACGCTTAGAAGATAAGTGCAACTACATCAATATACTAAACAGAACTAAAAACTATCTGATTGCATCATGTATTGCCTAGTGATGGCTGGTAATATAAACAGTCGTAATAACAGTGTTAAATATGGTAAGATATAAAAAAGGATATATAAAAAAAAATTTGACAAAATAAATATAAAGTGCAAAGTGACAAAATGTAAACACTCTACAGGGGTGTTAACACACAAAAGTAAAAATGGTCCAAAACAAAAAAAAAATATTATATATATTAATGTGGAATAATGGATATCACACTCAGACTTAAAGTCCTAAAAACAAGAAATATGCAAAGTGACACAATATAAACACCCTACAGAGGTGTTAACCCACAAAAGTGTACATGATCCAAAAGAAATGGATTAATGTGGAGTAATGGGTATCACACTCAGACTTAAAGTCCTATAAAGTGCAAGGGTGTGTGAAATTAATATATCCATAAAAAAAATCGAGTAAACATGAATGGTTTTGAAATGCAAATTTGCGTATGGAACTTCAGTGGTGAATGTAAACTGGTCCCATGCACTAACTCCAAAGACTACAAAGTATCTAATAATAAAAGATATCTCTAAGGAGTCCAAACAATAGTAATTTGTAGTAAACAAAGATAAAATAAACAAAAAATGATATAGAGCTAATAGAAAGCAGGGTGTGTAAAAAATATATAAACAAAAAAAAAAAGAAACCAAAGTTCAACAAGGAAGAGAAAAAGTCTCTTAAAGTGCACGTGCTCTTTCGTGACGACCAATGTGCATATGAATCCAGTAACCACTTTCCAGTGTTCTCTTCACTGTGTCAACACACTAAAGTAAGTAATGGCCCCTTACCTCAAGGCAAGGAGACAGAAGCGTATAAGTGAGGGTCCCTTTAAGGCTCCTCTTTCTGGATCCACATTTTTCCTTCACTCTCTCCACAAAAGCACATATGGCAAGAAAATGGTCACAGCACAGGTACAGGTCACTTTAAGGCTCCTCTTTCCAGCTCCACTCTCCTCCTTTAGTTTATCTCCATAGAGCCCATTTTAATCAAAGAAAGCAAACCATAGTGTAGTAGGTTTTATAAAATGTATCCAATTTTTATTAGCAATAAACATAGGGTACTCACAAAAAGAGGTCTCTTTAAAAAACGTATATCCGACGAGCAGCGAACTCGTGCAGTGTGAATCAGCATAAAACGTCCTTCCCTGTCCCTACGCGTGGCGTCACACCTCGTGACTTCATCAGGGGGATGCTGGGAAAGGACATCATTTGCATATAAATAGTTTCTGTGTAAATTAATGAATATTGGTCAGCCATTTTGTGTTATAGCAATGGAGGATTCTATGGCCACCATTTTCTTGAAGTCCGGGTCAGCTGTGTGTGTAGTTTCTCTCTAACACCACTAAGCTCGGTATATCAATAGGCAAAATCGACCTTCATACAGAGCGCCGCCCTTTCTCTCTATCGAGTAGGCTCGTAATTTACATATCACCGTCACGGACGTCGCCCCTCCGCCATCAGCGGACAGCAGAGAGACAGATAATCAGATGCACTATGTTTGCCAAGCCTAAATAATGGTCCATTTAATGACAGCAGGCTATCTCCTGGCGTTGGTGTCTAATAACCTAGCCATCCTTTCACAGAAACACCCATCTTGCGTCAGGTGGGCGGATTCCCGCCAAACCTGTCGCCTACTACGGCCGCCGCCATCTTTTTGGTTAGAATAACATACTGAATCTGCAGGCTACAAGTGCATAGATAATTTAAGTCAAAGAAACAGGGTCAAATGGTTCTGTGACATTTCTACTGCTGCTATATTCATATACAGAGAGATATCTAAGCAGACTTAAGAAATATTGGGAGATTAAAAATAAATATAAAAACAGGGAAATGGAAGGACGCTCTTGCTGATGCACCCATTAGATAAAAGATAAAAAATATATCTCTAAAATACAAGCCACATCCCAATAAAAAAATATATATAGATAAAAAATAAAATAAAAAAAACTATTTTAATAATTATAAATCTATTAAAGCTTATTCAGTAATAATTTAATATTTGTAAATAAATAAAATTCATTATCCAAATATGATTTAAATATTATTGGAAACTATTCGATCATCATATGGTGTTTTAAACTTCTAAAAACTTTATTATAATAAATATTTTAAAATACTTTAAAAATCACTAAGGAAACAATTTAGGTCAAATTCTATATTCAGACCTCTAGGTGGGAACGTATCTAATGTGAAAATCCACCTTGATTCTAACTGACTTAGTGTCCTCACCTTGTGTCCTCCTCTCCAATGTTTAATGTACGGTTCTATTCCCCAAAATTTTAAATCTGAGGGGTTCTTGTTGTGATGTAAAAGAAAATGCTTAGATACGCTATGTTTATCGAATCCTTTCTGGGTATTCTGAATATGTTCCTTGATGCGTACCTTAAGTGGTCGTTTTGTTTGTCCCACATATTGTAGGCCACAGCTACATTCTAACACATATACTGCGCCTTCTGTATTGCAGCAGATTAAGTTTTTTATTTTGTATGTGTCTCCTGTGCTTGTTGAACTAAATTCAAACTTCTTTTCTTTTGGGTATTTTGTTCTCTTGCAGGCGTAACACCTTTTGCAAGGGTAAAAACCACCTCCAGGAAAAAACGTAAAAGTTTTTTTTGGGGGATCTGGTATGTTCCTTACTAATTTGTCCCATATCGTTGGTGCTTTTTTATATATGAATTTTGGATGTTCTGGTAGATTCCCACTCAAATCTTTATCGGACATTAGTATGTGCCAATGTTTTCTTATTCTTCTCTCCACTTTCTTATATTGTATATTAAAATCTAGGATGATTGGTGATTCTTTTGTTTCTTTTTCAGATTTCTCCTTTTTCTTATCTTGAATCAATATTGCATGGTCCATTTTCTGTACTTCAATCTTGTTCTTTATAAACTTTTTGTCGTAACCTTTAGAGATAAATCTTTCTGCCATTGACTCTGCTTGGTCTAAAAAAGTGTCAATCTTTGAACAGTTTCGTCTTAGTCTCATAAATTGTCCCTTTGGTATGTTACAAATCCAATTCCTGTGATGACAGCTTTGGGTGGGAAGATAGTTATTTTTATCTACATTCTTAAAATGCGTTTGTGTTCTTAATTTGGTCCCTTCTTGTAAGATTTCTAAATCTAAGAAAGTCACTTTTTCTTTACTTATCTCCCATGATAACTTTATATTTTTTTCATTCCGATTTAATTTTTCCAAAAATGTTCTCAGATTGTCTTGATCCCCCTTCCATAATATAAAAATGTCATCAATATATCTTTTGTAGATTATCAATTCAGGGGGTTTGTCACTAAAAACTGCTTCTTCTTCCCATTTAGCCATGAACAGGCCTGCTACACTCGGAGCAAACTTGGCTCCCATCGCAACTCCCGTTTGTTGATGATAGTAACTTTTTTCATACCAAAAATAATTGTTCTTCAAACAAAAGTCTAGGCATTTTATAATAAATTTTCTTTGTATGCACGGTAATTGGGTGTGTGTCCTCAAGCCCCATTTGGTGGCTTCATGGTGGGGAATAATTGTATAGAGGGAGGATACATCCGCAGTAGCCATGATCAATTGGTCTTTTTCCTCCGAAATTCTATCAAGGGTTTGAAGCATCTGTTTTGTATCCCTCAAATAAGCTTCAGTTTTTTGGACCGCAGGTTGTAAGAATGAATCTATATATTGACCCATCCTCGATGTAAGGGAATCAATTCCATTCACTATTGGCCTAAAAGGTGGGTTTGTTTTACTTTTGTGTACTTTCGGGAGTGAGTATATAATGGGTGTACGACATGAGTCAGCTATCAAATATCGAGCCTCTTTCTTATTCAAGATATTCTTCTTTGTTCCAAGGTGTACTACTTGTTCTAATGCCAGAAAAAAGGAGCGCAACAAGGGAAAAAATGGGATTATCACGGTGCCAAAATATAAATGAACAAACAGAAATGAAAAAAAACAAAATTATATTATCAAATTTTAATAAATAACACACAAAAAATTGATAAAAAAGGTGACAATACAAAAAACACTAAAGCTCAAACATAAACATTAGTATAATTACATACTAAAACATAAAATGCATATATTCTATCCAGTTATCAGACAGCCAAAAGTGTAGAGCGTGTTAGGCCCGAATGGTATTGGCCTTTAGATTCTGTCTGGTCAGTCCTTCCCTACATGTTTCGCCATACAAATGGCTTCCTCAGGGGTAAATAGAATATATTCCCAAAAGGAATAACAACAATTCCCTCAATAGCCCCGCAGGAAAGACCGCTGGGACGCAATCATGCAAGCGGCGACCGCCTTGTAACCTCCTTAGTGTAGCTGCAGGGGGCAATAAGGGCTAGCATAAAAATTCCAAAAAAGGAGCAAGCGTTAGACCATTCAACTGTCCAAGAATACATGTAAGTCAGGTTCAGTCCACAACACCAGAGCAACACCAGAGCAAGCTTCCATGTGAGTGGTCTTGAAATAAATACAGCGATAAACCTGCAGCGCCTCCAAGAACTTCGGAATTTTTATGCCAATAGTAGTTATTTTGAGGTCTTCTATTTTGTTTCCCATAGTATGTTTTTTTCCAATGCTTCCGTGGTGTTCTGTCATTGTATGGTCTTCTTTCTCCTCTATAAGGGGTCTGTTGGTAATAGTTTCCATATCTTTCTTCTTGATGCTGTTGTCTTGGACTCCTATCTCTGTTTGGTTCTCTCGAATCTTTGTATCCTATATTATGTTTAGGGGGGCCATTGATATACTCTGGGTCCACTTTTACCATCTTTTCTGGGGTAAAGTATGTTGAAATAGTTTCAGTTTTCCCTATCAGTCCCTGCCACTTGAATACCTGATCCTTGTGGAAATCATTAATATCTCTCACGTATTTCTTACTTTTTCTTACTTGTACTTCTTTGTCTTTCTTAGTGAGATCTTTATTAAATTGCTGAGTGAGTGTTTTAAATTCCACAGTGTCTTTGTGTGTTTCCAATTCTTTTTTTATTTCAGTGATATTCTGATCTATTATTTTGCTTTTTCTATGTTTCCTTTGTAATAGAAATGCTAATAGTTCTAAACCCTTTTCGTTAAAAAACTTGAACCATTCATCGTTGAACTCTTGGTCTATCAGACCGTCATTTGGGGGGATGTCCCATCTGAGCCTTCTTGGGACTATACTTTCTTTCAAATAAGTTTCAAAAGTGTTGATGTCCCACCATAGACTTATTTTCTTCTCCATATTATGTCCTAATCTACACATTAGACTTTCCAGATCTGAATTCTTAATGTTGTTAACATTATTGGTATTGAAAACCTCTTCTAAATTAACTTTTTTCTTCTCCAAAAAAGAGAACACATCCATGGCAGCTGCTGGAATGGTTGGAATGTATATACTGTAGATAATGGTAAATAGTTATTCCTGCGCTGCTCCTAATAAGGGTTATTTATATGAATAGCTGCATACACCGATACAACCTTTAAGGTTAAACTGGATGGACTTGTGTCTTTTTTCAACCTGACTAACTATGTAACTATGTAACTATGATATGGACCAAGCCGTGTCCACTAGGGAAAATATGTAGGAAAAGTTGATGTCGCGCTATTCTTACTCTATTGTAGGTAGGGGGCTGTTACACCTTCTACTCTATTTAGTAATGTGTAAATGACTCTCAAAACGTATATATTCGGATATATGATATCCTCTAAGGGCCGGTTCACACAGCGAGGCGCGGCGAGGCGTCTCCGACTTGCCTCGCCGCGACCTGCGGGGACCTCAGCGGCGACTTGCAGAGGACTTCTGTATAGAAGTCAATGCAAGTCGCCCCCGAAGTCGCCCAGAAGTAGTACAGGAACCTTTTTTCTGAGTCGGAGCGACTCGAGTCGCTCCTCTCAGAACGGTTCCATTGTACAGAACGGGGGCGACTTGCGGGAGCGAGGCGAGGCGAGTCGTGTCGCCTCGCATCGCCTCGCTGTGTGAACCGGCCCTAAGTGGTTTTGTATGATTAAAATTCTTTATAGTGTAGGTATTTTATAAAAAAAACTATAAAATAAGGTGCCAAAAAAGGACTAGATTATTGAAATTGCACTCTAAAAAACTGTAAACACACTTACAAAGGTGCTACCACCCAGTAATGTTGGGTGTATAAGGAGTGTTTATCCATTGAATGAACCAAAGGCAAGCTTCTATTTATTTCTGGTGAGTGGCCATTTCGCAAGGTGGTGGTGGCACGAAGGGTGAATTGTTTGTGTGGAGTTATGCACGTGAACATAGGAAAATGTTATTAATTATATACAGAGGAACTGTTGCTTTCACACTAAATAGTGATAGGGGAGTTGTACTCCATCTCACATATATATTTTGAAACTGAAATCATATACAGACTTTATTTGTGGGGTCTTTTTTGGTTTCTTGTGTCTCCTTTGGAAGACATATATATTTTCCTTGTTTTTTGTTTTGAAGCATGAAATAATATGTCATTTAGTTGAATAACACAGGTGGTATTAATAAGGTTTGCATGTGATTTATGTATAGTCACAATACAGAGCACAGCTGGTATTAGTGGATATTGATATATTTTATAGATTTATTATTTACACATGTTTGGGTAGTTTGCGCAATCCATAATTAGTCACATGTATCTACCCTAAGGAAGGGGTCTTTTTAATTGCAGCATACCATTACGTATTATAATTTCAGCGCCGGTATTTTTTCTTGTTACATCGCCACTATTCCCCAGTCCTCCCTTGCCAGAGATTGGAGACCAATTACGGTCTCCGAATTTAAGATCTTTCTGGGCCTTTCCCTCAACATGGGCATAACCAAAAAGATTGAGTGAGTCATACAGTAGGTGCCGCCGATATTGTGTTTCAAGCGGGACAGTATCGCGCTGGTTCCCGGCGACAGGCTTCTCTAACCAGCGCGATACCGTTGCGCTGGCTGCAATAGGAAAATGTTATTTTCCTATAGCAGCCAGAGCGAGACGATAATGTCGCCTCACTCATGAAGCCTGCATGCCTTCTCGGGGCATACCAGGCCCTTAAAAAACGGCGTGGGGTCCCCCCCAAAATCCATACCTGGCCCCTATCCAAGCACGCAGCTCAGCCGGTCAGGAAAGGGGGTGGGGACGAGCGAGCGCCCCCCCCCCCCCCTCCTGAGCCGTACCAGGCCGCGTGCCCTCAAAATGGGGTGTGACTTGGGGAAGGGGGGGCCGCACGCCCCCCCACCCCAAAGCACCTTGTCCCCATGTTGATGAGGACAAGGGCCTCTTCCTGGCAACCCTAGCCATTGGTTGTCGGGGTCCATTTAATGACAGCAGGCTATCTCCTGGCGTTGGTGTCTAATAACCTAGCCATCCGTTCACAGAAACACCCATCTTGCGTCAGGTGGGCGGATTCCCGCCAAACCTGTCGTCTACTACGGCCGCCGCCATCTTTTTGGTTAGAATAACATACTGAGGCCGCGTACACACGGGCGGACTGTTCGCTCAACTTTGTCCGCTGAACAGTGTTTCAGCGGACAGTCCGCTCGTGTGTGGGGCTTCAGCGGACAGTTTCAGCGGACAGTTTGACGAACAAAGTTTTTCGGAAATTCCGAAAAACTGTCCGCTGAAACTTGGTTTGAGCGGACAGTCCACCCGTGTGTAGGCCACTTTCGAAATGAGCAAACTGTTCCCGCTCGGAGGAAAGTCCGCTCATTTAAAGCGTCTCCAGGTAGGCGGGGCCCGCGAAGGAGACGTCGCGGGCCCCGCCGCCTGGTATGGACTTAAAGGGGAACCCCAACGCCGAAAAAAATCGGCGTGGGGGTCCCCCCAAAGTCCACAACAGACCCTTGTCCGAGCACGCTACCCGGCCGGCCAGGAAAGGGGGGCGAGCGAGCGCGCCCCCCCTCCCGAGCCGCACCAGGCCGCGTGCCCTCAACATGGGGGGTGCCTTGGGGAAGGGGGGGCCGCGCGGCCCCCCCACCCCAAAGCACCTTGTCCCCATGTTGATGAGGACAAGGGCCTCTTCCCGACAACCCTGGCCGTTGGTTGTCGGGGTCTGCGGGCGGGGGGCTTATCGGAATCCGGGAGCCCCCTTTAATAACCGGATACAATGTACCCCTACCCATTCACCTGTAAAATAAAAGTACCCAAAAAAAAACACAACACACGAGATAAAATATTTTATTGCACAGCTCCGGGGGTCTTCCGTCTTCGGGGGTCTTCTCGCCGGACTCCTCCGCTATCTTCTTGTAGCTCTTTTGCTAGCGGAGGAGTCCGGCTTTCTTCCTCCCCGCCGCCGGCCTCTTCTCCCGACTTCGGGGGTCTTGTCCCCCTCTTCGGTTCTTCTGCCGGGCCACCGCGCCTTCTTATAGCTCTTTTGCAGGCGGTGGCCCGGTCTTCTGTCGCCGCCGCCTTCCGTTCTTCTGCCGGGCCACCGCGCCTTCTTATAGCTCTTTTAGAGGCGGTGGTCCGGTCTTCTGTCGCCGCTGTCGCCTTCCGGTCGCCTTCCGCTCTTTTTCTTCTTCTTGTTCTTCTTCTTCTTCTCCAGGAGATGTTGACACGTCGCTCTCTACGGCCGGAATGCCAGAGCCGCGCTGTGCGGCCACTTATATAGTGACAATGGGGCGGTGTCACATGGTATATGTCACATGGGTTGGTCACATGGTGACCCCGCCCCCTTACGATGTCATAGTCCCCATGTGACATCAACCCATGTGACCAACCCATGTGACATATACCATGTGACACCGCCCCATTGTCACTATATAAGTGGCCGCACAGCGCGGCTCTGGAATCCTGGCCGGAGAGAGCGACGTGTCAACATCTCCTGGAGAAGAAGAAGAAGAACAAGAAGAAGAAGAAGAACGGAAGGCGACCGGAAGGCGACAGCAGCGACAGAAGACCGGGCCACCGCCTCTAAAAGAGCTATAAGAAGGCGCGGTGGCCCGGCAGAAGAACGGAAGGTGGCGGCGACAGAAGACCGGGCCACCACCTGCAAAAAAGCTATAAGAAGGCGCGGTGGCCCGGCAGAAGAACCGAAGAGGGGGACAAGACCCCCGAAGTCGGGAGAAGAGGCCGGCGGGCCCGCCCACCTGCACACGCGCTCGAAATGAGCGGACTGTTGCCTCGTGTGTGGGCGAGTCCGTTCATTTCAAAAGTTGCGCGGACTTAGTACGACGAACAAAGTTTGCCGTATTTGTCCGCTCAAAAAGTGCCGTGTGTGGGCGTGTTCGTTCATTCAAAAGTGTGAGCGGACTGTTTGACGAACTTAGTTTCGGCAGACAGTCCCCGCGTGTGTACGCGGCCTGAATCTGCAGGCTACAAGTGCATAGATAATTTAAGTCAAAGAAACAGGGTCAAATGGTTCTGTGACATTTCTACTGCTGCTATATTCATATACAGAGAGATATCTAAGCAGACTTAAGAAATATTGGGAGATTAAAAATAAATATAAAAACAGGGAAATGGAAGGACGCTCTTGCTGATGCACCCATTAGATAAAAGATAAAAAATATATCTCTAAAATACAAGCCACATCCCAATAAAAAAATATATATAGATAAAAAATAAAATAAAATAAACTATTTTAATAATTATAAATCTATTAAAGCTTATTCAGTAATAATTTAATATTTGTAAATAAATAAAATTCATTATCCAAATATGATTTAAATATTATTGGAAACTATTCGATCATCATATGGTGTTTTAAACTTCTAAAAACTTTATTATAATAAATATTTTAAAATACTTTAAAAATCACTAAGGAAACAATTTAGGTCAAATTCTATATTCAGACCTCTAGGTGTTCTAATGTGAAAATCCACCTTGATTCTAACTGACTTAGTGTCAGTCCTCACCTTGTGTCCTCCTCTCCAATGTTTAATGTACGGTTCTATTCCCCAAAATTTTAAATCTGAGGGGTTCTTGTTGTGATGTAAAAGAAAATGCTTAGATACGCTATGTTTATCGAATCCTTTCTGGATATTCTGAATATGTTCCTTGATGCGTACCTTAAGTGGTCGTTTTGTTTGTCCCACATATTGTAGGCCACAGCTACATTCTAACACATATACTGCGCCTTCTGTATTGCAGCAGATTAAGTTTTTTATTTTGTATGTGTCTCCTGTGCTTGTTGAACTAAATTCAAACTTCTTTTCTTTTGGGTATTTTGTTCTCTTGCAGGCGTAACACCTTTTGCAAGGGTAAAAACCACCTCCAGGAAAAAACGTAAAAGTTTTTTTTTGGGGGATCTGGTATGTTCCTTACTAATTTGTCCCGTATCGTTGGTGCTTTTTTATATATGAATTTTGGATGTTCTGGTAGATTCCCACTCAAATCTTTATCGGCCATTAGTATGTGCCAATGTTTTCTTATTATTCTCTCCACTTTCTTATATTGTATATTAAAATCTAGGATGATTGGTGATTCTTTTGTTTCTTTTTCAGATTTCTCCTTTTTCTTATCTTGAATCAATATTGCATGGTCCATTTTCTGTACTTCAATCTTGTTCTTTATAAACTTTTTGTCGTAACCTTTAGAGATAAATCTTTCTGCCATTGACTCTGCTTGGTCTAAAAAAGTGTCAATCTTTGAACAGTTTCGTCTTAGTCTCATAAATTGTCCCTTTGGTATGTTACAAATCCAATTCCTGTGATGACAGCTTTGGGTGGGAAGATAGTTATTTTTATCTACATTCTTAAAATGCGTTTGTGTTCTTAATTTGGTCCCTTCTTGTAAATTTCTAAATCTAAGAAAGTCACTTTTTCTTTACTTATCTCCCATGATAACTTTATATTTTTTTCATTCCGATTTAATTTTTCCAAAAATGTTCTCAGATTGTCTTGATCCCCCTTCCATAATATAAAAATGTCATCAATATATCTTTTGTAGATTATCAATTCAGGGGGTTTGTCACTAAAAACTGCTTCTTCTTCCCATTTAGCCATGAACAGGCCTGCTACACTCGGAGCAAACTTGGCTCCCATCGCAACTCCCGTTTGTTGATGATAGTAACTTTTTTCATACCAAAAATAATTGTTCTTCAAACAAAAGTCTAGGCATTTTATAATAAATTTTCTTTGTATGCACGGTAATTGGGTGTGTGTCCTCAAGCCCCATTTGGTGGCTTCACATGCTTCATGGTGGGGAATAATTGTATAGAGGGAGGATACATCCGCAGTAGCCATGATCAATTGGTCTTTTTCCTCCGAAATTCTATCAAGGGTTTGAAGCATCTGTTTTGTATCCCTCAAATAAGCTTCAGTTTTTTGGACCGCAGGTTGTAAGAATGAATCTATATATTGACCCATCCTCGATGTAAGGGAATCAATTCCATTCACTATTGGCCTAAAAGGTGGGTTTGTTTTACTTTTGTGTACTTTCGGGAGTGAGTATATAATGGGTGTACGACATGAGTCAGCTATCAAATATCGAGCCTCTTTCTTATTCAAGATATTCTTCTTTATTCCAAGGTGTACTACTTGTTCTAATGCCAGAAAAAAGGAGCGCAACAAGGGAAAAAATGGGATTATCACGGTGCCAAAATATAAATGAACAAACAGAAATGAAAAAAAACAAAATTATATTATCAAATTTTAACAAATAACACACAAAAAATTGATAAAAAAGGTGACAATACAAAAAACACTAAAGCTCAAACATAAACATTAGTATAATTACATACTAAAACATAAAATGCATATATTCTATCCAGTTATCAGACAGCCAAAAGTGTATAGCGTGTTAGGCCCGAATGGTATTGGCCTTTAGATTCTGTCTGGTCAGTCCTTCCCTACATATTTCGCCATACAAATGGCTTCCTCAGGGGTAAATAGAATATATTCCCAAAAGGAATAACAACAATTCCCTCAATAGCCCCGCAGGAAAGACCGCTGGGACGCAATCATGCAAGCGGCGACCGCCTTGTAACCTCCTTAGTGTAGCTGCAGGGGGCAATAAGGGCTAGCATAAAAATTCAGAAAAAGGAGCAAGCGTTAGACCATTCAACTGTCCAAGAATACATGTAAGTCAGGTTCAGTCCACAACACCAGAGCAAGCTTCCATGTGAGTGGTCTTGAAATAAATACAGCGATAAACCTGCAGCGCCTCCAAGAACTTCAGAATTTTTATGCCAATAGTAGTTATTTTGAGGTCTTCTATTTTGTTTCCCATAGTATGTTTTTTTCCAATGCTTCCGTGGTGTTCTGTCATTGTATGGTCTTCTTTCTCCTCTATAAGGGGTCTGTTGGTAATAGTTTCCATATCTTTCTTCTTGATGCTGTTGTCTTGGACTCCTATCTCTGTTTGGTTCTCTCGAATCTTTGTATCCTATATTATGTTTAGGGAGGCCATTGATATACTCTGGGTCCACTTTTACCATCTTTTCTGGGGTAAAGTATGTTGAAATAGTTTCAGTTTTCCCTATCAGTCCCTGCCACTTGAATACCTGATCCTTGTGGAAATCATTAATATCTCTCACGTATTTCTTACTTTTTCTTACTTGTACTTCTTTGTCTTTCTTAGTGAGATCTTTATTAAATTGCTGAGTGAGTGTTTTAAATTCCACAGTGTCTTTGTGTGTTTCCAATTCTTTTTTTATTTCAGTGATATTCTGATCTATTATTTTGCTTTTTCTATGTTTCCTTTGTAATAGAAATGCTAATAGTTCTAAACCCTTTTCGTTAAAAAACTTGAACCATTCATCGTTGAACTCTTGGTCTATCAGACCGTCATTTGGGGGGACGTCCCATCTGAGCCTTCTTGGGACTATACTTTCTTTCAAATAAGTTTCAAAAGTGTTGATGTCCCACCATAGACTTATTTTCTTCTCCATATTATGTCCTAATCTACACATTAGACTTTCCAGATCTGAATTCTTAATGTTGTTAACATTATTGGTATTGAAAACCTCTTCTAAATTAACTTTTTTCTTCTCCAAAAAAGAGAACACATCCATGGCAGCTGCTGGAATGGGTGGAATGTATATACTGTAGATAATGGTAAATAGTTATTCCTGCGCTGCTCCTAATAAGGGTTATTTATATGAATAGCTGCATACACCGATACAACCTTTAAGGTTAAACTGGATGGACTTGTGTCTTTTTTCAACCTGACTAACTATGTAACTATGTAACTATGATATGGACCAAGCCGTGTCCACTAGGGAAAATATGTAGGAAAAGTTGATGTCGCGCTATTCTTACTCTATTGTAGATAGGGGGCTGTTACACCTTCTACTCTATTTAGTAATGTGTAAATGACTCTCAAAACGTATATATTCGGATATATGATATCCTCTAAGTGGTTTTGTATGATTAAAATTCTTTATAGTGTAGGTATTTTATAAAAAAAACTATAAAATAAGGTGCCAAAAAAGGACTAGATTATTGAAATTGCACTCTAAAAAACTGTAAACACACTTACAAAGGTGCTACCACCCAGTAATGTTGGGTGTATAAGGAGTGTTTATCCATTGAATGAACCAAAGGCAAGCTTCTATTTATTTCTGGTGAGTGGCCATTTCGCAAGGTGGTGGTGGCACGAAGGGTGAATTGTTTGTGTGGAGTTATGCACGTGAACATAGAAAAATGTTATTAATTATATACAGAGGAACTGTTGCTTTCACACTAAATAGTGATAGGGGAGTTGTACTCCATCTCACATATATATTTTGAAACTGAAATCATATACAGACTTTATTTGTGGGGTCTTTTTTGGTTTCTTGTGTCTCCTTTGGAAGACATATATATTTTCCTTGTTTTTTGTTTTGAAGCATGAAATAATATGTCATTTAGTTGAATAACACAGGTGGTATTAATAAGGTTTGCATGTGATTTATGTATAGTCACAATACAGAGCACAGCTGGTATTAGTGGATATTGATATATTTTATAGATTTATTATTTACACATGTTTGGGTAGTTTGCGCAATCCATAATTAGTCACATGTATCTACCCTAAGGAAGGGGTCTTTTTAATTGCAGCATACCATTACGTATTATAATTTCAGCGCCGGTATTTTTTCTTGTTACATCGCCACTATTCCCCAGTCCTCCCTTGCCAGAGATTGGAGACCAATTACGATCTCCGAATTTAAGATCTTTCTGGGCCTTTCCCTCAACATGGGCATAACCAAAAAGAGTGAGTGAGTCATACAGTAGGTGCCGCCAATATTGTGTTTCAAGCGGGACAGTATCGCGCTGGTTCCCGGCGACAGGCTTCTCTAACCAGCGCGATACCGTTGCGCTGGCTGCAATAGGAAAATGTTATTTTCCTATAGCAGCCAGAGCGAGACGATAATGTCGCCTCACTCATGAAGCCTGCATGCCTTCTCGGGGCATACCAGGCCCTTAAAAAACGGCGTGGGGTCCCCCCAAAATCCATACCAGGCCCCTATCTGAGCACGCAGCTCGGCCGGTCAGGAAAGGGGGTGGGGACGAGCGAGCGCCCCCCCCCCCCTCCTGAGCCGTACCAGGCCGCGTGCCCTCAAAATGGGGTGTGACTTGGGGAAGGGGGGCCGCACGCCCCCCCCACCCCAAAGCACCTTGTCCCCATGTTGATGAGGACAAGGGCCTCTTCCTGACAACCCTGGCCGTTGGTTGTCGGGGTCTGCGGGCGGGGGGCTTATCGGAATCCGGGAGCCCCTTTAATAAGCCTGGTACGGCTCGGGGGGGGAGCGCTTGCTCGTCCCCATCCCCTTTCCTGACCGGCAGGGCTGCGTGCTCGGATAGGGGTCTGGTGTGGATTTTGGGGGGACCCCACGACATTTTTTTCGACGAAGGGGATTCCCCTTAAAATCCCTGCCGGACCTAAGGGCCTGGTATGCCTCCCAAGGGGGAACCCATGCCGTTTTTTTTTATATTTGGCGTGGAGTTCTCCCTTAGGATTCATACCAAACAGTGCCTGGTATTGGTGGGAATCCAATTCGGATCCACGCACCAGTGTCAACTCAGCCAGCGATGCTTGTCGCTTATCGGGAAAGGAAAATAAACATTTTTCCTTTCCCGATGCGAGCCAGCGACGTAGGGTGTCAATCTCACCGCTAGAAGCGGTGAGATTGACACAATATCGCGGTCACCTACTGTATTGGTTCACTGACTCAATTCACCATGTGCCCTTGTTCTCTGCCTCCATGACCAGGACACAATACGAGCAGAACTTGCGGTTCATGCACTTCAGTGACAATGAACTTTCTCGTCCTCGGAGTGACCCTGAATTTGATCGGCTCTAAAAAATTCGGCCCCTCGTAAACCACTTCAACCAACGTTTTGCAGACTTGTTTACTCCCCATCAATTTGTCTGCATTGATGAGTCCCTGATTACGTTTTCTGGCCGCTTGTCATTCAAACTGTACCTTCCCAGCAAGTGTGCCAGATACGGGGTCAAGATGTATAAGTTCTATGACAGGGCCACAGGCTATACATGTAGTTTTATGGTTTATGAGGGAAGAGATAGTCATGTAGAGCCGCTGAACTGCCCTGACTACATAGGAAGCACTGGCAAGGTTGTGTGGGACTTGGTGTCACCCTTATTCGGAAAGGGATTCCACTTGTATTGTGTGCCACTTTTTAGTCACTTGTTTGATCATCAAATTGGCGCATGTGGCACCGTGTAATCTAATCGCCAGGGCTTTCCCCAGCGGCTTGTAGATTCCCGTCTTAGGCTGGGGGAGAGAGCCTGCTTGAGATGTAATAATTTGCTCACTATGAAGTAGAGGGATAATGAGAATGTTTTCGTTCTTACCTCCATTCATGCAGACAGGACGGTCCAAATTATTACGACGACTGGTGTTGTGGAGAAACCCCCACGAATATAACCAAAATATGGGAGGGGTGGACCTCAATGACCAGTTTTTGGCGCCGTACCTAATTGCCCATAAGCCAGATGCTGGTATAAAAAAGTATTTGTATATTTATTTAAATTGGCTTTGGTGAACACTTGTGTGCTATACAGAGCTTCAGGATGAACTAGATCCTTCCTTACATTCCAGGAAGAGATCATCAGAGCCCTTCTGTTTCCAGACAGTGCTCTGGGCCAACTTCCCAGTGCAAATGCAGTAAGCCGGCTGCATGGGAGGCATTTTTTGCATGTCCTCTCTGGTACCCCTACCCAAAGAAACTCCCAAAGAAGATGTTGTGTCTGTAGAAAGCGCGGATTTAGGCGTGACACCTGCTGTTAACATCAATATGTTAACCAATGGTGCTATTACTCAGGGTGACATATATGATAGTTCTAGAGATGGATTACACAGTGAAAGTGTCACAAAACAGATGAAGCTATATAGTGGAACGGTGAATCCGTGATGTAGCAATCTCCACACTCGGGTGATATCCACGTGTTCACTAAGCACACTAGGTAATTACCTTACTGCTGTAAGGTATACAGCGTATATAGCCTCTGGGGAGAACACAGGGGGTCAGGGAGAGAGCTTCAGACTCCTGTAGCGTCACCACCGTCCATAAGGTTAAATCAGCATGGGCACTCAAAGGATAAATGTAAGACCCACCATAGTGTAGTAGATTTGTAAAAGTTGCTAATTTATTTAAAAAAAATCAAACTACTCAATGTTAGATGTAAATCGCACAGTAGGTTAACAGACTACAAGCGTACTGCTCGGGTGTAAACGTCACTACCGGTGTCCTACACGTTACATCACTTCTCACGTGACTTCAACTGGGATCAACCCTTATGGACGGTGGTGATGCTACAGGAGTCTGAAGCTCTCTCCCTGACCCCCTGTATTCTCCCCAGAGGATATATACGCTGTATACCTTACAGCAGTAAGGTAATTACCTAGTGTGCTTAGTGAACATGCGGATATCACCCGAGTGTGGAGATTGCTACATCACGGATTTACCGTTCCACTATATAGCTTCATCTGTTTTGTGACACTTTCACTGTGTAATACATCTCTTGGACTATCATATATGTCACCCTGAGTAATAGCACCATTGGCTTACATATTGATGTTTTTTTGGCTTATTATTTTATTCATTTATTTATTTATATAGTATGCACATGTGCTTAGTATGCACATTAGCACTTTATTCATTTGATCACTGGCTTTTACACTATTTTATGAGTGACACTACTTTTGGTTCATATATTGATTGCTCTCTTGGTTTATCAATTTATTTATTTATTTATTGATATAGAGATATATTATGCACCTTAGCAATTTATTTATCTATTTATTGATATAGAGACATATTATGCACTTTAGCACTTTATTTATATTTATTCACTGGTTTTACACTGTTTGAGTAAGGATATATTTCTGTACATTGGGATACTCATTTATTCACTTCTATGTGGGAGCGCAACACCAATTTTCAATATTAGTTAAAAAAAAGAGCATATATACCGAAGCATGGGGGCAGCAGGGGTTGAGCAGCGATTTGCTCCTACCGTTTGGGGTGGATGCCCCCATGCTTTGGCATATATAAATGGTGCATGTATTCTCATCATTAGAAGAAGGTGGATGAAGGGAGGTATTCTAATGGTGGGCATACCCACCGATCAATCTCTTTTTTTCGTTCAGCCCACAGGCTGCATGAAAAAAAAGATTACAATATATGCCCAACAAGCACCAGCAACGTACTGGTATGTTTCTGGACTTTGAGTGGTTATAAGCCCCCTACAGTGCAGTACCTGGCAGGAAGAGCTAAGCTCCATCTGAACAGTATTGAAAAACTCTCCACGATTGCATTGGCTTTTGGTGTAGAAAGGAACAGCAGGGAGCTTCTGCCATTCCTGACAGCTGACTGGATTCTCCTCCCCCAGTATATCCAGGAAGGACGGGTTTGTCCGTGTGTGTGCGGCCGGCGCAGCGGACTTAAGGCTGACGTTTTTCTTGTATACTGTAAGTGTATTTCATTTTTTTTGGATCTTATTAATAAAGGGTTTTATATTATTGGAGCTTCATCTCTCTTCCATGTTATTGGCGTATACCCTTGAGCTCCTCTAAATACACAGGAGATGTTCTGTGGAAGTGTATCCAGTAACATATGTATGAAAGCAGTGGTGTGAGGAGAGCAACAAGGATCCTTTCGGAGTGGGGGATAATTGTATATCTACACGCCTTCTGTGACCCTCTGTAGTGGGGGGTCATGAATTTGTGGTAAGAAGTAAATCTAGATATATGGTGGTGGATCAAGCACTATTCACTTGTGGAGTTTATTTCACAAAAAATAAAAATCTCAGAGTCAATCAAATACCATCAAAAGAAAGCTCTATTTGTGGGTAGCAAATTTTGTTTGGGTAAAATATTGCATGAACGCGCAATTACCAGTTGAAGCAGTGCAGTGCCAAATTGTAAAGCCCTCTGGTCTTTGATCAGATAAATGGTCCGGGGCTTAAAGCGGGAGTCCACCGGGACTCCGCGTTTTTTTTTTTTTTTAAAAGCCAGCAGCTACAAATGCTGCAGCTGCTGACTTTTAAAATAGTGACACTTACCTGTCCAGCGCGCCCGCGATGTCGGCACCCGAAGCCGATCTGTAGATCGTTTCTCGGGTCCTGCCGCCGCCATCTTGGGTATGGGAATCAGGAAATGGAGCCTTTCGGCTTCATTTCCCGGTTCCCTACTGCGCATGCGCGAATCGCGCTGCGCAATAAGGACGCTCCCCACTGCCTCTGGGATCTGTGTGTTTCCCAGCAGGCAGCGGGGCACTTGCGGGAAGGGGAGGGCACTTGCGGAAAGGGGCGTAAGTTACGCCCCTTTCCGCAGAGAGCTATCCCAGAAGTGGGTGCAGTTACCTGGATTATCCAGGTAACTGCACCCCCCTCCCCCCTGAAAGGTGCCGATTGTGGCACCGGAGGGGGGGAGGGTTCCGATGAGCGGAAGGTCCACTTTAGGGTGGACCTCCGCTTTAAGTGGTTAAAAAGAAAGAGACAAGAAGTGTAATGACTCTGGATTTGCGCCTAGTGAGCTTTATGCAGAACTTGTTATCTCTAGCTTCTCTGCCTAGTATGAATCCAGTCTGATTAGGGTGGCCTACGTATGAAAAGAACACCTTGAGATGATTCACCAAGATCTTAAAGATGATCTTATAGTACACATTTAACTAGAAAATCAGGCACTAATTTTCACATTAAGCATGGTCCATTCCTTCTTTTGGTGTTGCAGCTATATTTGCTCATAACGCTCCTTTTGACAGGGTCCCTCTTTGCGTTAGAGATTTAAAATTAGGACCGAGATAAGGGGTGAGGAATGGCAGACATTTTTTAAAAGTTTTAGTATTTAAAGACCTCCCATTAGGTCTTTCGATTTCTTAGAGAGTAATTGGTTGGTTCAGGTCTGAAAGAGTATGGAGGAAGTTTATGGTATTTCAACATCTGCAGGTAACTTTAAATGTAAAGTCTCCACTACCTATCAATATCCTGTATTTCAGCAGGTCTAAGATTGCATAAATCAATTTTTTCAACCTTTCTTCAGTCTAGGCACCCCAATGTAAACAACAAAACTAATAGTTTTACATAGTACACCAGCATCCAGACATGTAGGACACCCAATGTTAAGCCTCATACACACGATTGGACTTCAAACAAACTTTTCCGTGGATTTCTGTCCAAAGGGCATTGGCCGTGAACTTGGTATGCATACACACGGCAGGACTTTTTAGGCAACAAACACAAACGTAGTGCCGTTTCAACATACTAACGACACTTTAAAAGAGGAAGTTCCATTCTCCGGCATCGCCCTTTGAGCTCCTTCTGCTAATTTCGTGTTTAGTAGAAGTTTGGTCAGTGTTGATTCACGTTTTTCAGTTTCGTGCTTTTCTGTTCGTTTCTGATCGGTCGTTGGTCAACCAGCCATGTTGCGCAATCCTACGAGAGAGCGTGCTTTTTATGGGCTTGGAGTTCTTGCTTTGACTCTAGCCTGGTCCAGGAATAGGAGTAGTAGGATGAGGAGTGTTTGGGCCAAAACTTGGTTACTTAATCATGACCAATTTTGTCATATGCTCTTGCTGCGTGAGCTGAAGGAGAATAATCCAAATGATTTTTGTAATTATCTCCAGATGACAGACTCCTGCTTTCAGCAACTATTGTACTTGCTGTCCTATTATATTAGGAAGCAGGACAACTACATGAGGTCTGCTATTCCAGCAGAACAAAGGCTCATAGTCAGCTTGCATTACTTGGCGACAGGGAGAAGTCTCCAGGATATAAAGTTTACTACTGGTATCTCTCCCCAGTCTCTGGGCGCCATTATTCCTGAGTAGGGATGAGCTGAACACCCCCCGGTTCGATTCGCACCAGAACTTTCGAACGGACCCCAAATTCGAACGAACTTTAGAACCCCATTGAAGTCTATGGGACTCGAACGTTCGAAATTAAAAGTGCTAATTTTAACGGCTAATATGCAAGATACTGTCCTAAAAAGGGTTTGGGGACCTGGCTCCTGCCCCAGGGGACATGGGTCAATGCCTAAAATGTTTTTAAAAATGGCCGTTTTGGCGGGAGCACTGATTTTAATGACGATTAAAGTGAAAAAAAAAGTGAAATATTCCTTTAAATATGGTGCCTGGGGGGTGTCTGTAGTATGCCTGTGAAGTGCCACGTGTTTCCCGTGTTTGGAACAGTCCCTGCACAAAATGACATTAAACGGAAATAACACCATTTAAAACTGCTTGCGGTTTTAATGTTATATCTGGTTCCTGCAATATGGTTGAAAATCATTGAGAAAAATGGCATGGGTAGCCCTCCCTGCCCATTACCAGCCCCTTTAGGTCTTGTACGCATATTAAGGGGAACCCCGTACCCATATTAAAAAAAGGAAATGCGTGTGGCCCCCAGGCCCTATATACTCAGAACAGCAGTATACAGGCGGTGCAAACAAGACAGGGACTGTGTAGGTTTGTTGTGTTAAGTTGAATCTGTTTGTAATTTTCAACTGGTACATTTTTAAAGTGTAGCTCCAGTCAAAAAAACTATTTTTAAGCTTTTTGGAAAACATAGGGAAGGGTTATCACCCCTGTATAATTTGTTTTGTCGTCCATCTTTTTTCATCTCACTTACTGTTGTCTCCTTCCGTTTGCAAGTAGGAGATGTTTGTAAATTGGATGTTTTAAAGTAGGGGCCTGCCCTATATGCTCTGCAGAAATGGCGGAACAAGGTGTTGGTTTTGCCACAACATTGTAAGCCCTCAAAGTGACTCTTGGTGGGCGCTGGAGCGCCCTGCTGTGAACGATTATATCAAGAATTGTAATTACATGCCATTGTTGAACAGTGGTAGAAAAATTGACCCTTGGTGGTTGTGGTGCTGGTGCCACAACACTATAAGTCCTCACCGTTACTCTGGGTGGGCACAGGAAGGGGCCCTCCTGTGAAATATTATATCAAGATTGTAATTACATGTCCCTGTTAAACAGGGGCAGAAAAATTGGGCCTTAGGCACTGCTGCTGGTGCCACCACACTGCAACCTCTCCCATATACTCTAGTTTTATTGCAGGAATTAGCCCTGCTGCAAAGCATTGCATCAAAAATTGTACTTAAACGCCCCTGTTAAACAGGGGCAGAAAAATTGGGCCTTAGGCACTGGTGCTGGTGCCACCACACTGCAACCTCTGCCATATACTCTAGTTTTATTGCAGGAATTAGCCCTGCTGCAAAGCATTGCATCAAAAATTGTAATTAGTGACGTTACATGGACCACTAGTGACACTGGAAGGTGAAACTTGATTGCTTCTGCCTCTGAGATGGGCATTTCTGAGGTAACACATGCCAACAACAATGGTGCATGTCCTGCACATAATCTTTCCGATATTTGCAATTGCTGTGCTTTCCCCTTTTCTCCCCCACCCTCCTTTCTCTCTTTCTTTCTTCGTTCTTTCTTCCTCTCCCTCCCCCCCCCTTTTTTTTTTCTTGCTGTACCCACTGCCTCCCACCCCCCCCCCCCTATTTTCTTGTTTATATCGATGTGCCTTATTTGATGTTAATGGCGACATAAATAATAATGTAGTTGCCTGTTTACAAGTATGTTATTTTACACTATCTGGCATACAATAAAAATATATTCGACCTTAAAAATTGTAATTAAACGCCCCTGTTAAACAGGGGCAGAAAAATTGGGCCTTAGGCACTGGCGCTGGTGCCACCACACTGCAACCTCTGCCATATACTCTAGTTTTATTGCAGGAATTAGCCCTGCTGCAAAGCATTGCATCAAAAATTGTAATTAAACGCCCCTGTTAAACAGGGGCAGAAAAATTGGGCCTTAGGCACTGGTGCTGGTGCCACTACACTGCAACCTCTGCCATATACTCTAGTTTTATTGCAGGAATTAGCCCTGCTGCAAAGCATTGCATCAAAAATTGTAATTAAACGCCCCTGTTAAACAGGGGCAGAAAAATTGGGCCTTAGGCACTGGTGCTGGTGCCACCACACTGCAACCTCTGCCATATACTCTAGTTTTATTGCAGGAATTAGCCCTGCTGCAAAGCATTGCATCAAAAATTGTAATTAAACGCCCCTGTTAAACAGGGGCAGAAAAATTGGGCCTTAGGCACTGGTGCTGGTGCCACCACACTGCAACCTCTCCCATATACTCTTGTTTGATTGCAGGAATTAGCCCTGCTGCAAAGCATTGCATCAAAAATTGTACTTAAACGCCCCTGTTAAACAGGGGCAGAAAAATTGGGCTGATGGCATCAACCAGAACCAGAAATGTTCTTCCAACATATCAGCGCAGGAGGAAGAGGATAGACAATCAACATAACAGGACAGTCACTCAGCATCAGCATAGGCAGTCTTGAAGGGATGTGATATTTCAAAAAAAATTATTCTGTTACATCAGTTTCAGGTGCTTGGTAGCTGTGGGTGATCCAAGACTGATTCATCTTGATGAAGGTCAGTCGATCAACTGATTCGGTGGACAGGCGCACCCTGTGATCGGTAACAAAGCCACCAGCAGCACTGAAGGTGCGTTCCGAAAGAACGCTGGATGCAGGACAGGCCAGTAGCTCAATTGCATACTGTGCAAGCTCTGGCCAGTGATCCATCCTCAAGACCCAGTAAGCCAGAGGATTTTCAGTGGGAAAGGTGTCCAAGTCTGACCTTGCCCCTAGGTATTCCTGCACCATGTAAATCAGACGCTGGCGATGGGTGCTGGAACCGATCATACCTTGGGGCTGCGCACTAAAAAATTGTCTGAAAGCATCAGTCAGACGGCCACCTTCTCCACCGCTCCTTCTGACCGATGCCTCAGCAACACGTTGTCCAGGACCAGGAGTTTGTAACCTCCCAGTCTCTGGGAACGTGTTGCACAGACCTTTCTGCAAGGCCTCCCGGAGATGTCTCATCCTCTGCTCCCTCTGCGATGGCAAAATAAGGTCGGCAACCTTACCCTTGTACCGTGGATCAAGGAGAGTGGCCAGCCAGTAATGGTCCCTCTCCTTGATCCGAAGAATACGAGGATCCTTCCGCAGGCTTTGCAGGATCAGGGAGGCCATGCAGCGTAGGTTAGCTGAGGCATTCGGTCCGGAGTCCTCTGGGTCACTAAGGACAACATGATCCGCAGCTACCTCCTCCCAGCCACGTACAAGTCCACGTGTTTCTTGGGACTGTAAATCTTCCCTACAAGACTGCTGCTGCTGCTGATGCTGATGCTGAGTGCCAGCCTCCACCTCCATGCGGACACAATCATCCTCCTTCTCCTCTTCCTCCTCCTCATCCTCTTCCTGTGTGATGGGTGGCACAGCAGGAACACTGTCTGGATAAAGGGGGCCTTGAGAGGCAAGGAAGTCCTCCTCTTCTTGCCTCTGTTCTGCCTCAAGTGCCCTGTCCATTATTCCACGCAGCGTATGCTCCAAGAGGCGGACAAGAGGTACAGTGTCACTGATGCATGCACTGTCACTGCTCACCATCCTTGTGGCCTCCTCAAACGGTGACAGGACAGTGCATGCATCCCTGATCATGCCCCACTGGCGTGGTGAGAAAAAACCAAGCTCCCCTGACCCTGTCCTGGTGCCGTAGTCGCACAGGTACTCATTGATGGCCCTCTGCATGCGTGTGCAGCCGCTGCAGCATGGCCAATGTTGAGTTCCATCTGGTGGGCATGTCACATATAAGGCGGTTCTTGGGCAGGTTCAACTCCTTTTGGAGCTCAGCCAGCCGAGCACAGGCATTAAATGATCGGCGGAAATGCACACAGACTTTCCTGGCCTGCTTCAGGACATCCTGTAAGCCGGGGTACCTGCCCAAGAACCGCTGCACCACCAGGTTAAGGACATGAGCTACACAGGGCACATGGGTCAGTTGTCCCTGTCAGAGGGGGAGAGGAGGTTGGCGCCATTGTCGCAAACCACCATTCCTGGCTTAAGCTGGCGTGGCGTCAACCACCTCTCGGCCTGCCCCTGCAGAGCTGACAAAACATCCGCCCCAGTGTGGCTCCTGTCCCCCAAACAAACCAGCGCAAGCACGGCATGGCATCGTTTTGCCTGCGGAGCACTGCTGGTTCTGAGGACAGAGCACTGGAAGAGGCCATAGAGGAAGAAGAAGAGGAGGGGGTGGAGGAGAGAGGTGTGTCACAACCAATAGTAGCATTTTGGAGGCGTGGTGGCGGAACAACCTCCAACACTACTGCACCTTGTCCTGCATCCTTCCCAGCTGCCAGAAGAGTGACCCAATGGGCCGTGAAAGACAGGTAACGTCCCTGTCCATGCCTGCTGGACCATGAGTCAGCGGTAATATGCACCTTACCGCTGACCGCTCTGTCCAGCGAGGCAAGGACATTGCCTTCCACATGTCGGTAGAGAGCCGGAATCGCCTTCCGTGAGAAAAAGTGGCGTTTGGGGACCTGCCACTGAGGAACCGCACATTGTGCAAACTCACGGAAGGGGGCCGAGTCTACCAACTGAAAAGGCAGCAGTTGAAGTGCTAGCAATTTAGCCAAGCTAGCATTCAACCGCTGGGCATGTGGATGGCTGGGAGTGAACTTCTTTCGCCGGTCCAGCATCTGGGGCAGAGACATTTGCCTGCTATAATCGGACGTGGGTGTACCGTTAGCAGAGTTCCCGGAAGCACTTGGCTGTGACACACCTAATTCTACACCTTCATTCCTCTCAGAGCAGGTTTCAGAGAGGACTGAAGGTCTAGTGGGGTTGGAGATGCCAGCTGATGAGGAGCAAGGAGAGGTCCGCTTTGTTCTTTGGTGTGGGTCTTTGAGGTACGCTTGCCAACGAGCTGCATGGCAGGTCAAAATATGTCTGGTCAAGCATGTGGTGCCCAAGAGGCTGATGTTTTGGCCACGTGAGATACGCTTGAGACATATGTTGCAAATAGCAGCGGTGCGATCTGATGCACTTGTCTCAAAAAAGGCCCACACCAAAGAACTTTTAGAATAACGTGCAGAGGCAGCGCTCTGCACAGGCAGAGCTCTGCGGTGTGATTCAGTCGGTGTGCTGCCCCTAAGCTGGCCCCCGGAGGGTATCCTGCCTCGTTGGACATGTGCCTCCTCCTCCTCCTCCTCCTCTCTCCTTCCAGGCACCCACGTGGAGTCAGTGCCCTCATCATCCCCTCCCTCTTCATCGCTGTAGCAAACCTGGCAGTATGCTGCAGCTTGTGGAACATGACTGCCAGATTGCTGTCCTTCTTGAGCATCCCCTCTCTCTGCGCTCACGCTACTGCCTTCCTCTAGCTTAGTGTCATCATCAGAGCCCACAAAACACTGGGCATCCTCCTGGAGCCTGTACCCAACACTGTGCTCAAAGAGTTCAGGAGACTCCTCAGGAGGACGTGGTGGGTCTAGGGAAGGAGTCACTGATGATGACATTGAGAGGAGGGAAGACGATGCGTTGGCAGCTGCTTTGCTAGTACCCTGAGACTGGGTGAGAGAGGATGAGGAGGATAAAGAGGGCTTGGTCATCCACTCTACCAAGTCGTTGGCATGTTGCGGTTCAACATGTCCAGCTGCCGAAAAGAAGGACAAGCGTGTCCCATGGCCACGTGCTGATGACAATGCACCGCGTCCACGACCAGCACTGTTGTCTCTAGACACAGAGCCTGCTTGCCCTCTTTTATCGTCTCGCGCCTGTCTGCCTCTCCTTGCTGGCCTTCCAGACATGGTAATGGCCTGAAGGGAGTTGGGTAAAAAAGTAGTTGGGTAGTGTATATTGTGCTAGAGGCACACAACACCCACTAATTCCTGCAGATGCCTTTATTATAGAACACCAGAGGTAAAGGGGTATATACAGATGTATACTGTGCTGTGCTGGAGGCACACACAACTTTCAATAACTCCTGCAGATGGCAAGTGGGCTCAAATAGAGAACAGCTATGTAGGTGGATATAGCGGTATGTACTGGGTACAGAGCACGCAGACAGCACACACTATCTCCTAACACTACTGACTGCAAGCTCTATTATAAAAGATAGATCACTATATAGGTGAGGTGAATATAGCGGTGTATACTGCGGTCAGGGCACGCAGACAACAACCACTACACAACAGCAAGATCGAAAATCGTCCGAAAACGATCGGTGTGTACTGTGTTAAAGGTACACAGAACACCCACTAACTCCTGCAGATGCCTTTATTATAGAACACCAGAGATAAAGGGGTATATACAGATGTATACTGTGCTGTGCTGGAGGCACACACAACTTCCAATAACTCCTGCAGATGGCAAGTGGGCTCAAATAGAGAACAGCTATGTAGGTGGATATAGCGGTATGTACTGGGTTCAGAGCACGCAGACAGCACGCACTATCTCCTAGCACTACTGACTGCAAGCTCTATTATAAAAGATAGATCACTAGCTATATAGGTGGGGTGAATATAGCGGTGTATACTGCGGTCAGGGCATGCAGACAATAACCACTACACAACAGCAAGATCGAAAATCGGCCGAAAACGATCGGTGTGTACTGTGTTGAAGGTACACAGAACACCCACTGCTTCAGACGCCAACACACTACACAAGGCCGCTGCGCTGGCGGCCTTATATAGTGTGGGGCGTGCACTACACAGCCTGAGCTATGATTGGCCACAGGCATCCTGCCTGTGGCCAATCATGGCTCTCCTCGCTGCTGGCGCTGCGATTGGCCAAGCATGCGGGGTCACAGTGCATGCTTGGCCAATCATGAGCCAGCAATGCACTGCGCCATCGCAGTGCATTGTGGGCCGTGAGCGCCACACGAATTTGGCGCGAACGGACCAAAATGTTCGGACTTCGCCCGAACGGACGAACAGCCAATGTTCGAGTCGAACGTATGTTCGACTCGAACACGAAGCTCATCCCTATTCCTGAGACATGTAGTGCCATCATCCAAGTCCTGCAGAAGGACTATATTTGTGTACATTCTTTCCTTCATGTTTTCTAATGTATTTTATATTTTTTGTATTCCATCCTTCCCATTTTTGTAATGTCATGTGAATGAAAGTCCTCTTGGTCCTCATGCATGCTGTAAGCTTTTTCATGGCCTACATGCATATTTTCCTTCACTAACCTCCTCAGCATGCTACCCTGAGCCCATACACACCTAGCCTAGTAACTTAACACTTTTTTTATGCTTCATTTTTAGGTTTACCCTAAACACCCCCTAAAATGTGTTCCAATCTTATTGTTGTCCTCAAATTCCGGCAGAGTGCAAGAGTCCCTTTTTGTGGTGCATCAAATTGAAAAGTCAAGAGTCAAGCGATACAACTACTCTATATGCTGACTTTGCAAAACCCATACACAGTATACCTCATTTTTTGAAATAACATTTCTGCATGAATTCTCAAAAGCATGTAGTGCAAGGGCCTGCCTGATTACCTTCAAATGTACACTATTCATTTTTGTTCTCCTATTATCTTAATGGTAAGTTATGTATGTCAAAATTTGCATAGATTTGGACAGTGTGTATTCTCTTTTTTGGATTATGGCACTTCTTACCAGTCCACTGGGCTGCCAATCTTGTAAAGGCCAAGAGCTGACCAAATTAACCTTCATTTTTAATGCATTTAGCTCTCATGGCAGTGTAGAGGTTTACCTGTCCAAAACATCTACATTCAACTCCCCCCTACATTTTTAGAATGTGCCCTCAGAGGGGGTGAGTAAGCATATAATTATAACTTACCCTTTTTTGTAAATACACATTGAAATGTTCTAATTTTATGTTGCCCAACAATGTTTGTGTCAAATATGGTTTCAATTTTATGTGCTCAAGTATTAATTCTTTTTTCTTTGTTTGACTCTACAGTTTCCTTCAAACACCCAGCAATGGCAAGATGTGGCGAGTGTTTGATGGCAACCATGTGAGGATTGTCCCACCACCCAACTCGGGATCCTATTTTTTAAATTATAAATGCTTTTGCAGCATAGTTCTGCTTGCTGTTTTGTCAACAAACTACGAGTTCCTGTATGTGGATGTTGGTATGAATGGCCGCCACTCTGATGGAAGTGTCATGATGCATATCGAATTCTATGATCGGCTACAGAATGGCACCTTACATTTGCCACATGCTTACGACAATATTGAGGGCCTCAATTTTGTGTTTGTGTCAGATGAGGCCTTTGCTTTGGGGAAACATCTTCTAAAGCCCTTTCCAATAAGGAACCTCACCCCAGAGCAATGCATTTTCAATTATCAGCTCTCTCGTGCCAGAAGGGTTGTGGAAAACACCTTTGGCATCCTTTCAAGATGATTTAGGCTGTTTTTAACCACCATGAACTTGGCAGAGTATAAAACCAACCACGTGGTGTTGTGCTGCATCCTACATAATTTTTTTAAGGAGGAATGCTACCAGCTACATTGTCTCAGGGCAAACAGATGAGCCTTCTTTTTTACGATCAGCTGAAGAGGCTGTGATGCCAGCTCTCGAAAGTGTGCATGCTGGTTTTTCCTCCCAGAATGCCCGTCTTGTCCGGGAACAGTATATGGACTGCTTTGTGTGTAGATGGGGCAGTGTTTTGGCAGCAAAATGTACTTGATAATGAGTAAATATTTGAATTCTTCATAAAATACAATTTAATTTGAACTACTGTTGTCTGTGTTTACTAGGTTTGAAAAGGGCCTTGATCATTGTCATTTTTTCCACTAGTGCAAACCAAGCTGATGTGCAACATGAGGTGACAATCTAACTATTATGTTGTGGTGTGGCTCAGCTATGCACATTTTAGAGTACAGTGTCAATGTAACTACACCAACTTAACAAATATACTGGTATTGCGCATTGAAATAAGAAGCCACACATTGTTTATCCAAAATATTTTTAATGCAAGCACATTCACATGTGCATTTTATGGTTTTAGAACAAACCAACATTGTTATTTATGTATAACGTATATTTGTAGCATTTGTAGTGGCTAAACAGGCATGTTTGAAAGCAGGGCATCCACATCCCCAACTCTGGACCTTACAAATGTCTAAATTTTGACTTTGAAGGCCATATTAGTCATTAATATTATTATTCTGAAGTTGTAAATATCTTGCCTTCCTCCGGTGTGATATCACCCCTTTCAAAGCCAAATTTTGAAGATGCATAACTGTTAAATGTCCCTTATGATACCCTGCCTAAAATGTGTGTAGGTACAAACAGGTTATTTGTCCAAACCATGAAACACAGTGTGTCAACAAGTGCTATCTCCCATCACGGGATATCAATGTAAGCGTTTTTGGGGTACAACCCCTTCCTCAAAATGAAAGAAGTTGAGAGGAAGTTTTTGATCCTCGAAACACGTCCATTGATATCACATGATGGGAGATAGCACATGTTGTCACAGTGGGGGTTATTTCAAAAATCATGATCAAATCGCATGACAAGTCACAGCCTATTTTAGGCAATGGCAGTGTTCCTTGCTACTTTGAAATTGCGGGAGTTCTAAAAGGAAATAGTGCAATTTCAAAGTAGCATCAATCTGAGCCTGTGCTTCAAAGTGTTACAAAAAGAAGCCCAAAAACAACACAAAAACAGGAGACAACAATTTAAAGAAAAATTAAGGCCTGAATATGTTAAAATGTTGCTAACAGGTCCACATAATCCTGTAATTGTCTCTGTAAAGCAGTGGGAGCCTACTTTACTTTCTCAAGCTCAATCATTGCCTGCAACATATCGTCACTGATAAGACCAATAGTGCATCTTGGTAGTTCATGGCCTTGGAAGAAAAGCAAAAAAAAAATTAATGGGGATGATGGCCAAGTTAATGAGGCCCTACATAGTTAATTATGGTCATGTTATTATTATAGGCCGACCAATATATCGTCCTATATTTTTTCTTTGGTCATTGGCTGACCCTATTTTGAAATTTCGGCATTGGCCATACAAAAACACATATCGGGCGACCTCTAGTTATTAATTATAGGCCAAAACTGAAATAACTTACCTAGCCAGTCTATTATTGCTATTATACCCCTCTTTATTTTTTGAGAACAATTTTCTTTTTTTTTTCTTCCTTTTTTTTTTTAGAACATTTTGAGGAAAACAGGTGTTTTTTTCCCCTCTTTTCTCTGCTGGTCTTCTCCTCCCACTCTTATTAATATTAAAGAAAAAGGGAGAGACATACCCCGATTGGAGACACGTTCCATCCCAGGAGGGTCTTTTTTTAGGGAACTTACATAGTAAGATTAGACTCGAAGGAGTCAATTTACTGAGGGTGAGATAAGGAATGAATGAGTTAGTTGAATGTTTGTGTTTTAGGGTATTAGTGTGTAAAGTGGGGTTCATTTTTCCTTTTTTTTTCTTCTTGCTCTCTCCCTTCCTCTCTTTTCCTCATCTATGGGCACGGTTAAGATCTGATCTTATAATGTTAAAGGGTTGAATAATGCAGCAAAAAGATCACAAATCCTACACTCCTTACATAAACAAGGGGTGGGGATCATCTTCCTCCAGGAGACGCATTTCCGTTCTGATCATATACCAAGAATTCAGAATAGCTACTATCCTACATGGTTTCATGATACATATACTTACGCAAAATCTAGTGGCGTCTCTATAGTAATACATAAATCAATACCTCATCAGGTTATTGAAAATGGATAAAGATGGTAGGGCAATACTGTTAAAATTAAATATATATATGGTAAAAATTATACATTTATTAATATATATTTGCCTAACATAGATCAGATATGTTCAAAGACTGGTGTCCATTTATTGAAGGAGTTATTGGATAAGGCCAAAGGGGCGACCATAGTTGGGGGTGATTTTAATTTTGTTTTTGACCGTGATATGGATACTACTGCACTATCTGGATCTCATGAATACAGATAAAAAATGTTTTTTAGAACTGCTAGAAAAATATCAATTAGTGAACATATGGAGAACCCTAAATCCAGTAGAGAGGGACTATACGTTTCAATCTAAAGTCCATAATACATACCATAGATTAGATTATTTTTTGGTAAATTCACGTTTGGTTGCTACAGTTTCTTCCTCAGAGATAGGTACTCTTCAGACCATGCCCCTATTTTTTTTTTAATTAATATGTTAAAAAGTTGTATACCCAGAGGTACATGGAAATTAAACGATAATTTGTTGTGTGATGAACCATGTATCTCTGAGATACAATCAGCAATAATGAATTTTACACAAGATCCTATAAATGATAATACATCATTCCCCAATCAATGTGAAACATTAAAATGTACAGTGAGAGGTTTATTCATAAAACACGGAGCTAGGTTAAAAAAAGAGAAAGGAAATAAGGTAGTATTGCTTCAACAACAAATTGCAGAATTAGAAAAACAACATAAACAGATTCCAGAAAGGGAGACATTAATGATATTAACGGAAAAATGATTAGAATTACGGACAATATTAAATGAACAAACATTAAGGATAAGTGACAGAAATCATACATTATACTATCAGCAAGGTAATAAACCTGGTAAATTATTAGCTAGAGCTTTACGTCCACAAAAAAATACCACAGCTATTGTTAAAATTAAAACAGAAACGGGGGATATGGTATATGAACCAGCTATCTTGAAAGAATTTCATAGGTTCTACTCTAAACTGTATAATATATCCAATGAAATAACAGAATAAGATACTGAAGTACTTCGGGAAAATATAAAGCAATATATAGCGGATACAGCTATACCAACTTTAACACAAA
Organism: Lithobates pipiens; assembly: GCF_037356315.1. NCBI lineage: Eukaryota > Metazoa > Chordata > Amphibia > Anura > Ranidae > Lithobates > Lithobates pipiens. Next base: position 212,884,985 of record NW_027507758.1, read on the forward strand.
CGGAAGCAGAACATTTGGAAAATGAGTTTTCTGAAACGGAAATCCGAAAAATAATCGATACATTAAAAATAGGCAAAAGCCCGGGACCGGATGGTTTCAGCCCTCATGTTGATAGCCAGGATAGTGGACTGGTTCAACAACAAAGAAAGTAAACAATGGGTGAAACTCGAGGAGGAAATTGTGGGAACTCCGTTAACATCACTTCCATGGATAAAAAAAGAGAATAGGCCCCCAAAAGAAGAGATGCCATTTCTAGTGGGAATGACACTGAAAGTATGGGATGGATTGTTAAGACAAGGAAAAGGGTCCACGTATAGGGGGCACAATGACAACTTTGTTTGATAATCCTGAATTCCGGCAAGCTAGAGAGGCCAAGATCTTCCTAAAGTGGCAGAGGGGAAAGGCAACAAGGATTGTACAGACATTAGAGGAGGGTAGGCTCCCCCGGTTTGAAACTCTAGGTAGTGAATATGAGAAGAAATGGATGTAATACAGGCAACTGCAGGAATATATCAATACCCTGGAAAAAAGGGGGGTATTAAATAGAGAGCCGACAACATTGGAATTACTATTTTTGCAAGAACAGAAACCAACACATAATTTATACAATGTATACAAATATTTAATATCTAATAATAATGAAGATAAGTTGAGTTATATAAAAAATGGGAAAAAGAATTAGGGATAGTAGTAATCCCCAAAGAAAAATGGGATGAGGCAATAATATTAACACATAAGTTGTCGGTTTCTAGCAAACATCAAGAAAGGAATTTTAAATTATTAGTGAGGTGGTATAGATGTCCAGAAGATTTACATAATATTAATTTAGAAAACAAGCATACCTGTTGGAGATTAGTGATGGACGAACTTCCGACGGGACGTTTCGCAAACGCGGACCGCGAACGCGGCCGATAGTTCGCGAACCGTAACGTTCGCGGCGGGCCCTATTGACTTCAATGGGAGGCGAACTTTGCAAACCTAGAGGTCAAATTTGCAGCCACAAAATAATTAATAGCTGTGCAAACATAGTCCCACCACATGGCCAATGACATAACACATGTATGAGGTGAATCTGGGATCAACAACTACAAGCATTCTTTTTTTATATGGGAAATTGTTGTGACAATTCAGGACTGTGGAGCGCATGAAGGCAATGGAGGAGAGGGAAGGTCAGGGTAGGCAAAGAAGAGGGTGCAGGAGATGATCACCAGCAGCGTGACATACAGCAATGACACCTGCACCGTGATAGAGTCATCTGACACCAGCACCGTGATAGAGAGCACTGACATCAGCAGCGTGACATAAAGCACTAACACCAGCACCGTGATATACAGCACTGACAGCAGCACCGTGATAGAGAGTACTGACATCAGCACCGTGATATACAGCACTGACACCTGCACCGTAAGCAGCCCCAGGAGGAAGTCAGCATAGCACAGGGATGGTGGGAGCCCCTCATAATGAGCATAGCACAGGGATGGTGGGAGCCCCTCATAATGAGCATAGCACAGGGATGGTGGGAGCCCCTCATAATGAGCATAGCACAGGGATGGTGGGAGCCCTTCATAATATGCACAGCAGAGGTACAGCCCCAGGAGGAAGTCAGCACAGCACAGGAATGGTGGGAGCCCCTCATAATAAGCAGTCCCAGGAGGATGTCAGCATAGCACAGGGATGGTGGGAGCCCCTCATAATAAGCAGCCCCAGGAGGATGTCAGCATAGCACATGGATGGTGGGAGCCCCTCATAATAAGCAGCCCCAGGAGGAAGTCAGCACAGCACAGGGATGGTGGGAGCCCCTCATAATAAGCAGCCCCAGGAGGAAGTCAGCACAGCACAGGGATGGTGGGAGCCCCTCATAATAAGCAGCCCCAGGAGGAAGTCAGCACAGCACAGGGATGGCGGGAGCCCCTCATAATAAGCATAGCACAGGGATGGTGGGAGCCCCTCATAATAAGCAGCCCCAGGAGGAAGTCAGCACAGCACAGGGATGGTGGGAGCCCCTCATAATAAGCAGCCCCAGTAGAAATATGACACCGCTCAACCTCTTCAAACAGGAGGGTACAGGCATATAGTACAGTGTGCTTTTTTTGGACAAGGAAGTGAGCCAAATGAAGAAAGAATGTCTGTGTGCTCGATTTAAAAAATTGTTTATAGACATATACATGGTCTACTGGTCACATGTGTTGAATTCCTCCGAGATCCATGCCTCATTCATTTTTAGAAATGTGAGGTAGTTAACACTGTCGTGAGCTAGGCGAGTACGCTTATCGGTCACGATCCCCCCTGCTGCGCTGAACGTCCTTTCGGACAGGACACTGGACGAGGGGCAAGCCAACAGTTCAATTGCAAATTGGGCAAGCTCTGGCCAGAGGTCAAGCCTGCCCACCCAGTAGTCCAGGGGTTCATCACTCCTCAGAGCGTCCACATCGGCCGTTAACCCGATGTAGTCGGACACCTGACGGTCTAGGCGTTCCCTGATGCTGGATCCGGATGACACCTGTCGATGGGTCGGCTGAAAGAATGACCTCATATCCGAAGTCACCAACACATCTTCAAACCGGCCTCTTCTTGCAGGCGCTGTTGGATTGGTACCTGCAACTCCTTCTCTGGGAGTGGGAATTGCTCCTCTGCCAGCGCACGCAAAAGCAGAATGCAGCATTTCTCGAAGCAAGGCCTGGAAGTGCTGCATTCTGACAGCCCTCTGTGACGGCGGTAGCATTTCCGCCATTTTGTGTTTGTACCGGGGGTCTAAGTACGTTGCCACCCAGTACTGGTCCTTGACCCTTATGCTTTTTATACGGGGGTCCCTATTAAATCACTGGAGCATGAAGGCTCCCATTTGCACTAAACTGGAAGCGGTGTGGTGGCCTGGATCCTGCTCATCATCCAGGATAATGTCGTCCTCTTCATTCTCCTCTCCCCATCCACGCACAACAACAGGGGTCCCAGAAAGGTTTAAAGCATGCTCTTCTTGCTCCTCCTCATCCGCCCCGGCACCATCCTCCTCTGACTCCTCTTCAGACTCCTGTTGTTCACTTGTCTCAGATAGAGTAGCCCCCCTGGGAATTCATCCAGCATTGCGACTTCCTCATCTTCCCACTCCTGCTCCTCCACAGCTTGATCAATGACACGCCGCAATGCACGCTCCATAAAGAAGGCATAAGGTACCATGTCACTGATGGCACCATGGCTGCGACTGACCAGTTTGGTGATCTCCTCAAATGGCCGCAGAAGTCTGCATGCGTCGCGCATGAGCAGCCACTGGCGCGGTGAAAGAAAACCCAGCTCCCCAGAACCTGTTCTGCCGCAGAGTTCATACAAATAGACGTTAACTGCACGTTTCTGCTGGAGCAGCCTATCAAGTGTATAGAAGGTTGAGTTCCATCGCGTCAGGCAATCGCAAATAAGACGTCCGACCGGCAGATTGTGTCGCCGCTGAATGTCAGCAAGGCGAGCCATGGCCGTGTAAGATCTTCTGAAATGGGCCGAGATTTTCCTTGCCTGCCGCAAGATGTCCTGGACCCCAGGGTATTTGACAACGAATCGCTGCACGACCAAGTTTAAGACGTGTGCCATGCATGGCACGTGCATGATTTTGCCCTGTTTCAATGCGCTAAGCAGATTGGCACCGTTGTCACATACCACTTTACCAATTGTCAAATTGAGCGGTGTTAGCCACTGATCTGCCTGTGAACGCAAAGCTGAAAGGAGTGCCGGGCCAGTGTGGCTCTTGGCTTCCAGGCACAACAGACGCAGCACGGCATGGCAACGTCTCACCTGGCATATCGAATAGGTTCTGGGGAGCTTGGGCGGCGTAGCGGAAGAGACGCTAGTAGTGGAAAAGGAGGAGTCAGCCGAGGAGGAGAGGGAGGAGGATGGAGTAGGAGGAGGAGGAGAAGAAGAGCCAGGCCTGCATGCAATCTGTGGCGGTAAAACCAAATCTACGCGGGTGCCACGGGTTACATGCTTGATCCAATACCAAGAGTGGCTGTGCATCAGAAATGTCTTGATATGGATCGGAAAATAATTCCTGTGACTCAAGCGGAAGGTATGTGGTGGTGGTGGTGTTGTTGGTGGTAGTGTCTTTGGGGGTGCACATAGCAGAGAGTGAAGAAGAGGGTGCAGATCGAGAGGATGAGGAGGGTGCAGAAGAGTAAGGCTGAGTGAGCCACTCAACCAAGTCTGGTGCGTCCTTTAAAGTAATTGAACGCACCTTCTGCAACTTCCCACTTTGGCTCAAGCCTGTTGCTCCTGCCCTAACCCTACCACCCCTGCGGAAGGGCCTGCCTCTTCCTCTGCCTGTCATTTTTTAAATGACCCTGTGACAAAACTCTCAGTCCCTATATTGATGAAGGACTGCTGCAGTATAGGGCAGCGGTCAGCAGTAGTGCACCTCAACCCTATGTATTGTGGACCTATACCAGTCCTTACAGAATAGCAGACTGTACGTCACTCAACCCTATGTACTGTAGTACCCTAGACCAGGTCACCAGTCCTTATAAGGACCTTTGTGGAACAAGTAGGTTGTGTGTGACTGATTAGCAGGCTGTACGTCAGTCCCTATACTGATGAAGGACTGCTGCAGTATAGGGCAGTGGTCAGCAGTAGTGCACCTCAACCCTATGTATTGTGGACCTATACCAGTCCTTACAGAATAGCAGACTGTACCTCACTCAACCCTATGTACTGTAGTACCCTAGACCAGGTTACCAGTCCTTATAAGGACCTTTGTGGAACAAGTAGGTTGTGTGAGACTGATTAGCAGACTGTACGTCAGTCCCTATACTGAGGAAGGACTGCTGCAGTATAGGGCAGCGGTCAGCAGTAGTGCACCTCAACTCTATGTATTGTGGACCTATACCAGTCCTTACAGAGTAGCAGACTGTAGCTCACTCAACCCTATGTACTGTAGCACCCTAGACCAGGTTACCAGTCCTTATAAGGACCTTTGTGGAACAAGTAGGTTATGTGTGACTGATTAGCAGACTGTACGTCAGTCCCTATACTGATGAAGGACTTCTGCAGTATAGGGCAGCGGTCAGCAGTAGTGCACCTCAACCCTATGTATTGTGGACCTATACCAGTCCTTACAGAATAGCAGACTGTACCTCACTCAACCCTATGTACTGTAATACCCTATACCTTACCAGTCCTTATAAGGACCTTTGTGGAACAAGTAGGTTGTGTGTGACTGATTAGCAGACTGTACGTCAGTCCCTATACTGATAAAGGACTGCTGCAGTATAGGGCAGCGGTCAGCAGTAGTGCACCTCAACCCTATGTATTGTGGACCTATACCAGTCCTTACGGAATAGCAGACTGTACCTCACTCAACCCTATGTACTGTAGCACCCTACACCCGGGTACCAGTCCTTATAAGGACCTTTGTGGAATAAGTAGGTTGTGACTGATTAGCAGACTGCAGCAGAAGGGCAGCAGTCAAGTATAATATTCTTTCTATATTTGGAAGAAAGAATATTATACGTGTACAAGCCTATTACCATACCACTGATACCAGTCCTAAAAAAAAGAACCTTTGTGGACCTAATATAGTAACAGCTACTGATTAAACTGACCCTCACTGCCTCACACACAGCTTCCTGCCTGTCCCTATATAAACTGACAAAACAGAGGCTGCTGGAACAATAACTGGTTACTGGAATAGCACTTTTGTGGACCTGATAGTAACAGCTAATGATTAAACTGACTGTCCCTGCAGCACACACCGTCCTGTCCCTTTCTCTAAACTGACAAAAGACACTCAGGCTGCTGCAACAATCACTAGCACAGCACTGCCTCAAACCTATATCCTGAACTACACCTAACACCTATACCAGTCCTGAAAAGAACTTTTGTGTACCAAATAGCTAGCAATTTGGGTCACTGCAATCTCTCCCTGCTCCACATAGCAACCTCTCCCTATAGTGACAGAAGAAAGAATGTAAAATGGCCGCCGGATCGGGTGTATTTAAAAGTTAGGGGGAATATCCAAGTATCCATGTGCTGTAATGTCTTAATTGGCTGTCCTGTACTCCATGATGGATGTGTCATCATAGGTCAAAGTTCTTTTACACAGTAAACACGGAAGTTTGCCGGGTGAACGGCGGAAATTCGCTGCAAAACGACCGCCGGGCAAACCGTTCGGCCATCACTATTGGAGATGCCATGCTGAAATAGGTACAATGTCACATATTTGGTACTTCTGTCCCAAAATACAGAGGTTCTGGAAGAAGATCTATAAAATCGGGATATGACAGGGAAGAATATGCAACCAGATTTTACGATCTCTATACTGTCTATGATCCCAGGATCAGTAAAGAGTATAAAAAAAGGGATATTTAAACATTTTATAACAGCAGAAATAACAGTTATAGCAAGAAAGTGGAAGAATACGTTAGCCCCTTCAATAGATGGATGGATAACAGAGATGGACGGGATGCATTTCCTGGAGGAAAGAATGTTAATTGAAACAGGGTTGAAAGATCGGGTAATCCCAACATGGCAAAAATGGTCCGAATATAAAAAAATGGAGATGAGGGAGAGAGCTGGAGAGGAGGAGAGGAGGGGAAAGGGAGGGAGGAGAGAAATGGAAGGTGTCATGGTTATGCAATAGAGTTTGTCTGCTTACCTGTTTTCATGTGTTCATCTCTAGAGACCAGCCGACCCTCACCTGACTGCTTTTGTAATCCATCCTCTGGCATGGCTCCACCCTAGCTCCTATCAGAGAACTCTATATTAACCTGTGCACTGCAGGCCAACCTGCTAATCAACCTTTGTGTGTTTGGCTTCCTGTTACCTGCCGTGTGCTCTTCTGTTGTTCCGTTACCGACTTTGATGTCCTTGACTATCCCTGTTTGCTTGTGATCCTGACCTATTGGCGTGTCACTGACTATTCCTGTCTGCTTGTGGCCCCGACCTTGGCTTTATCCCTCACTATCCCTATCCTCCTGTTGCCTACTGTGGGTGCGAGCTCGGGGACCCTGGGGGTCGCGACCTTGAGCCAGTTGCAGCCCAGTCCATCCTCACCACTAGAGGCTCTGGTGAACACCTGCTGACTCTTAGACTCCGCGCCCCAGAGACTCTTACACTCTAACCCCCGGCGGGATCTGTCTTAGTGTTCTGGCGGCCCTACCTTCCTTATCACCTTGACTCCCGTCCGCAGCAGTCAGCCATAGGGTCCACAACCTTGCGGTGCACTCCTGATCCCTACGGTGTGCATGTGTCACCTGGCCTCAAGGTGACCTGACAGAAGGGAATAAACATACCTTTTTTTTTTGGGATGTTTGTAGGTGTGAGAGAGTATGAATGGGGATAGAATAGTAGAAAGAATAGGAAATAGATATGGTAATAGACAATGTTGTAATAAGAAATATGATATGATATATTGTGATATGGATTTGTAAATGTTGGGTAGATAAAATGTAAAAAATGTTTTGTTAAATAAAGATTTATAAAAAAAAAAAAAACAGGTAATTTGAATGTTTGTTGTCAAAAAGTCTGATCGTGTGTATGGGCCTTTAGAGGTGATTTATTCTTCCAAAGCAAACACACCTTTGCACACTGGTTCTGACTGGGATTCCAATGTTTCTCTTCTCCCTTCTCTCTCTCTCAGCTAGTATAACCAAGTGCTGATGGAGAGTTGGAGGGGCAAACAAAGGTGCTGTGCAGAGACCCAGCGACCCCCTTATCAACCAATGACATCATAATGACAACCAATGGCAGCAGCTAAAAGGTTGTAATGGTGTACATTGAAAACCTGTGGCTTTGTGTAACTTAGGCTATATACACACTATAGGATTTTCCAACAACAAAACTGTGGATTTTTTCCAAAGGATGTTGGCTCAAACTTGTCTTGCATACACATCTATGTTGTCGGAAATTCCAAATGTCAAGAACATGGTGATGTACAACACATACAACGAGCTGAGAAAAATGAAATCAAGCTCTTGTGCTTTATTCCAAGCATGCATGGACTTTTGTGCATCAGAATTGTGTACACACACTTGGAATTTTTGACAACAAGTCTTGTCAGAAAATTTGAGAACCTCGGTGCAGGTGGTCAGCCTTCCGGGGGAGGAGTCTGAGAATGGTGCGTGTCTGCACCTAGCGTCCTGGCGTGCTCCATGCCCCCCGCCGTGCGAACAATGCCGCCGCTGCGGCTTGAGGACCTCCTCTGATCCCCCCTGCGCCGTCCGGACCCAAGGCGGTATCCCGCCGTGAGAGTTGATCTCCTCTCCTCTCCTCTCTGACCTGTCCCCTCGTCTCTCCCCCTCGAGCCGGGTTGCGCTGCACGGCGCCGGGCGGTTCTCCCGGTAAAAGTGTGGGCCCCCTGTGGGGCTGTGGTGTTCCCGGCGGTGGAGCGGAGGTACGCCGTCTAGCGCTGTCAGCACAGTGCAGTACAGAGCTCGGCTAGCCTCGGTAAGCCTCGGAAGGCTTTCGTAGAGCCAAAGAAGAGCTCTGGAGCCATCTACTGGACAAAACAAGATACTGTGACTGGAGACATAGGATGGCACTTTGAATAAAAAAAGGAAAAAAAATCTCCAAAGAAGGTCAGTATATGGAAAAAAAAAATCAGAATCCGTAGGAAAATGCCGATCGTCTGGTTGAATAAAATCTATACGGCAAACCATCACGGGGTAAATGGACATATAATATAAAATATTGAAAACACTCCGCAGTATAATCTTTGTGAATTAAATGAGACTCTTTGGAAAATCTGCTAGATAAATGCCATTGTAAAATGGTCTGCTGAGGTAACTGAAGGAGGCAAGTAAACAAGAGGTATAGATGTTAAGTGAACTTCTTTAATAAAGTAAATAAATGGGAAAATTATTTTGATACCGTGCGAGTCCGTGAGAACATCAGTAAAAAAACATCAGTAAAAATAACAAACGGAGTGAAGAAAATCGATTATGTTGTGGTAGACAAAAAGGAATATTAACGTTATACTGGTGTAAATCTGTTGATAAACCCGAAAACACTGGGACAGTAAGAAACCTTAAAATTATATCCCAGCCTGTGGCAGTTGCGGATACCCCAGGATAATAAATATAACAAAGAGCAAACTGAGGTAGAACCAGGAGAGAAAGGAAAAAAAAGGGGGAGAGAAGGGCGAAGGGGATCAGATAAAAATAGTAATAGAGGTGTGTAACCATCTCTGATTGCGATGAAGGGAAAAACAGCAAAAGCAGGGGTCACCCCGAAATCACCACGTCGGAGCTTGGTAGCCAGTCCTGGGGCAATGAATAAATATGTCACACAGATGGCAGCTACAGAGAAGCAGTATGCTGAAAAATCTCAACCTCAACATACAAAAACCCAACAGACGGAAAGTAGCGATAAAAGGGAAAGAGAAAAGAGTAAAAAAGAGAAAAGAAAACACCAAACGCAAAATATCTCTACACATGAAGTAGAAGTATCACTGGATGGCTCTCCAGAAGAAGAAACAGGTTCCTCAACTGAACTAGATGGAGGAGAAAAAGTTTTAACAACCCAACAGATACAACAAGATAATCCCCAAGTTTTGCCCACTAAAAATGAGATAATCTCTATGTTTGCAGCTCTGGAAAATACCATGAAATGTGAAATGGAAAGACTGCATAAGAATCTGGGACATATACTTGAAAGGGTAGAAGAGGTTGAAAAAAAAGTGGAAAAAGACACGAATATAATAAAGAACCTGAAAGCAGAAATATAAAGTTTAAAAACAATACAACAAGATCAAGCATTTAAGATTGAAATTCAAGAAAACAGAGACAGAAGGAAAAATCGAAGAATACGCGGAGTTCCTGACCCACAACAACATGAGGATTTGAGTGAGATAATTAAGAGGATTTGTAACCCCCTAATGGACAAAGAAATAGCTAATGCGATAAATGTAGAAAGGGCATATAGAGTAAGAAAACCTAAGGGTCTCCCACAAGAAACGCCAAGGGATATCATAGTGAGATTTCAAAACGAAGAAGTAAAATACCAAATATGGAAGAATATAAGATCAAAAGCTCCATTAAGATATGAAGGAAATGACATTCAGATATTTCAAGATTTGGCACAGGAAGAGGCGGAGAAGAGCCCTAAAACCACTATTGACAGTATTGGTTGAGAATGAAGTACAATATAATTGGGGGTTCCCTGCAAGCTTAATAGGAAGAAAAAATGGCCGGACAGCAAGTCTGAGATTTATAGAAGAAACAGCAGAATTCTGTAGAAAATTAGAGATCCCGGTTCCGAGAGGAGAGGCTGGGGGCGAGGGGAGAAGTGGGGGAGACGAAAATCAGGCCCTCCCCTCCCTTCCGGGAGGTGGAGGGGGGAGGGGAAAACGAGATAGATATAGATGAAAATGAATGAGAGAGGAGAGTCCCAGATTGTTGGGACATTTTTTCTTTTTTTCCTCCTCCTGATTTTCTCCGTCATGTTCCCCCCCCTCCCTCCTAGGCTTAGCTTGGGGGGGAGGGGGAGGTGGGTCCGGGGGGGTTTTGGGGGTGGGGGGAGGGCATGGTGGGGGTTGGGGAGCCCCAGGTATGCGAGAGAACCATCTTGGCAAGGAAAGGCGAGATTGGTGATGGCACTGTTAAACAGAATTCCACCCTAGGGCCAAGGGATAAATGGAGCGGGAGGGTTCCAGATAAAAGGTCCCAGACCATTAGGTCAATTTTACATCTAACGAGGGTACAGGGAGGGGGGAAGGAGGGAAAGGTAATAGGTGGAGGGAGGTGGGGAGGGGGAAGGGTGGGAGGGTTAAATCTGTTGACACGAAACCACTACGCTTAGTAAAGAAAAATAGAAAAAACTTAAGTGTGTACAATGTCAGAAATTAAAATAGCAACATATAACGTGAGAGGAATGAATTCTCCAAAAAAAAGGAATAATATACTGAGGGAGTTGGAGGGAAACTCTATAGATATTGTTTTTCTGCAAGAAACGCACTTGGCTTTAGATTTATGTATCAGGTTAAACACGCAGATGTTTCCAACCTGGTACTATGCTGATACCCCATGTAAGGGCTCTAGGGGAGTGGCAATTGGGATCTCTAAAAAGATCAACTGGAAAGTGGAAGAATTAAAGGTGGACCCACAAGGGAGGTTCCTTTTTGTGAAAGGACATTTGGAAAGAAATAGATATACATTGGTGAACATCTATTGTCCTAATAAAGGCCCAAAGAAATACCTAAATAAAATCTTGAATATATTAGAAACATATAAACAGGGCCACATAATTTTGGGGGGCGACCTAAATTTTGCTATAGACCCACACTTAGATAGCACCTCACAGGGTTTAGCACATGAAAACAAACAACATAGAATTCAAAAAAAGAGGATGTTGCAGCAACAATTAATGGACACTTGGCGTATATTTAACCCAGGAAAAAAAGACTACACGTATTACTCTGTAGTACACGATATGTATGTCAGATTGGATTATATACTAGTGGACCACGAATTGTTAGAAAATATACTAGAGGTCAAAATAGGATCCATAACCCTCTCGGATCATGCGCCTGTAATAATAAAATTAAAAGATCCAGGAAAAGAATATAGAAAAGGGCCATGGAGACTAAATGAGACTCTTTTGGAAAACACGGAATTAGAAAATATTATTAAAAATGAAATTGAACAATACTTTTTAGTAAATGACTCAGAGGAGATCCCAAGGGCCACACTCTGGGAGGCCCACAAAGCCCTAATTAGGGGGAAATTAATCTCCATAGGATCTTGGGGGAAAAAAAAAGTGAAAAGAAGCAGAATGATTTAAAAAAAGAACTTTATATATTAGAACAAAAGCATAAGGGTCAACCGGACAAAAATATATATAAAGAAATAATATATAAACGTACTCAATTAAATAATAGATTGGAACAAGAAGCAAGGAAAACCTATAAAAATGTGGCTAAAGAAAGATACATGTGGGGGAATAAGACGGGGAAACACCTGGCTAGATTAGTAAGAGATAAAAAAGCTATTAATTACATAGAAAAGATCAAAAACGCGAAAGGTGAAATACAATATAGAACATCAGAAATAGCAAACGCATTTAAAACATATTACAGCGCCCTATATTCAATCAGGACCAAGGAGACTGAAAGTCAGAAGGAGACCAGAAAAATTAAAATACAAGAATACCTGAGGGAGATAGATCTGCCAAGGATAACCCCCGAGATGTCTAAAAGTTTAGAGGACCCGATTACGCCTGAGGAAATTGATAACGCAATAAAGGACATGCCCAATGGGAAAAGCCCAGGACCAGATGGTTTCACCATCAGGTATTATAAAAAAATTTAAACAGCAGTTGATCCCACAGTTATGTAATCTTTGGAACAAACTGGCAGAGGATGAACTCCTGAGGAAAGAATCACTCCTAGCAAACATTACACTCATTCCAAAACCTGGCAAAGATGGTTCGATTTGCTCTAATTACCGCCCAATTGCACTGCTCAACACAGATATTAAACTATATGCAAAAGTATTAGCAACAAGGATAAAAAATCTGTTCCCAGAATTGATCAACGGAGACCAAGTAGGATTTGTACCAGGAAGGGAGGGCCGAGACAACAGTCTCCGAACGTTGTTGTTAATGGGGAAAGATAAGGAAACCAATCCTCCAATGATCTTGGTGTCGATTGATGCGGAAAAAGCTTTTGACCGAGTGGATTGGTGCTTTATAATGGAAACTTTACAGACTTTGGGTTTTGGCCCAAAAATGTTGAAATAGGTAAATAATCTATATACATATCCATCAGCCAGAGTGGGGGTAAACGGGAGTATGTCGTCCGCATTTGACATGCGAAACGGTACAAGACAGGGGTGTCCCCTTTCGCCTTTACTATACGTGATTGCTTTAGAGCCCCTATTAGCAAAAATACGAAATAACTCAGTCATAGAAGGAATAAGAAGGGGGGGGGGGGGAGCATAAAGTGGCGGCATATGCGGATGACATACTCCTATATATGATCAACCCCCAAACATCGATGCCAGGCCTGATAAGGGAGATTAGAGATTATGGGGCCCTCTCTAATTTTAAAATTAATCCAACTAAAACAGTTATCCTGAACATTGGATTAGATTTGCAGGAAGAGGAAAAGATACGGCATAAATTCCCCTTTACATGGGAAAAAAAAGAAATAACATACCTAGGGATCAAATTAACAAAGACAATTCGGGGGCTATATCAGGCTAACTATATCCCACTAATAAATGAAGTAAAAGCGTTACTTATGAAGATGAATAAAGGAACGATATCATGGATGGGAAGAATTAATGTGCTGAAGATGATGGTATTACCAAAAATTATATATAAAATGCAAATGCTTCCGATAAATATTCCAATTGTTTTTTTTAATACATTAAGATCTTTATTTCTAAAATTTATATGGCAAAACAAAAAACCTAGGATAAAGCACAATTTATTAACTAGAAAAAAAAATAGGGGAGGGGTGGCACTACCAGATATACACAGATATTATTTAGCAATTATTTTAACGAGAGTGGTCGAAAGCACTAATTTAAACACCAAAAAGAAATGGGTAAAAATGGAGGAGATATCGATGGGGTCACAAATACAAAAAAACATCTGGATTCCACCAAAATTCAGATTTATTAGTAATACTACACATGAAATCACCCTAACAGCACTGAAAAAATGGGATATAATACACCGTAAAAATAAATGGCAATACAATTCACCACTAATCCCTCTCGGGGGCACGAGTTTTTTTTCACCAGGATATGATACACCACTAGGGAACCAATTGAAGGATCTACAATTAAAAGATATTATAAGGGAGGGGAAGCTAATGTCAAAAGTAGACTTAATGACGAAGTATAAATGGCAAAAATTTAAAGATTGGGAATACCTACAGATACAGCACTTTGTTAATTCTATCCCAAAACCAATAAGAAAAGAAAATAGGTTAACGCCATTGGAAAAACTATGTATAAGGAAAACAGCACTTAAACATGGTGTTTCACAGCTATATGACTGTTTGTCTGAAATGGAAGGCCAAGGAAATATCCCATTTATAGCTAAATGGGAAAAAGACTTGGGCTATAAAGTGGATGAGACCCAAATGATTAACTTGGTATATGACTCTGTATTCGATATAAGATCAATAGAATTAAATTAGAAATGTTTAACGAGATGGCATTTTATCCCTGATAAATTACATAAAATGGACGCCTCCAACTCTAAGTTATGTTGGAGAGAATGTGGTACATTAGGAACAATATTCCATTTCTGGTGGGAATGCCCAGTAATAAATCAATACTGGAGTAAAATAATAGAGTATATAGAGAAAATAACAGGGCAAAAAATACCATTAACGCCAGGGGAGTGTCTGTTTCTAGGAGTAGATGAAAAAACAAGTAAGCAACTTAACAGAAGAACAAAAAACTCACTAGTACCCATTTTACTCAATGCTGCAAAAGCCATAATCCCAAAAAATTGGCTACAGGTGAAAAAACCCTTGATTCGCGAATGGATTCAAAGAATAGAATACATCAATAACATGGAACATCTAAGAAAAATGGAAGAAAATAAAATGAAAAAATATCGCAGTATATGGGAAAAATGGAGATTATTCAAAAAGACGCAGCATTATACACAAGCATTAATAGAATAAAGAGTAGTGGAGTCGAGGAAGGTCAACAGATAGTGGAGAAGAGGGAAGGGTGGGAATGGGTAAATGTAATTAAGTCAAATAACTAAGATATTGGTAGCACAAATAGGTTGGTAAGGATAACTAAGTAGATGTTAGTTGAACGGTTGTCTTTGCTGTTTTTTCTTTGTCTTTTATCTCTTTTTAACTGGAACGGTTTTGCTTTTGTAATGGATAATAATAAATAGATATAAGCAATAATTGAGAAGTTTAAAAAAAAAAAAAAAAAAAAAAGAGATAGTGAAAAAGATTAAGACATCTTACCACAATGATGTTAAAAGAGATTATAAGGATTCTGATAATTAAACTGATTAGAATCTACCAATATACAAGCATTTTACTGAGTGGTAAAAAAAAAAAAGAAAAGAAAATTTGAGAACCTGCTCTCATACATTTGTTGGCGGAAATTTCGACAACAAATGTTCTATGGAGCATACACACGGTCAGACTTTCCAAAAACAAGCTCACATCCAACATTTGTTGTCAGAAAATCCTATCGTGTGTATGGGGTAAGGATAAGCCGAACACCCCCTGTTCGGTTCGCACCAGAACCTGTGAACAGACCTAAACTTCGTGTGAACTTTAGAACCCTATTAAAGTCTATAGGACTCGAACGTTCAAACTCTAAAGTGCTAATTTTAAAGGCTAATATGCAAGTTACTGTCCTAAAAAGTGTTTGGGGACCTGGGTCCTGCCCCTGGGGACATGGATCAATGCAAAAAAAAGTTTTAAAGACTGCAGTTTTTTCGGGAGCAGTGATTTTAATAATGATTAAAGTGAAACAATAAAAGTGTAATATTCCTTTAAATTTTGTACCTGGGGTGTGTCTATAGTATGCCTGTGAAGGGGCGCATGTTTCCCGTGCTTAGAACTGTCCCTGCACAAAGTGTCATTTCTGCAGGAAAAAAAGTCTTTTAAAATCACTTGCGGCTATAATGAATTGTCGGCTCCCGTAATACAGAGAACACTCATTGAAAGTCATTGATAAAATAAAAATAAAAAAAGCGTGGGGTTCCCCCAAATTCAATTACCAGGCCCTTCAGGTCTGGTATGGATATTAAGGGGAACCCCTCGTCAAATGTAAAAAAAAATTGACATGGGGGTCCCCCTAAAAATCCACACCAGACCCTTTATCCGAGAACGCAACCTGGCAGGCTGCAGGAAAAGAGGGGGGACCAGAGAGCGCCCCCTCCTGAACCATACCAGGCCACATGCCCTCAACATTAGATTTCTCCCATAGACTTGTACAGGGTGTTCCCGGCTTTTCGAATTTGCCACGAACACCCCAAATTGTTCACTGTTCGCCGAACAGGCGAACAGGCAATGTTCGAGTCGAACATGAGTTTGACTCGAACTCGAAGCTCATCCCTAGTATGGGGTGTGGCAGCACGCAGGTAAAATCACCTGGTTGTATTCAGGATGGGAAATATGTGTGTCCTAGATTCAGGCTTTATGCAGACTTTTACAATTAGAGGGGAAGAGTTAATGAGCCCAGCTGTAGTAAGTGGGCTCATTAAGACCTCTACAAAAAACCCCAGCATGCATAGGGAGATGCTCCATCCTGGAACCAGTTTTGTGTGTATAGACTGGGGAGTCTGAGATCTGTTCTGTGCGGTGAGTTAACGCCTGTGTGGCAAACCTCTACAATAGGGACAGGGACTGGGGCAGCACAAGGCTGCACCCAGTTGTTAGACAGGGAGTCTACGTGTGTAGTTAGAGGTCAAGCTGACCAGGATTTATTTTCTTGTTTTATTTTGTTTGGCTGTTATATGTATCACTGCATGTAGCCTAAATAAACCGGATCTTTTGTTTTTTGCACCTACAACGCTGTCTGCTGTGCCTGACTTTGTGTTGTGAACCCATCCAGGGGGTCACACACACCCGCTACCGAGCGAACCCCCTCACAGTTGGTGGAGAATTTTGGCAGTTTTTTTTTTTTTTTTTTTTGTTAAGGCCAGCATGGAGGAGATACTGAGACAGCTGGCTCTAGCAAATGCAAACCAGCAGCAAACAAATGCAGCTTTACAAAAGAGCCTTGCAGCTCAACAACAAGCCCAGCAGCAGGCAAATGCAAATCAGCAGCAGAGTTTGGAAGCCCAGCAGCAGGCAAATGCAAATCAGCAGCAGACAAATGCAACTTTGCAGCAGAGTTTGGAAGCTCAGCAACAAGCCCAGCAGAGATCTGAAGCCCGCTTCATAGACCTGTTGCAGAAGCAAGAGCAGAATTTTCAACAGCAAATAGAGACATTGATACAGCAACGTCGCAGACCAATGAAGCAAGTGGGTACAATAATACCGCAACCTTTGGTGTGAGCCGTTTACTGACAAAAATGACTGGAGAGGATGATCCGGAGGTGTTTTTGACCACATTTGAAAGGACTGCTGAAAGGGAAAAGTGGCCTAAGGAGCAATGGGCTGGACTGGTGGCCCCTCTGTTAACTGGGGAATCGCAGAAAGCTTATTATGACCTAGAGCCTGACCAAGCAAAAGACTATGTGGTGCTAAAAGCAGAAATATTGGCACGGCTGGGTGTCACCCTGGCAGTCCGGGCTCAGCGTGTGCATAACTGGACTTTTCAGGTTGGAAAACCTCCCAGGTCTCAAATGTATGATCTCATTCACCTGAGCAGGAAGTGGCTGCAGCCAGAGATTTTGACCGCACCAAACATTGTGGAACGTGTGGTTATGGATCGTTTCCTGAGAGCTCTTCCTACTGCCATCCAAAAATGGGTAAGCCATGGAGACCCAGAAAATGCAGATAAACTTGTGGATCTGGTTGAGAGGTACTTGGCTACAGAGAACTTGACCACCTCTTCCAGGGACTCACGGACTTTCCCCCCTAAGACCAGATCATCCCCAGTGGCGGGTAAGATGACTCCAAGGGGTGAGGGTGGAGAGAGTGAGAGGGTGGGAGTTCTACCTAAGGTCTGGCGGGAGCAGCCCAGGAAGCCCATGCTGCAAGAGGCAGCGAAAAAAATTATTTGCTACCGCTGCCGGCAAGAGGGACATATTGCAGCCAATTGCCCAGTTGTGGATGAGCCTATGCAATGTGACTTTATAAGGGAGAGACGTCAGTCGCTGTTTGCGACAGTTGCATGCACTGCCATTCGGGGACCTGAGAAACATTTATGTAAAATGTGTATTAATGGTAGACATGTTGATGTGTTGCTAGATTCAGGTAGCCTGGTAACATTGATAAAAGCTGAATTAGTTACTACAGAGGTCTCTGGGAAGAACCGGGTGGCTGTTATTTGTGTGCATGGGGACACCCGAGAGTATCCTGTAACTTCAGTGTTTTTTGAGACCCCCAAAGGTAACCTCTCTCATCAGGTGGGGTTAGTGTCTCAGTTACCACATGATGCTATTGTGGGAAGGGATTTTCCAAAATTCTGGGAACTCTGGGATTGTCCTGAGGCCCCCATTGGTGCCCCTATAAACCAGGAAGATGACCAGAATTCCTCTGGGAGTGGTGAGGACTCTCCTGAATTTCCCTTGTCGGTATTGGCGGGGGAAACTCGAGAAACTGGGGAGGAGCCAACATCCTCAGATGAAAACATGCCGTCTGTGGAGTTTTCGGATCTTGAGGTTCACAGGGAAAATTTTGCCACAGAACAGTTAAAAGACCCCACCCTAATAAAGGCACGGGAAAATGTGGTGAAAATAGATGGCAAGTTAGTGAACCCAGATAAGACTTGCCCTTATCCTTACTTCACTATGGAAAGGGACCTGCTGTATCGAGTGGCTCAAAGGGCAGAAGAAACCATTGAGCAACTTGTAGTGCCCAAACCTTACAGGAAGTTGGTGTTAGAATTGGCTCATGGACACATTCTGGGAGGTCATCTGGGGACAGAGAAAACCAGAGAAAGGGTATTGCAGAGATTCTATTGGCCTGGGGTCATGAAGGAAATAGAAAAGTATTGTTCCTCCTGCCCTGTGTGTCAGAAGTCGGCACCTATGCCACATTTCCGTAACCCACTGGTACCTCTTCCTATCATTGAGGTCCCCTTTGAAAGGATCGCAATGGATTTGGTAGGTCCGATAATGAAGTCTGCTAGGGGGCATCAGTACATTTTGGTTATATTGGACTATGCCATCCGTTATCCGGAAGCAATTCCTCTCCGAAATACCTCGGCCAAAACCATAGCCAAAGAGCTATCCCTTGTTTTTAGCCGCGTGGGTATTTGTAAGGAACTGCTTACGGACCAAGGTACACCCTTTATGTCCCGGGTTATGAAAGAATTATGCAAGTTGTACAAAGTGAAGCAATTGCGTACATCTGTGTATCACCCCCAAACAGATGGGTTGGTTGAAAGATTCAACAAAACCCTAAAACAAATGTTAAAGAAGGTGGTGGATAGAGATGGAAAGAATTGGGATTGTCTAATACCCTATCTGATGTTTGCCATTAGGGAGGTACCCCAATCCTCTACGGGTTTCTCACCCTTCGAGTTGCTCTATGGGAGACACCCAAGAGGGCTGCTGGATATCGCCAAGGAAACTTGGGAAAATGAGAGTTCTCCTCACAGGAGTGTGATTGAGCATGTCGCCCTGATGCAAGATAGAATTGCACAGGTAATGCCAATTGTAAAGGAACATTTAACCCAAGCGCAGTTAGCACAGCAGAGAGTGTACAACCGTGGGGCCAAGACACGTACTTTTTCTCCGGGGGATAGGGTCTTGGTGTTAGTCCCTACGGTTGAAAGCAAATTTCTGGCCAAATGGCAAGGTCCATATGAAGTAATTGAAAAAATTAGTGAGGTGAACTACAGGGTTAGACAGCCAGGAAGGCGAAAGCCGGAGCAGATCTATCACGTCAATCTGCTGAAAGCCTGGAGGGATAGGGAATCCCTAGTCACAGAGACTTTGTCACAAGTACAGCCTGATTGCTTAGTTCCTGAGGTTGGAATAGCAGACACCTTATCGAAACCCCAACAACAGGAGGTTAAAGAGTTTGTACTTCGTAACAAAGAGATTTTCTCTGAGCTTCCGGGACAAACATCTGGCGTAGAGCATGACATTATCACCCCGCCAGGAGAAAGGGTAAAACTAAAACCTTATAGAATACCAGAGGCCCGACGGGAGGCAATACGTGGGGAGGTTCAAAGGATGCTGGAATTGGGTGTGATAGAGGAGTCCCAGAGTGACTGGTCCAGTCCTATTGTACTAGTGCCCAAACCTGATGGGAGCTGGCGGTTTTGTAACGATTTTAGACAATTAAATAAAGTTACAAAATTTGACACCTACCCCATGCCACGTATAGATGAGTTGGTTGACCGGCTGGGAACAGCCCGATATATGACAACTCTTGATCTCACCAAAGGGTATTGGCAAATTCCCCTGGCCGAGTCGGCCAAGGAGAAAACTGCGTTTGTAACCCCAGATGGGGCATTCCAATATAAGAGAATGCCGTTTGGGTTACAGAATGCACCGGCAACATTCCAGCGGAAAATGGATAAGATTCTGAGGCCCCATCATAAATATGCTGCAGCTTACCTGGATGATGTGATTATCCATAGCACAGACTGGGTCTCACATTTGCCAAAAGTACAAGCAGTCCTAGACTCTATCCGGGAAGCTGGGTTTACGGCCAATCCAAAGAAGTGTACCATTGGACAGGAGGAGGCCAAATATCTTGGGTACACTATTGGGAGGGGGGTGATAAAACCCCAAGTCAATAAAGTCGAGGCCATACAGAGTTGGCCACGTCCCAACAGCAAGAAACAGGTACGAGCCTTTCTGGGAATCGCTGGCTATTATCGACGATTCATTCCCCATTTTGCTTCTCAGGCTGTGCCCCTCACCAACCTGACAAAAGGGAAAGAGTTGGTTATGGTTAAATGGTCCCCAGAGGCTGAGGAAGCATTTCAGTCCTTAAAAACAGCCTTATGTAGCCAGCCAGTGTTGTACTCACCAGACTTCTCTAAGGACTTTGTTGTACAAACTGATGCATCAGACGTTGGATTAGGAGCAGTGTTATCCCAGGTCTGGAACGGGGAAGAGCACCCAGTCATTTACCTCAGCAGGAAGTTAAAGTCCCATGAGGTAAATTACTCCACGATTGAGAAGGAATGTTTAGCAGTGAAGTGGGCTCTAGATTCCCTTCGGTACTATCTGCTAGGTAGGCACTTTGACCTGGTGACTGATCACGCTCCTTTAAAGTGGATGGCTCAAAACAAGGAGACCAATATAAGGGTAAATAGGTGGTTCCTGGCCCTACAAGAATTTAACTTTACAGTTAAGCATCGCCCTGGTGTTAAAATGGGGAATGTGGATGCTTTGTCTCGGATACATGCGTGTCTGGCTGCTTGTGTTACAACCCCAAGGTTGAAACAAGAGGGGGGGGTATGTGGCAGCACGCAGGTAAAATCACCTGGTTGTATTCAGGATGGGAAATATGTGTGTCCTAGATTCAGGCTTTATGCAGACTTTTACAATTAGAAGGGAAGAGTTAATGAGCCCAGCTGTAGTAAGTGGGCTCATTAAGACCTCTACAAAAAACCCCAGCATGCATAGGGAGATGCTCCATCCTGGAACCAGTTTTGTGTGTATAGACTGGGGAGTCTGAGATCTGTTCTGTGCGGTGAGTTAACGCCTGTGTGGCAAACCTCTACAATAGGGACAGGGACTGGGGCAGCACAAGGCTGCACCCAGTTGTTAGACAGGGAGTCTACGTGTGTAGTTAGAGGTCAAGCTGACCAGGATTTATTTTCTTGTTTTATTTTGTTTGGCTGTTATATGTATCACTGCATGTAGCCTAAATAAACCGGATCTTTTGTTTTTTGCACCTACAACGCTGTCTGCTGTGCCTGACTTTGTGTTGTGAACCCATCCAGGGGGTCACACACACCCGCTACCGAGCGAACCCCCTCACAGGGGCATAAAAGGCAGTCTTGATCCGATCCCTTCGTTGGTTTGTATACAATTTTTAGGCATTGTGCCAAGGCATCCCTGAAACAACCTGAAGGCATCCCAGGGTGCCTGGACACCCTGGGTGAAAAAGGCTGGCATAAATCATGATAACTGTCTATAAGTTTGTGCGCAATAAGGTTAGCATTGGAGATGGATGTACATATACAGCGATGTTTAACCACTACAGATCCGCGCTATTGCCAAATGACGGCAACAGCGCGGACCTACATTTCCGGGACTACGTCTATTGACGTCGTCCCGGATACGAGCGGCCTGCGCGCCCCCTGAGGGGCGCGCGCGGCGCGCTCTGTGATCGGCGAGTCCGTGAGACTCGCCTGATCACCGATCCGTGCAAGGGGTCGATCCCGACCCCTTATCACGTGATCAGCTGTCAGCCAATGACAGCTGATCATGTGATAGAACGGAGCCGGTAATCGGCTATTATTCCTCCTCGCGCTGACAGCGCGAGGAGAGAAAAAAAAGCCGATCACCGGCGGCCGTGATCGGGACATCAGTCCCGATCACGGCCAGCAATACAGCTGACCACCTGCCCCCTGCCAGTGCCCACCTGCCCACCGCCGTGCCATCCTGAATAAAAGTAAGTGCCCCCCATCAGTGCCCCCCATCAGTGCCCATAGTGCCCACAGTGCCACCTACAGTGCCACCCACAATGCCACCCACAGTGCCATCCAGCAGTGCCACCAACAGTGCCACCCACAGTGCCCACAATCTGCCTCAAAGGTGCTGCGACCCAGTGCCGCCCATCAGTGCCCAGCAGTGCCGCCCATCAGTGCCCAGCAGTGCCGCCCATCAGTGCCCAGCAGTGCCACCTATCAGAGCCACCTATCAGTGCCACCTATCAGTGCCCATCAGTCCCATCTATCAGTGGTACCTATCAGTGCCCATCCGTGCCACCCATCCGTGCCACTTATCCGTGCCACCCATCCATGCCATCTTATCTGTGCCCATCTTTGCCCATCAGTGCCGCCTTATCTGTGCCCATCGGTGCCGCCTTATCTGTGCCTATTAGTGCCGCCTTAACTATGCCTATCAGTGCCCACCAGTGCAGCCCATCAGTGCCCACCAATGCAGCCCATCAGTGCCCACCAATGCAGCCCATCAGTGCCCACCAATGCAGCCATCAGTGCCGCCTAATCAGCGCACTTCAATGAAGGAGAAATATGACCCGTTTGCAAAATTTTATAACAAACTATTAAAACATGATTTATTTTTTTTTATTTTTTTGCATCTTTTTTTGTTTGTTTAGCAAAAAATAAAACTCCGAGCTGTAACTAAATACCACCAAAAGAAAGCTCTATTTGTGGGAAAAAAATGATAAAAATTTCATTTGGGTACAGTGTTGTATGCCCGCGCAATTGTCATTCAAAGTGCATCAGCGCTGAAAGCTGAAAATTGGTCTGGGACTGAGGGGGGTTTAAGTGCCCAGTAAGCAAGTGGTTAAAGAATGAACGTATCTATTGGTTCACTGCTTTCTAATCGCCCTGATGAACATTTTACAATATTTTACAATATTTGTTGACTTGTTCATAGAATGATAGGTATGGGACAGGTATCTATATATTGGCCCTGTGTGCGTGGCTGTCTAGGAAATGTGTTAAATTAAGGTGAAGCGCATCCAGCTTGTGGTCATCATTTTCCAGTCTTTGCCATTTGTGTTTGTTTTCCAGAGTAGATTTCCTGAATAGCTATAACCGACTCTCTTCCTTGAGATGGGAACATATATTATAGGCTTATGTCCTTTCCACAGCAAGCTCTCAGAATTGTTTTTATTGCGTTTTTGTAAATGCACTAACTTTTTTAAACTTTATATCTTTATTAATTTCTTTTTCATTACAAACATCACAAACAACCTTTCCATAAAAAAAAAAGTAAGAACACAATACCATTTTTACATATCCCTATCCCACCCTTCCTTTTCCTACATTCGTCACCTCCCCACTCATACACACCCACTCCTCATACTTCCTTCTTATTAAAAAGTACCATCATTCATTTTCTCCCACCATACCTTCCATATCCTGTCAAATTTTTTAATTCCTCCTTGTCTTATATATGCTACTCTTTCTTTAAGGATAACTCTGTTCATATTTTGCACCCACTCTCCACTCGTTGGAGGTGTAGAGGATTGCCATTTCTGGGCTATAAGTTTTCTAGCTTGAAAAAAGCACCTTAATTTTGCTAGGTTGCCATCTTTAGGTTCACTACTCCCCTTGATCCATCCCAGTACGCATCCCACCGGTTCTATTTCTACTAACGTCTCAAAGACATGACTAACTATCCTCACCACCTCCCTCCAGTACCGATGTAACTTAGGACATCTCCAGAACATGTGGATCATGTCTCCTTCTATCCTTCCACATCTAGGACAAGCTGCATCACTCCTTCTGCCAAACTGGGCCATCCTCTTAGGGGTATAATATTCTCTATACAGTAAGAGTAAATGTGAGAACTTTTGAGATGGGGAAATGGACACCCAAGGTGCCACCTCAAGAATCCTCTCCCATTGATCTTCCGAAATGTTACCCACATCCGTCTCCCATTTTTTCCTATTTATTTGACCCTGTTTTTTCCCCTGGTATTCCTTACACAACTCTGCATACACTTTAGATATTAATCCTTTCCCCCATTCTGCTCGGAGTAGGTCCTTAATTACTGGCATCTCGCTCCATACTATTGCTGCCCCCTCAAACTGCTTTTCCAGGGCATGCCTAATCTGCAAATATCTAAAAAAGGACTTTTTCAGAATTAGAAACTGATTCCTTAATTCTTGGAATTGCTTCATTTTGCCATTCTGATAAATTTGATGAACAAAATTTATACCCCTTCTTTCCCATTCCCTTACTTGTCCTATTTTTAGAACCTCATCTAGCTTATTATTTGCCCATAGGGGGGAGTATTCTGTAAATCCCCTATATCCCAGTATTCTTTTAGTTATCTCCCACACCTTTATCATTAACCCTAGAGTAGGGACCTCTCGTACCACAATCCCTGCCTCTAACGCCACTACCAGTGGTCTTCCAAGCAGTTGTTCAAGGGGAGTTCCCTTTTTCCAACCCCCCCTCTACCTCCTCTCCTGCCAAATGCTGTAACTGAGCTGCTAGGAAGTAGTTAAATGGGTGTGGGAGTGCAACTCCCCCCCCTTTACTTGGAAGTTGCAGAGTCTTTAACCCAATGCGTGCTTGTCCCCCTTTCCACATCAGTTCTCTAAATATGGAGTCCATCTTATAGAACCAGTCCTTGTGTATCCATACTGGCGAATTGTGTAAAACATACAAAAGTTGCGGCAGAAGTATCATTTTAATAAGGTTACAACGACCTGCTGCTGATAGAGGTAGTTTCTTCCATATATTAGTTTTTTGTTTAAATTTAGATAGCAATGGGGCCAGGTTGTTTACCACATATTGTTTAGGATCTTTAGTAATGCAAATACCCAGATATTTCATCTCACTCACTATCTGGATATGTGCGGCTTCACACGGTAGGGGGCTATCCAATGGGTCTATAGGCAGTATGCCGGATTTATCCCAGTTTATTTTTAGGCCCGCAAGATGTCCAAAATTAGTTATTCTGTACATCACTTCCCCTATTGAGTGCTGGACATCACCGAGAAGCAGAAGGAGGTCATCTGCAAATAATACTACTTTTTCTTCTTCCTCTCCTCTCTTAAAGCCTTTTATCCTCATATTTGATCTCAGGGATATAGCCAGGGGTTCGATCGCCATAGCAAACAAGAGGGGAGACAGGGGGCACCCCTGCCTCGTGCCTCTCTTCAGTCGGATCCCGGCCGAACTCTCATTATTTATTGTAATCCTTGCTTCCGGGGATCTATATAGCATTTTAACCCATTTTATAAATACCGGGCCCACCTTATATTCCCTCAAGACTCTCCACAGATAGCTCCACTCTAGCGAGTCAAAAGCCTTAGCAGCGTCTAAGGATAAGACAGCTCTCTGGCCATCCCCGTCCACTGGTATCTGGAGATTCAAAAAGACCCGTCTTATATTTATACTCGTGGATCTCCCAGGAATAAATCCTGACTGATCAGGGTGTATAATTTTTCCTATCACTCCGTTCAATCTCCTTGCCAAAACCTTGGCTAGGATCTTTACATCCAGGTTCAACAGAGAGATAGGTCTATATGATGAGGGAGCCAGGGGGTCCTTGTTTTCCTTTGGTAGCACTATTATATTTGATTCTCTCATTGAGGCCGGGAGTTCTCCTACTTCTATCGCCCAGTTAAGAGTTTTTAGGAGCTCCGGGATTAGCACCTCGCCAAAATGGCGATACACCTCCACCGGGAGGCCGTCTGGGCCTGGAGCCTTCTGGCCTGCCATTTCCCGCACTACACACTGAATCTCTTCCACCGTTATAGGGCCATCTAGCATTTCCCCATCTTCTTTAGAGAGATGAGGTATTACCATGGACTAAAAAATATGTCCATTTCCTCCCTCATCTCGGCCTGGCTGGATTGATATAGATCCTCATAATAAGCTCTGAATCTCTCTAAAATATCTGTTTTATTTGTGGATATCCTACCATCTGCCATACTAATCCTTGATACCATGGACGGGGTTGAATTTGTTTTCACCAAGCATGCTAGCATCCGACCCACCCTTTCTCCTTCCCCAAATGCTAGTTGTTTCTGAAATATGAATTTATTTTCAGCCTTCTCTAGCATTATATGGCGATACTCCTGCTGCGCTTTTAGCCATTGTCCCTGGTTCTCTGGTGTTGGGTTTTTTATATACTGGATTTCTGAGTTTACCACTCTCTCTGAAGCAGAATCTTCCCTTTCCCCAAACTGTTTTTTAATTTTAGACATCTGTTGTATCAAAAGACCTTGAAGGTAGGCTTTTAATGCATCCCATACTATCCCCGGTGAAGCCGAACCTGTAATCAAATTTACATATTTTTTAAGTAGGCTTAACACTTCCTTTGGATCTCTCATAAGCTCCAACCATACGGGGCTAAATCTCCATCCTCTTTGCTGGTTTCTCTCCCCTATATCTAAGAGGGCCTTCATTGCTGAGTGATCCGATAAGCTTCTTGGCATATAGTTTATTTTGTTTACTAGTGCCACTGCCTCATCGTTCCCCATGATCATGTCTATCCTTGACAAGGTTGAATATGTGGCGGAAAAGCACGAGAAAGAGCGAGATTTTGGGTTCTGAATTCTCCAAAGGTCCTTCAGACCCATTTCTCCCATGAACTGCGATAAGCAGTTCTCCCTTATGCCTCCTTGCTGAATTCTCCCACTGGGGAATCTATCCATTATTTTGTCAATAACCATATTAAAATCCCCAATTAATATTAATGGGACTTCCGGCTTGTCCAGCACAAACTCAACCAAGTCATACAGAATATCCATAGTGGAAGGTGGTGGTATGTAAACATTGGCCAAAATCAGGGACTTTCCCTCTAATTTACCATATAAAAAAATATACATCCCTTGCTCATCAATCTTCACCTGAGAGCAATTACAGTGCCTTGCGAAAGTATTAAAGTTTAAAGCCAGATTTGGATACAAAAAGATTTCCCAAGCTTTAAACATCCCAAGGAGCACTGTGCAAGCGATCATTTTGAAATGGAAGGAGTATCAAACCACTGCAAATCTACCAAGACCTGGCCGTCCCTCTAAACTTTCAGCTCAAACAAGGAGAAGACTGATCAGAGATGCAGCCAAGAGGCCCATGATCACTCTGGATGAACTGCAGAGAACTACAGCTGAGGTGGGAGAGTCTGTCCATAGGACAACAATCAGTCGTACACTGCACAAATCTGGCCTTTATGGAAGAGTGGCAAGAAGAAAGCCATTTCTCAAAGATATCCATAAAAAGTCTCGTCTAAAGTTTGCCACAAGCCACCTGGGAGACACACCAAACATGTGGAAGAAGGTGCTCTGGTCAGATGAAACCAAAATCCAACTTTTTGCCCACAATGCAAAACGATATGTTTGGCGTAAAAGCAACACAGCTCATCACCCTCAACACACCATCCCCACTGTCAAACATGGTGGTGGCAGCATCATGGTTTGGGCCTCCTTTTCTTCAGCAGGGACAGGGAAGATGGATAAAATTGAGGGGAAGATGGATGCAGCCAAATACAGGACCATTCTGGATGAAAACCTGTTGGAGTCTGCAAAAGATCTGAAACTGGGACGGAGATTTATCTTCCAACAAAAAGAGCTGAAAACTGCTGTTCACAAACGCTCTCCATCCAACCTCACTGAGCTCGAGCTGTTTTGCAAGGAAGAATGGGCAAGAATTTCAGTCTCTCGATGTGCAAAACTGATAGAGACATACCCCAAGTGACTTGCAGCTGTAATTGCAGCAAAAAGTGGCTCTACAAAGTATTAACGCAAGGGAGCCGAATAATTTTGCACACCCCATTTTTCATTTTTTTATTAGTTAAAAAAGTTTCAAAAATCCAATAGATTTCGTTCCACTTCACAATTGTGTCCCACTTGTTGGTGATTCTTCACAAAAAATTAAAATGTTATATCTTTATGTTTGAAGCCTGAAATGTGGCAAAAGGTTGAAAAGTTCAAGGGGGCCGAATACTTTCGCAAGGCACTGTAAATGAAACCCCCCTTTTAATAAGAATACTAACCCCCCTGGAAAAGGAGGTATAACACGAGTGATATTGAATATGATATTCCTCCCACCCCAGCTGTGTAATAGTAGCTTTTGTGAAATGTGTCTCCTGGAGGAAAAGAAGCATTGCTCCATGAGACCTAGCCGTCAACTTGACTGCAGTCCTCTTCTTCGGGTCACCCATCCCTCTAACATTCCACGAATATAGGGTAAGACTTCTCCCCCTAAACACTGTACGTTCACTCATTAATATTTATAATACCCATACCTGAAAACTAGTTTGTGTAACTCATCTTTGTTATTCCATTTTATGTGATAGACTTTTACCCTTTGTTTCCTCATAAATATATGTGCTTGCAACCCATCCTTGTTGTTCCATTTTATGTGATAAACTTTTACCCATTGTTTCATTATAAATAAATGTGCTCTATATAGTGCTCTTCTCACTCGAATATGCTTCTTCCACACTTCTCCCACCTGCCAACCATACCTTAACCACTTAAGGACCAGGCCTCTTTTTCAGACTTGGTGTTTACATGTTTAAAACAGTTTTTTTTGCTAGAAAATTACTTAGAACCCCCAAACATTTTATATTGTTTTTTTCTAACACCCTAGAGAATAAAATGGCGGTCATTGAAATACTTTTTTTCACACCGTATTTGCGCAGCGGTCTTACAAGTGCACTTTTTTGGGAAAAAATTCACTTTTTTGAATAAAAAAATAAGACAACAGTAAAATTAGCCCAATTTTTTTTTATATTGTGAAAGATAATGGTACGCCGAGTAAATTAATACCCAACATGTCACGCTTCAAAATTGCGCCCGCTCGTGGAATGGCGTCAAACTTTTAGCCTCAAAAATCTCCATAAGCGACATTTAAAAAATTCTACAGGTTGCATTTTTTGCGTTACAGAGGAGGTCTAGGGCTAGAATTATTACTCTCGCTCTACCGATCGCTGCGATACCTCACATGTGTGGTTTGACCACCGTTTTCATATGCGGGCGCTACTCACGTATGCGCTCGCTTCTGTGCGCAAGCTCGTCGTGACGGGGTGTTTTAAAAAAAAAATTTTTTTTCTTATTTATTTTAATTGATTTTATTTATTTTTACACTGTTTAAAAAAAAATGGATCACTTTTATTCCTATTACAAGGAATGTAAACATCCCTTGTAATAGAAAAAAGCATGACAGGTCCTCTTAAATATGAGATCTGGGGTCAAAAAGTCCTCAGATCTCATATTTGGGCTAAAATGCAACAAAAAAAAAAAAAAGAAAATCTGACATTTAAAAAAAATATACCTTTAAGAGGTATGGGCGGAAGTGACGTTTTGACGTTGCTTCCGCCCTCCTATGGTATAGAGACGAGTGGGGGCCATCTTAGCCTCACTTGTCTCTATGCCCAGCAGATGAAAGGACCCGATCGCCTCCGCCGCTACCGACGGCTCCGGTAAGCGGCGGAAGGTGCGGGAGGGCGGCGGGAGGGGGGTGGCAACTCTCCCGCCGCCCATAGCGGTGATCTTGTGGTGAATCCGCTGCGAAGACCACCGTTATCGTACAGCCGACCGCCGCCTGAAGAGATGGATATCTCGGTTGTGGCAGCAGCTGCTGCCGTTACCGAGATATCCCTCTTCAAAAATAGGACGTACATCGTCATGCGGCGGTCGGCAAGTGGTTAAACACCCTAGTCCCCTTACTCTGCCACCATACCCCTCCCCCTTCTCACACACTTCTCCCATCGCCTCTTTAGGCTTCTCCTGGGGCCTCCTTCTGTGACCTTCCCATACACACCTTGCCTGTAAATCACTCCGCATCTTTTCCTTATACACTACTCCCTTCCCACACCCCCTCCCCACTACTCCCCTCCCCCCCAAACACCTCCAAACAAAAAATTTACCCCATGCAGCTGATGTAGGAGGGGAGCACCCTGCCAACTCCTCCAACCCAAGGGATAGCATGCGTGGAGCTCTCCTCCCTCAGCTCGCCCTCCCCTCCCCCCTCCCCCCCATCCTCCAAATAGCATCTCACCAATTATCCCCCTCTTCCCACCTCCACCACAAGAAAAAACTCTAAAAGAAAAACTTATAAACAGACAAAGAAAAAAATACTTATGAACCCACATTCCTCTCCCCCCCCTCCAAAACAAGGAGGAGGGGGGGAGCAGAAGACAAATCAAACCCGAGAGTCCATCACTACTAAAGTCTCCGGGGATGGGTCTCCAACCACTCCTCCACACCCCCAGGGTTGTCAAATATTATAGTCCCTTCAGGAGCGTTTATCCGTAATCTTGCTGGATATAGTGACGCATAAGTCATGTTTATTTGGCGGAGTTTCCTTTTAACTTCCCCAAATTTGGCTCTTTTTCTTTGAAGGTCTGGAGAGAAATCGATACTCGAGAGCCATTATATACAATCTTACCCCTCTCCCTAGCTTTACGGGTGATAGTCTCTTTATCTTTAGAAAACAGTAACTTGGCCAAAAATGGTCTTAGGGGGGCGCCCATCTGTGGGGGTCTTGAGGGAACCCTGTGTGCCCTTTCAATGGTAAACGGTGATGAAAAAATATCCTGGCCAAACATATCCCTAAACCATTTCTCCAGGAAAGCTATAGGGTCTGAACCCTCGCACAGTTCTGGCAAACCTACGATCCGGATGTTCTTCCTCCTCATCCTATTTTCCATTTCATCTCATTTGTTTTCCTGTTTAGTTAACTGTTCTTGCATTAACCTGAGTTCCCGTATCAAAGGGGCTAAGTCATCTTCAACCCGGCCCACCCGATCCTCTAGGGCTGTGGTCCTTTCCTGGATCCCTTGGATATCCTGTCTGGCATACGATAATTCCTCCTGTATGGAGATAAGTTGAGTACTCATTCCTCCCAAGGACTCTCTACAAAGGTTGACTGCCACCAGAACCTCTTTCAATGTTGGCTCGGGCTCTGGATCTGGTTCAAGACTTCCCTGTAGTCCCTCCTCTAGTGGCCCAGTTGCCCCTTCTAGACTCATATCTTTGACCTGGCCCTGGGAGTTTACTCTTTTGTCGTTTTCCTCCACAGCCGTTGGGGGGAGGCTTGACCCATGACTTTTCCTGGTGCCTTTAGCACCTGATAGCCTATTAGTTTGGCCTTGCTGTCCTTGTTGTGGACCCTTTGGGGAGGTCTGACTAGGCCCCTGACCCGGATTATGAGCATACTTTTCTAGTTTTGCAGCCGCGGCTGCTTGACTTGCTTTGGTCGCACGATGCGATGGCATGATAGCTTTACTTTTGCTCCAAGATAATATTCCCAAATTATATATGTATACTTGATTTCTCTCTCAACAGGAGGTGGAAAAAAAGCAAGGGCCAAAAAATAAAGGAACACACACAACGTAATTTGGACTTTATAAGGCACGTTCTGGGCTATACCAAGACCTCTCTAGTTCCAAATGGATCCAAATAGCTCCGACTCCAATCAGTATGTTTAGGTGTATAAACAAGCACTTTAAAACAGGTTACAGTCCCTTTAAAGAAACGATTTACAGTTCTCAATACTCTTATGTGCAGAGGGTTCTTAGGTTTCAAGATTAAGGCAGTGGAAGAACATTACCCAGGCTTTCACACCAGAGGGCAGGAAAAAAAAAAAAACAGACCAGGGGGTGGGAAAGCACACACAACGTGGTTTGCACTCTATACGGTACACTTTAAGCTATACCGGGACTTCTATAGTTCCAAATAGATCCAGATAGCTCCTGCACCAACCAATATATTTGAGAATATAAACAGGCACTTTAAATCAAATTAAAATCCCTCCAAAGAGAGAGTTTACAGTTCTCAATACTTCTATAAGCGGAGAGTTCTTAAATTACAGGATTAGAACAGTGGGAAATCGTCCAGCAGGTAAGTATATACTGTGGAAGTTAATAGATCTTATCCATCTTCCTTCTCCTGTATGTAATCTTAATCACAGTTCACATAGATGATTCACACTCACCACCCTGCTTGGCAGTTCCCTCTCACCAGTTCCTTGGGATTGCCTGTATGCTTCTCCCTTTGTACCTCTCCACTGCATATACCAGGAGTTTCTCTCCACCTCCCCTTGCTAGTCTCATTCCTCCGGGACCCAGTCCAGCGTTTCCGTTGCAGTCAGAGAGGGAGCCATCTCCTTCATTATACCACCCACCGCCGTCAGCGCTTTTACGAATCCCAATCACTGCAGCACGGCGTGGTGATACACAGGGGGGGATGCCCAATCGTCCGGTCGGCTAAACGCAGTTTTTCCTGGCCATCCTCTGTCCGGATAGAGGCATGTAGACCGGCAGGTCAGAGGGGTGAGACGCCGCACGTTGCGGTATACTGCGGGCATGGAGGGGAGAGCGAGACTCCCACTCACTCACATGTTCGCAGCCTCCTCCTTCCCCATCCGGTCACGCCATAAATGCACTAACTTTAAAGTCTTCTAGAAGGTCTCTGTCACATACCTGGCTCGAAGAGCTTGATATCATTAGGAAGGCCTCTCTTACACCCCTGACTAGTGGCAACCCATGCATTGTGGGCACATGTGCGCCGTCCTCCCTATCCATGTGCGCAGCCCTTATAGCAGGGGTGGGCAAGGGGAGTGTTTTTTGAAGCACCTGATTAGAGCCAGAGGCTCTAATAGGCTTCAAAATAGGGTGAGCTTGGGGCGCAGAGAGTGTGCCGCAATCCAGTTTTGTGACCATAGTGAATGAATGATTGCTGTTTTCACACTACAGTGCCTCCTTGCCAATCAGGAGGCAGGTCAGTGTGATCTGTTTCCCAATTGGCCAAAGCACCAGGTGATCCTATTGGATGCCTAGTGTTGTGTAAGAGGAGACACTGGAGCCGGACTGCCCATAGGACACAGCCAGCGAGGAGAGGAGGACACAGCCAGCCCACCCGTCGCATAGTAAGTGACAGACCTGGGGGGGGGGTGGTTGGCATGCTGACAGTCCCACGAGTTGCGCAGCTGCCTCTGGTGCGAGGGTGCATCAGTATTGCACTGCCACGGAGGGGGGTAGTGCAGATTGTCTGCCGCCCCTCCCAGCAGAAAAGCACACCACCCGCCACTGCCTCTGACTCAGGGCCCCTGATAGAGTGAACAGGAAGCACGGGAATGCAGAGTGGCCCAAGTGCCTGTAGTTCTTGCTAGAAGCAGGGTAAGTATCCACGCCAGACAGAGGAAGCCGACAGTGGCCCTTAATGCAGCAGGTGAGCTGGGTAGCAGCCGATGAGCATCAGGCAGAAGTAGGCTGGTACTGCTGACAGCAGACAGGCGAGGCATATGCTGATGGCAGGCAGGAAGTAGACAGGCACAGATGGGTGGTGGGCAGGTGCCAGCAGCAGCAGGAGTGATAGCGAAGTCAGACAAGTCAGGTCATACACAGGCAGACAGATCATATACAGTCGCTTAGGCAGTGGTGTAGTCAGACCAGGGTCATGAGCAGATCAGTGAAATAGCAGTAATAGGAGCAGACAGTAGCATGTCAGGAGACAAGCCAAGGCAGATTTCAAGGAGAGGTCTGGGCAAGTTGGGTAAGGAATTAGAATCAGATGCAGAATTATAGTGTTTCTGTAGACAAGACAGCACTGCACCTGAGAACTGGCCGGGTTTAAATAGCCCATTTGGCGCCATCATCTGTTACAGAATGCACCTGAGCAAGACGATGCCCATGAGTACGCATGCGCACATGTTCGAAGTGCACATGAACAGCCATGAACTAATCTGTGGGGATGCACAGGAATTTGCACCAGAGGAGCCATCTTGTCTGTTGGTATGCCCTTCCTGGCAGTTTCCATTCAGCCACCAGATCCAATCGCTATGCAATGAGTCTGGTAGCAACAGTTATATTGTTAGAGATGTGTGGTCTACATTTGATCTATAGCAGCTTTTGCAAGGAAATCTAGGTGGAGATGGTTGATGAATGTAGCCGTACCCCCTTAGGGGCTGCTGAATGTCGTGGCCCACCTGTTCAATTGCCAATCACCTTGGAGATAATGAACAGTCAACGTGCTTGTTTTAGTATTTTTATTGAGGGATTTGAACTTGGATAAGGATGGGAATATATAGGATGCCCAATAGAATTTTAGAACAGTCAATTTGGGATGGAACTATGAACACTCTTTGTACATAACACTTCTTCAAACTCCTCCTGCACAACACTTAACTCCAGGCACAGCTAGCACATGGTTAGGCTCAACTCCGACTTAGTCCTATAGTGGACAACTGCTCCCAGCAATCCCTCTTTAGGCCCTGCCAGCCCTACTGGCTGCAGCTGCTCAATTCCTGTGCCTGTGACATTGCAATCTTCGCTGGCTCCACACCCAGCTCTGACTGTTTCCTCTCAGTCCTCTCTGGCATGTCTCTCCAGCACTCCCGATAGTACGTGTCCCTCACCAGCCCTCGTAGCTGCTCACACACCGGTGGTTCCCATCGGAAGTCTTGCCTGGCAGCACTAGCTCCTGCTGTCCTCTCTGTGCCTCCTGTCAAGATCCCATCATGCAGTCTTGAAGGGATCCTACCTGCACCCGAGTCCCAGGCCCAAGGTCACCCCCCCCAGAATGGGGGCCCCCTCAAAGGCCCCCGACAGCCTAGCACTCTATCCTCAGTTCTTCCACCCAACACCTCCCCCCAGCTGGGCTGACCCTGTGTATATCAAAGAGGCCTTTCCCCCTGCCAATCCTAGTTGGGGATTGGTCAGGGCTCCCTGAGACACCTCAGACAGCTCCATCTCTCTTCCCCTTCGCTCTTCTAGAATCCTCTAGAAGCCAGAGGGAAGTAATGGAAAGATGATGCGATCTGTGAGTCACCAGCCTATGCAGAGCCACTCCGAGCCCACACAGATCAAAACAAACAGGCATAGCTTCTACCTAGGCCTGCCTAAATTTACCTTCTCTAAAAAAAAATCCTAACTCTAGCACCTACCAAAGTAGAGGGTGCTACATTCACCCCCCCACCAGAATCCAGCTGGTCCCTCAGCTGGGAAATTTACAAAAAAATGCCTCTTGGGTCCAGGAGCAAGGGCATCCCATAAGATAAAGTGGAAGGGGTAAAGGGAAACAACTTCGATGGGGAACTGTACAAATAAATTACGTACAAAGATATATGTGTAAATTTGATGAGTATTTACATCTGTACAGAATGGATAAGGCACTCCTGACTACAGGTCCCTGCAGCTAACAGTATGCACAATCTGAGCCAGAGCATCTTTCCCTCGAGAAAGACACTCTGCCTGCAATTAACCGCTTCGCGCCCACCCTATAGCCGAAAGATGGCTTGGGGCAGACGCTATCTGCCGGGAGGCCGTCCCTGGACGTCCTCCTGTTTACTTCCGCAATGCGCGCTCCCGGGAGCACGCATCAGGGAAGTTTTGTGCTGGCCGTGTCCCTCGGACACTGCCAGTCACAGATCGCTGTAAATGGCCAGTCACAGCGGCAGTTTACAGCGTGATCGGCCTATCCAATGAGAGATGATCTCATATGTAAACATATGAGATCATCTCTCAGCGCCGCTCTCCCTCCTCACACAGACAGCGTGTGAGAAGGGACAGATGAACGGCTGCAGCGGCCGTAAGTAAAAAAAAAAAAAAGTAAAAAAAGTGCCATCCTCTCCCAGTGCCATCCGCCCCAGTACCATCCTCCCCAGTGCCATTCTCGCCCAGTGCCATCCTCCCCAGTGCCATCCTCCCCAGTGCTATCTTTCCCCAGTGCCACCTGTTAGTGATATCTGTCCCCAGTGCCATCTGTTGTCAGTGCCATTTGTCCCCAGTGCCATCTGTCATCAGTGCCACGTGTAAGTGCCATCTGTCATCAGTGCCACATAGTGCCATCTGTCATCAGTGCCACGTATTAGTGCCATCTGTCATCAGTGCCACCTGTCAGTGTCACATGCCATCTGTTGTCAGTGTCACGTGTCATCAATGCCACTTATCAGTGCCATCTGTATTCAGTGTCACGCGTCATCAGTGCCACGTATTAGTGCCATCTGTCATCGGTGCCATGTATTAGTGCCACGTAATAGTGCCATCTGTCATCAGTGCCACGTATTAGTGCCATCTGTCATCAGTGCCACGTATTAGTGCCACGTGTCATCAGTGCCACGTATAAGTGCCATCTGTCATCAGTGCCACATTTTAGTGCCATCTGTCATCAGTGCCACGTATAAGTGTCATCATTGCCACGTATCAGTGCCATCTGTCATCAGTGTCACATGTCATTGTCCTGGTGCTCCAGGGCCTTCAAAAGTGTAATAGGTAGTCAACAAGTTAGATGTGTAATTTATGCTCCTAGAACATGTGATGGCGCTCCCTGCATGTTGGGCCTCTC
Organism: Lithobates pipiens; assembly: GCF_037356315.1. NCBI lineage: Eukaryota > Metazoa > Chordata > Amphibia > Anura > Ranidae > Lithobates > Lithobates pipiens. The sequence goes on from NW_027507758.1 coordinate 212,921,472, forward strand.
TATGTGGCCAGGCTGTGAAAAAGTCCCACACATGTAATACTCAGGAGAAGTAACAGAATTTTTTGGGGGTGTCATTTGTGGTATACGCATGCCATGTGAGAAAAATAACCTATTCCAATGACAATTTTGTGGAAAAAAAAAATCTTAATTTTGCAAAGAATTGTGGGAAAAAAATGACAACATCAAAAAGCTCACTATGCCTCTTACTAAATACCTTGGAATGTCTAATTTCCAAAAAGGGGTCATTTTGGGGGTATTTGTACTTTCCTGACTTGTTCGGGTCGCAAGAAATGAGATAGGCCACCAGTACATCAGATGTGATCAATTTTGTATGATTCGCACCACAGTTTGTAGACTCTCTAACTTTCACAAAGACCAAATAATATCCACTAATTTGGGTTATTTTTACCAAAGACATGTAACAGTATAAATTGTGGCCAAAATGTATGAAGAAAAATTAATAATTTGCATAATTTTGTCACAGAAACAAAGAAATATGCGTTTTTTTTCAAAATGTTCGGTCTTTTTTCATTTATAGCGCAAAAAATAAAAACCCCAGAGGTGATCAAATACCACCAAAAGAAAGCTCTATTTGTGGGAAAAAAAAAATAAAAATTAATTTGGGTACAGTGTTGCATGACTGAGTAATTGTCATTCAAAGTGTGAGAGCACCGAAAGCTGAAAATTGGTCAGGGCAGGAAGGGTGTTTAAGTGCCCAGTAAGCAAGTGGTTAAATTCTTGACTCCAGCTAGAGGGGATGGACAGCGTTCCCATCACAGAAGATCCTAAGAGAAGACAAAACAACAACATTCTACACTTTAGATCTAATTATACGCTGTACACAATTTCTGTCAGGTGGGAGAAAGCCTCCTGCCCACATAAATATAAAACAAAAGCACACACATTTTTTTTCTGTCTTGTTCTGTTAGAGGGGGTTTATAACCTGCTAACAGAACACTAGGGAAGAAAAAAAAATATATACTGATGTTGGAATTCCTGATGGGAGGATCCTTAAAGAGTTAATATGGGAACAAACCTCACCCAAATGTCCTTGTGACAGGAAAGTCTCTTCCACTGGGCACAGGGTGGCAGGCTAGTCTTGTGATTCCACAGCGGGGCATAGAATTTATATAGATTGTTCCTTAAATGCATGTCGACCAGCTGCCGCAGTTATACTGTGGCAACATGGCTCAGCTGCGTGAATCGCCCCACGGAGCCAATGCGAGTGGCCAGCGGTCCCACGACCGCTCTCTGGGCACATGGAGAACACGCAGTTTCCGGTTCTCTGAGGGGAGAACAGACAGATCGTCTGTTCATACTCATCTCTCCTGCACAGTCCCATCCCCCCTTCAGTCAGAACACGTACTAGGACACACGTATCCCCTTCACTGCCCCCTAGTGGTTAAATCCTTCATTGCCAGTGACATTTTTCACAGTAATCAATGCAATTTTATTGCATTGATCGCTGTAAAAATGCCAATGGTCAAAAAATGTGTCAAAATTGCCATAATGTCACAGTCCCAATAAAAATCACAGATCGACGCTATTACTACAAAAAAAAAAAAGAATCATAAAAAAGTGATAAAACTATCTCCTATTTTGTAGACGCTATAACTTTTGCGCAAACCAATCAATATACGCTTATTGCGATTTTTTTTTACCAAAAATATGTAGAAGAATACGTATCAGCCTAAACTGAGAAAAAAAATGTTTTTATATATTTTTGGGGGATATTTATTATAGCAAAAAGTAAAAAATATTGCTTTTTGTTCAAAATTGTTGCCCTTTTTTTTATAGCGCAAAAAATAAAAAGCACAGAGGATATTAAATACCACCAAAAGAAAGCTCTGTTTATGGGGAAAAAATAACAACAATTTTGTTTGGTTGCAACGTTGTACGACCGTGCAATTTTCAGTTAAAGCGACAGTGCCGAATTGCAAAAAGTGCTCTGGTTAGGAAGAGAGGAAAATCTTCTGGGACTCAAGTGGTTAAACATTTTCTATGGACTTTTATATTTAGTTCATATGCTTCCATCTAGTGACCTTTTGTGGTAATGCACTTGTTTCTTAAGTTCTTTTTCGCTTATGTTATGCCATCCGCCATCTTGTGAAGCACATGGTCGCACGAGTTTACTGCACATCATGTGAATGTTAAAAATTCTTTCTACTCCACCTGTCTTAGCTGCTGTTCATCTACTTAAAGAGACAGTACCATTTCTTGCAAAAACGTGAAAAATGTCTAGACGAGACTTGCAGATGTACAGGGAGCATATTGCCGAACAGAGTGTAAGACCCAAACGTACAATAAAACCTACACAGAAACTCAGAGAAAACTATGAAACCACTAGAGATGAGTTCTCCCGTAATCTGTCAGACTTATGGGACAGAACGTCACACTGCATGTAATTTTTGTCACACTTTAATTATCAACCAGCTGATCTAAGAGACTCTATAGAGTGCTTACCTGCTACGTACGAAAGCTACAAGTGGCTGTTTGCAAAATACACAGCTTCTTGCAGGATTGTAATATAGAGGACTCTTCAGCAGAAATGACCAATGCTGATGCACTAAACTAACAAAGGGATCTCTTAGTGCAAAATGCCCAGCATAAGGCAGAACTCCACACTGCTCAACTGCAGGAGACCAGATCTCACATCAACCAGGCACACTGCACGTTCTTCTAGATCCTCTCACTCCAGAAATTCAATATTAAGCGATAAGATAATAGAGGCCCGTGCTGATGCGGAATCAAAAAAAGTGCAAAGCTCCTTTGCCAGAAGGGAAGCAGAACTAGAAACACAAAAGGCAACACAAAAGCACAGATGAAACAAGCAGAAATAGAGGCAAAGATGAAAGCTCAACAAGCAGAGGCAGATTCCCAATTAGAGATTGTGCAAATGGAAAGGGAGGAAGCAGCTGCCCTGGCAAGGATGAGAGTCCTCGAACAAGTGATGGGAGAAAGTGCTAACTCAGACTGGTCCATCCCAGCAGAACTGCAAGACCCAGTTGAATGCATCAGTGAATATGTACTAAAGCATAATGTTTGCAATGATACAGAGTTATCTCCTGTACGTCTTACTAACAACACTGTTCTGACTCTCAACACAGAGACCCCTTAGCCTCTTCATTTCTACAACACAATTGCATCTATGCAGCAAACCGCTCCACCTCTTGCTGACAACAGGTGACTTCCAGTGACAAGCTGTCACTCATGCCACAGCCAGCACAAGCCTTAGGGACTACACCACAGCCAACGCTCCTGCAACATTATTTCATACTGGTAAACCTCACCCTACTTCACCAGAGAACTTTCACACCCAAGGGGTTCCACAAGTTACTTTGGCACCGAAGAGTGAGAGATCAGACTTGAATGACTTTGCCAGATATATGGTACCCCGTGAGCTCACTAACACTACCCTCTCAAGGTTTGACGACTGTCCGGAGAGCTACAGGGCCTGGAGGTCAACCTTCAAAGCTGCCATTGCTGATCTCAACCTTACTACCAAGGATGAACTTAATTTGCTTATAAAGTGTCTGGGGCCAGAATCTGCAGATCGTGTTAAAAGACTGATAACAGTGCATGTTGACCACCCAGATGCAGGTCTTGTTGCTGCATGGGCACGACTTGAGCAAGCCTATGGTAGCTCTGAAGCCACAGAAAGCGCTCTATTCAAGAGGCTGCAAAACTTCCCAAAAATGGGGAACAAAAACGATTGCAATCTCCAAGATTTCAGTGATCTTCTAATGGAGCTAGAGTTGGCAAAGACAGACCCACATCTACCTGGACACTGCTCATGGTGTTAATCCAATGGCGTTTAAACTGCCATATAGCCTGCAAGAGAAATGGGCACAACAGGGCTCAAGGTACAAAAGAGACTATAACATATCTGTCAGGACCTGGAACCTCAGCTGTGTCTGACAATGAATCTTCTCACTGAGCTATCTGAGATGCTGGACAGTGCCTTGTCAGATCCTTTAGACAACCCTGCTTTGTACCTTGATTTCAGCTGAACCTTGAACTCTTTGCTCCTCCCACAAACTTGCTGATATAAGCCATGTCTCTACACTTCCTCCTTGCCAGAATATTGTGCTCCAGCCTGTATATCACTCCTGTCTTCCCTGCTGCTGTTCATATATACTCTCAGAATCTGTTCTGATTGTGAAGAGACCTTTGGTAGAAGGGCCAATGGGTTGATGGTATCTCATATCAATAAGGGAGAGGGCATACCCCTACCAGCATTAGTCGAGTGTGACCAGATACCAGATGAAAGGGAAGAAATTCCTACTCCAGAAGCCGCATATCACCATCCTCAATTGAGGCACCTTGTTAATGAAATTCCTGCAATGGATATGAATGATGAAATCTTGATCTTACTAGGAAGAGATGTTCTCAGATCACAAAGTACGTAAGCAGTGCAATGGACCTGATGATGCCCCTTTTGCACAAAAACTTGATCTAGGCTGAGTAATCATGGGCGACGTATGCTTGGATAGAATGCATATGTCAACCGAGATCCACTCCTTCAAAACTTACATGTTAGAAAACAGACATGCATGTCATTTCAAACACTGCCCTCACCATTACAAAGTAAAAGAGAAGCCTCTTGACATCATCCAAGTAACCGATGTTACTCCTAACCTTTGTGATGACAACCTAGGTAACACAGTGTTTTGTACTACAAGGGATGACAACAAAATAGCCCTCTCAGTCAAAAACAGAGAGTTCATCAAAATAATGGACAAAGAATTCTTCCAGAATGTGTCTAACCAGGCATGTTCTGGCCATCGGGACTACCAGGAGATTCCCGGTGGGCCGATGGCTCAGTGGGCCGGTCTGGTGCAGTCCTGGAGCCGCTCCTCTCTGACAGTGAGTGATCTCGATTTCACTCCTGTCAGGAGGAGAAGCTTCCGTCATATGCTGGAGAGAGCATTAGGCTTTCTGCTCCCTCCAGCCTGCAGGGGGAGATAGACACGGTCAGCAGACTTTCCTTCCTCTCTCCCCTATCACTTGTTATCACATGACTGGAGAGAGGAAGAAGAGAGGCTGCATTTATAACTGTGAGTACATGTGGGAGGGGACACTCTGATGTAAGGGGGCTGGTGGTGGGACTCTGATGTAAGGAGCTGGTGATAGGACTCTGATGTAAGGGGGCTGCTGAAGGGAAGCTGATGTAAGGGGCTGGTGGTGGGACTCCGATGTAAGGGGCTGGTGGTGGGACTCCGATGTAAGGGGCTGGTGGTGGGACTCCGATGTAAGGGGCTGGTGGTGGGACTCCGATGTAAGCGGCTGGTGGTGGGACTCCGATGTAAGGGGCTGGTGGTGGGACTCCGATGTAAGGAGCTGGTGATGGGACTCTGATGTAAGGAGCTGGTGATGGGACTCTGATGTAAGGAGCTGGTGATGGGACTCTGATGTAAGGAGCTGGTGGTGGGACTCTGATGTAAGGAGCTGGTGGTGGGACTCTGATGTAAAGAGCTGGTGATGGGACTCTGATGTAAGGGGGCTGCTGATGAGAATCTGATGTAAGGGGCTGGTGATGGGACTCTGATGTAAGGGGGCTGCTGATGAGAATCTGATGTAAGGGGCTGGTGATAGGACTCTGATGTAAAGGGGCTGATGATGGGACTCTGATGTAAAGGGGCTGGTGATAGGACTCTGATGTAAGGGGCTGGTGCTGAGAATCTGATGTAAAGGGGCTGGTGATGAGAATCTGATGTAAAGGGGCTGGTGATAGGACTCTGATGTAAAGGGGCTGGTGGTGGGACTCTGATGTAAGGGGGGCTGCTGATGAAAATCTGATGTAAAGGGGCTGGAGATAGGACTCTGATGTAAAGGGGCTGGTGATGGGACTCTGATGTAAAGGGGCTAGTGATGGGACTCTGATGTAAAGGGTCTGGTGATAGGACTCTGATGTAAGGGGCTGGTGATAGGACTCTGATGTAAGGGGCTGGTGCTGAGAATCTGATGTAAAGGGGCTGGTGATGAGAATCTGATGTAAAGGGGCTGGTGATGAGAATCTGATGTAAAGGGGCTGGTGATAGGACTCTGATGTAAAGGGGCTGGTGATGGGACTCTGATGTAAGGGGGGCTGCTGATGAGAATCTGATGTAAAGGGGCTGCTGATGAGAATCTGATGTAAGGGGGTGCTGATGGGACACTCAAAACGTAAGTGGGCATGTCTGGATGAAGTCCAGGGCCAAATTTCTGTCCCAGTCCAGCCCTGTGTCTAAAGCCGCATACACATGTAGCGGTATGTCCGACGTACTTAGTCTGGCGGACTTCCCGCCAGACTGTCCGTCGGACTTTCCGAACGGGCTACTTGCCCACACACGGCACTTTTTGAGCGGACTAATACGGCGTACTAAGTCCGCCGTACTATCCGCCCTACTTTTGAAATGAACGGACTCGCCCACACACGCAGAGGAAAGTCCGCTCATTTCGAGCGCGTCTCCAGGTAGGCGGGGCCCGCGAAGGAGACGTCGCTGGCCCCGCCGCCTGGTATGGACTTAAAGGGGAACCCCAATGCCGGCAGCGCAGCGCGTCCCTGGCATTGCAGCCGGAGAGATCGTCGAGTCAACATCTCCTGGAGAAGAAGAAGAAGAAGAACGGAAGGCGGCGGCGGCGACAGAAGACCGGGCCACCGCCTGTAAAAGAGCTAGAAGAAGGCGCGGTGGCCCGGCAGAAGAACCGAAGAGGGGGACAAGACCCCCGAAGTCGGAAGAAGAGGCTGGCGGCGAGGAAGAAAGCCGGACTCCTCCGCTAGCAAAAGAGCTACAAGAAGATAGCGGAGGAGTCCGGCGAGAAGACCCCCGAAGACGGAAGACCCCCGGAGCTGTGCAATAAAGTATTTTATCTCGTGTGTTGTGTTTTTTTTGTACTTTTATTTTACAGGTGAATGGGTAGGGGTACATTGTACCCCATACTCATTCACATAGAGTGGGGGGCCGGTATCCGGGGGCCCCCTTATTAAAGGGGGCTCCCGGATTCCGATAAGCCCCCCGCCCGCAGACCCCGACAACCAACGGCCAGGGTTGTCGGGAAGAGGCCCTTGTCCTCATCAACATGGGGACAAGGTGCTTTGGGGTGGGGGGGCCGCGTGGCCCCCCTTCCCCAAGGCACCCCCCATGTTGAGGGCACGTGGCCTGGTACGGCTCAGGAGGGGGGGGGGGCGCTCGCTCGCCCCCCCTTTCCTGGCCGGCCGGGTAGCGTGCTCAGACAAGGGTCTTTTGTGGACTTGGGGGGGACCCCCACGCCGATTTTTTTTGGCGTTGGGGTTCCCCTTTAAGTCCATACCAGGCGGCGGGGCCAGTGATGTCTCTTTTGCGGGCCCCGCCTACCTGGAGACCCGCTCAAAATGAGCGGACTTTTCTCCGGGCGGGAAAAGTCCGCTCATTTCAAAAGTACGGCGGACTGGCATACACAGGGCCGGATTGTCCGCCGAAATGCGAGTCCGGCGGGAAGATTGGAGTGCAACACGGCATTCTAAGTCCGCCGTACTTTCGGGTAAAAAAAGTATGCCGGAGGCTACACATGGGGGGATTGTTTGGCGGACTTGAGTTTGCCGGACTTTTCCACCGGATTGTTTGATCGTGTGTACGCGGCATAACAGTTGGATTGCACCTTTACCTCTTCGTGCTGCAAGGGTTAAATTCCCAACCAATCATGAACAGTCTCTATCCAGATTCAACTCACTTCAAGGAACACTAAAGAACAGACCTAAAATGAAGGAACAGTCCATCGCCTATATGAAAAGGATCTTTGACAATGATCACACCTAACCAACTCCACTACCAATAGACCAGCTTTCAAAGTGGGAGTACTGGAAACAATCTCTACATGCCTTAGATGGAATCCGCATACCACGCTGTTAAACTTCTGCCTCCCTTGCCACAAGTCAAAGGAAAGAGCTTCACATCTTCTCAGATGCATCTACTGAGGCCACAGCAGCTGTCAGGCTTGGACTTTGTGGGACTGTGCTAGCTGTAGAAATAGCAGATTTCATATTGCATGAGCTAGACATTCAGATAGATGATGTCAGATTCTACACAGACAGCAAAGTTGTTCTGGGCTACATATACAACCAGACTAAATGTTTCTATGTCAGCAACCATGTAGAGAGAATCAGGAAATAACCTAAACCTGAACAATGGCATTATGTTCCATCTGAAATTAACCCTGCAGATCATGCCACCCAGCTAGTGTCTGCAAGTGTCTTTGCAAACTATTCCTGGTTAACAGGGCCTGAATTCCTGCTGGATCATCCAGAAGAAACCACAGCTGATGTCTTCAGTCTTCTAGAACCTGACAAGGATCCAGAGATTCACGCTGAAGTTAAAAACCCTTGTCACCAGAACTAAACAAAGACTCGTCTTGGGCTGTCAGTGCTTTGAACATTTCTCCAAGTGGAGAAGGCTTGTACGCACCATCGAAGGTTAGTTCATATTGCAGATTGCTTCCACATAAAGCCCACAGATGCTCACTCAAGGTTGGCACGTGTGCCAAATAGTGATGGACGAACTTCCGACGGGACGTTTCGCAAACGCGGACCGCGAACGCGGCCGATAGTTCGCGAACTGTAACGTTCGCGGCGGGCCCCATTGACTTCAATGGGAGGCGAACTTTGCAAACCTACAGGTCAAATTTTCAGCCACAAAATAATTACTAGCTGTGCACACATTGTCCCACCACATGGCCAATGACATAACACATGTATGAGGTGAATCTGGGATCGACAACTACAAGCATTCTTTTTTTATATTGGAAATTGTTGTGACAATTCAGGACTGTGGAGCGCATGAAGGCAATGGAGGAGAGGGAAGGTCAGGGTAGGCAAAGAAGAGGGTGCAGGAGATGATCACCAGCAGCGTGACATACAGCAATGACACCTGCACCGTGATAGAGTGATCTGACACCAGCACCCTGATAGAGAGCACTGACATCAGCAGCGTGACATACAGCAATGACACCTGCACCGTGATAGAGTGATCTGACACCAGCACCGTGATAGAGAGCACTGACATCAGCAGTGTGACATACAGCAATGACACCTGCACCGTGATAGAGTGATCTGAAACCAGCACCATGATAGAGAGCACTGACATTAGCAGCGTGACATACAGCAATGACACCTGCACCGTGATAGAGTGATCTGACACCAGCACCGTGATAGAGAGCACTGACATTAGCAGCGTGACATACAGCAATGACACCTGCACCATGATAGAGTGATCTGACACCAGCACCGTGATAGAGAGCACTGACATCAGCAGCGTGACATACAGCAATGACACTTGCACCGTGATAGAGTGATCTGACACCAGCACCGTGATAGAGAGCACTGACACCAGCACCGTGATATACAGCACTGACACCTGCACCGTGATATACAGCACTGACACCTGCACCGCAAGCAGCCCCAGGAGGAAGTCAGCATAGCAAAGGGATGATGGGAGCCCCTCATAATAAGCATAGCACAGGGATGGTGGGAGTCCCTCATAATATGCACAGCAGAGGTACAGCCCCAGGAGTAAGTCAGCATAGCACAGGGATGGTGGGAGCCCCTCATAATAAGCAGCCCCAGGAGGAAGTCAGCACAGCACAGGGATGGTGGGAGCCCCTCATAATATGCACAGCAGAGGTACAGCCCCAGGAGTAAGTCAGCATAGCACAGGGATGGTGGGAGCCCCTCATAATAAGCAGCCCCAGGAGGAAGTCAGCACAGCACAGGGATGGTGAGAGCCCCTCATAATGAGCATAGCACAGGGATGGTGGGAGCCCCTCATAATGAGCATAGCACAGGGATGGTGGGAGCCCCTCATAATATGCACAGCAGAGGTACAGCCCCAGGAGGAAGTCAGCACAGCATAGGGATGGTGGGAGCCCCTCATAATAAGCAGCCCCAGGAGTAAGTCAGCATAGCACAGGGATGGTGGGAGCCCCTCATAATAAGCAGCCCCAGGAGGAAGTCAGCACGGCACAGGGATGGTGGGAGCCCCTCATAATGAGCATAGCACAGGGATGGTGGGAGCCCCTCATAATATGCACAGCAGAGGTACAGCCCCAGGAGGAAGTCAGCACAGCACAGGGATGGTGGGAGCCCCTCATAATAAGCAGCCCCAGGAGGATGTCAGCATAGCACAGGGATGGTGGGAGCCCCTCATAATAAGCAGCCCCAGGAGGAAGTCAGCACAGCACAGGGATGGTGGAAGCCCCTCATAATGAGCATAGCACAGGGATGGTGGGAGCCCCTCATAATATGCACAGCAAAGGTACAGCCCCAGGAGGAAGTCAGCACATCACAGGGATGGTGGGAGCCCCTCATAATAAGCAGCCCCAGGAGGAAGTCAGCACAGCACAGGGATGGTGGGAGCCCCTCATAATAAGCAGCCCCAGGAGAAATATGACACCGCTCAACCTCTTCAAACAGGAGGGTACGGGCATATAGTACGGTGTGCTTTTTTTGTACAAGGAAGTGAGCCAAATGAAGAAAGAAGGTCTGTGTGCTCGATTAAAAGAATTGTTTCTAGACATATACATGGTCTACTGGTCACATGTGTTGAATTCCTCCGAGATCCATGCCTCATTCATTTTTAGAAATGTGAGGTAGTTAACACTGTCGTGAGCTAGGCGAGTACGCTTATCGGTCACGACCCCCCTGCTGCACTGAACGTCCTTTCGGACAGGACACTGGACGAGGGGCAAGCCAACAGTTCGATTGCAAATTGGGCAAGCTCTGGCCAGAGGTCAAGCCTGCCCACCCAGTAGTCCAGGGGTTCATCACTCCTCAGAGCGTCCACATCGGCCGTTAACCCCATGTAGTCGGACACCTGGCGGTCTAGGCATTCCCTGATGCTGGATCCGGATGACACCTGTCGATGGGTCAGCTGAAAGAATGACCTCATATCAGAAGTCACCAACACATCTTCAAACCGGCCTCTTCTTGCAGGCGCTGTTGTATTGGTACCCGCAGCTCCTTCTCTGGGAGTGGGAATTGCTAATCTGCCAGTGCACGCAAAAGCAGAATGCAGCATTTCTCGAAGCAAGGCCTGGAAGTGCTCCATTCTGACAGCCCTCTGTGACGGCGGTAACATTTCTGCCATTTTGTGTTTGTACCGGGGGTCTAAGTACGTTGCCACCCAGTACTGGTCCTTGACCTTTATGCTTTTTATACGGGGGTCCCTATTAATACACTGGAGCATGAAGGCCCCCATTTGCACTAAACTGGAAGTGGTGTGGTGGCCTGGCTCCTGCTCATCATCCAGGATAATGTCGTCCTCTTCATTCTCCTCTCCCCATCCATGCACAACAACAGGGATCCCAGAAAGGTTTAAAGCATGCTCTTCTTGCTCCTCCTCATCCGCCCCGGCACCATCCTCCTCTGACTCCTCTTCAGACTCCTGTTGTTGACTTGTCTCAGATAGAGTAGCCCCCCCTGGGAATTCATCCAGCATTGCGACTTCCTCATCTTCCCGCTCCTGCTCCTCCACAGCTTGATCAATGACACGAAGCAATGCACGCTCCATAAAGAAGGCATAAGGTACCATGTCACTGATGGCGCCATGGCTGCGACTGACCAGTTTGGTGATCTCCTCAAATGGCCGCAGAAGTCTGCATGCGTCGCGCATGAGCAGCCACTGGCACGGTGAAAAAAACCCAGCTCCCCAGAACCTGTTCTGCTGCAAAGTTCATACAGGTAGACGTTAACTGCACGTTACTGCTGGAGCAGCCTATCAAGCATATAGAAGGTTGAGTTCCATCGTGTCGGGCAATCGCAAATAAGACGTCTGACCGGCAGATTGTGTCGCCGCTGAATGTCAGCAAGGCGAGCCATGGCCGTGTAAGATCTTCTGAAATGGGCCGAGATTTTCCTTGCCTGACGCAAGATGTCCTGGACCCCAGGGTATTTGACAACGAATCGCTGCAAGACCAAGTTTAAGCATGGCACGTGCGTAATTTTGCCCTGTTTCAATGCGCTTAGCAGATTGGCACCCTTGTCACACACCACTTTACCAACTGTCAAATTGAGCGGTGTTAGCCACTGATCTGCCTGTGAACGCAAAGCTGAAAGGAGTGCCGGGCCAGTGTGGCTCTTGGCTTCCAGGCACAACAGACGCAGCACGGCATGGCAACGTCTCACCTGGCATGTCGAATAGGTTCTGGTGAGCTTGGGCGGCGCAGCGGAGGAGACGATAGCAGCGGAAAAGGAGGAGTCAGCCGAGGAGGAGAGGGAGGAGGATGGAGTAGGAGGAGGAGGAGAAGAAGAGCCAGGCCTGCATGCAATCCGTGGTGGTAAAACCAAATCTACACAGGTGCTACGGGTTACATGCTTGACGGCCGTCAGAAGGTTCACCCAGTGGGCAGTAAAAGTGATATACCTTCCCTGCCCGTGTTTGCTAGACCACGTGTCTGTGGTCAGATGTATCTTGGTACCTACACTGTGTGCCAGAGATACATTCACTTGCCGCTGAACATGGCCATATAGCTCTGGGATGCCCTTCTCTGAGAAATACTTCCTTCCTGGGACCTTCCATTGTGGTGTTCCAATGGCCACAAATTTTCGAAAGGCCTCCGAGTCCACCAGTTTATATGGCAGTAGTTGGCGGGCTATGAGTTCTGACAAGCCAGCCGTCAACCGTTGGGCAAGAGGGTTATCCGGCTTACCGCGACTAATGCGTTGACTGCAAAGATTGCAGATGGCAACACTATTGTCAGCAGCAGACACGTTAAAAAAAGCCCACACTGCGGAGCCATGTGCCGGTGTCCTGGGAGCGCCAGATGTGACCGTACATGGTCGATGACTCACTCCTGATACATTAGCAGTCTGCTTTGTCCCTCCTGTGCAATGTAAGTTATTCCTGCTTCTCCTCCCTATCTGATGGTCCATATCTCCCTCTGAACTCCCCTCCTTTTCCTCTCTTGTGGGCACCCACGTGACATCACTAGACACGTCATCATCGACGTCACCTTCCCCACCGCTATAAGTAGAGATCTCGGAGTAGGCAGCAACACCGGGGACCAACCTCCTCCTTGGGCTGATCTGGGTACTGTCGTCAGACTGCTGAGTGGCGGTTGTTGCTACCTCCTCTTCCTGATCCAATGCCAAGAGTGGCTGCGCATCAGAAATGTCTTGATATGGATCGGAAAATAATTCCTGTGACTCAAGCGGAAGGTATGTGGTGGTGGTGTTGTTGGTGGTAGTGTCTTTGGGGGTGCACATAGCAGAGAGTGAAGAAGAGAGTGCAGATCGAGAGGATGAGGAGGGTGTAGAAGAGTAAGGCTGAGTGAGCCACTCAACCAATTCTGGTGCATCCTTTGACGTAATCGCACGCACCTTCTGCAATTTCCCACTTTGGCTCAAGCCTGTTGCTCCTGCCCTACCCCTACCACCCTTGCGGAAAGGCCTGCCTCTTCCTCTGCCTGTCATTTTTTAAATGACCCTGTGACAAAACTCTCTACAGAAGTGCAGTATGTATGTGGAAGAAGGTATATAACACCCCGCTTCAATCTGTTGGTTTTGGGGGCCACTGGTCTATCACACCAGTTACAATACTTTTTTTTTTGGATTGCGTTTGTCACTCTTTGTAGTATCGCTGCAGAACCGCTCAGCAGTCGCAATGCTGCACAGTGGAAACGCACTATACTATGCTTTCTATATGTGCAAGTATTTTATATGTGTATTACACAACTATATACTGCACACCAGGGGTCAAGTGCTGGGGAAAAAGGTGTGGGAACTCTCACCCAAGATCCACTCCCCCACCCAAAAAAATAAAAATAAATAAAGGTACGCTCATATGCATATATATTTCACAGAAAATACAGTACATTTATTGTAAAGTGCCAGTTTACAAATACAAAAGAAGTTAACTTGTCAAACAGAATAATCAACACAATGGGTGATAATCTTTCCCTCGCAGGGAATTTCTAACACAAATACACCCTGTTCCAAATTCAAATACAGCAAATTAGAAAATATCACACAAACTGGAATAACGTTGCCCTTGCCGTGCAAGATTATCGGCAACGGATCAAAAAACTCACGGATCGGATCATTCCTTGGATCTGAGTCACAGATCGGATCTTTTTTCGGATCAGCAAATAATAATTGAATTTGAAAAAACCTGTGAAAAATGTCACCACCATATAGTCCCCACTGCAATATACATCTCCCCTACTGTAATATCCACGTCATCTCCCCCAATAATATTTTGGCTGAGCATGGATGGGTATGGCTGGGTATTAGCAGAATATGTATTGGCAGGGTAAGTATTGGCAGGGTATTGCAGAATATTGGCAGGATAAGTATTGGCAGGGTATTGCAGAGTATTGGCAGGGTATGGCAGATTATTGCTTGGTATTGCAGATTATTGGCAGGGCATTGCAGAGTATTGGTGGAGTAATGCAGAGTATTGGTGGAGTAATGCAGAGTATTGGTTGGGTATTACAGAGTATTGGCGGAGTAATGCAGAGTATTGGCGGAGTATTGGCGGAGTATTGGTGGAGTAATGCAGAGTATTGGTGGAGTAATGCAGAGTATTGGTGGAGTAATGTGGAGTAAGGCAGAGTATTGGTGGAGTAATGCAGAGTATTGGTGGAGTAATGCAGAGTATTGGTGGAGTAATGCAGAGTATTGGTGGAGTATTGGCGTATCGGCAGGGTATGTATTGCAGAGTATTGGCAGGGTATAGCAGAGTATTGGTGGAGTAATGCAGAGTATTGGTGGAGTAATGCAGAGTATTGGTTGGGTATTACAGAGTATTGGCCGAGTAATGCAGAGTATTGGCGGAGTATTGGCGGAGTATTGGTGGAGTAATGCAGAGTATTGGTGGAGTAATGCAGAGTAATGCAGAGTATTGGTGGAGTAATGTGGAGTAATGCAGAGTATTGGTGGAGTAATGCAGAGTATTGGTGGAGTAATGCAGAGTATTGGTGGAGTATTGGTGGAGTAATGCAGAGTATTGATGGAGTAATGCAGAGTATTGGCAGAGTAATGCAGAGTATTGGCGGAGTATTGGTGGAGTAATGCAGAGTATTGGTGGAGTAATGCAGAGTATTGGTAGAGTAATGCAGAGTATTGGCGGAGTAATGCAGAGTATTGGTGGAGTAATGCAGAGTATTGGTGGAGTAATGCAGAGTATAGGTAGAGTAATGCAGAGTATTGGTGGAGTAATGCAGAGTATTGGTGGAGTAATGCAGAGTATTGGCGGGGTATTGCAGAGTATTGGGTAATGCAGAGTATTGGTGGAGTAATGCAGAGTATTGGCGGAGTATTGGTGGAGTAATGCAGAGTATTGGCGGAGTATTGGTGGAGTAATGCAGAGTATTGGCGGAGTATTGGTGGAGTAATGCAGAGTATTGGTGGAGTAATGCAGAGTATTGGCGGAGTATTGGTGGAGTAATGCAGAGTATTGGTAGAGTAATGCAGAGTATTGGTAGAGTAATGCAGAGTATTGGTGGAGTAATGCAGAGTATTGGCGGAGTAATGCAGAGTATTGGTGGAGTAATGCAGAGTATTGGCGGGGTAATGCAGAGTATTGGCGGAGTATTGGTGGAGTAATGCAGAGTATTGGCAGAGTATTGGTGGAGTAATGCAGAGTATTGGTGGAGTAATGCAGAGTATTGGCGGAGTATTGGTGGAGTAATACAGAGTATTGGTGGAGTAATGCAGAGTATTGGCGGAGTATTGGTGGAGTAATGCAGAGTATTGGTAGAGTAATGCAGAGTATTGGTAGAGTAATGCAGAGTATTGGCGGAGTAATGCAGAGTATGGGCGGAGTAATGCAGAGTATGGGCGGAGTAATGCAGAGTATTGGCAGAGTAATGCAGAGTATTGGCAGAGTAATGCAAAGTATTGGCAGAGTAATTCAGAGTATTGGCGGAGGGGTAATGCAGAGTATTGGCGGGGTAATGCAGAGTATTGGCGGGGTAATGCCGAGTATTTGCGGGGTAATGCAGAGTATTGGTGGAGTAATGCAGAGTATTGGCGGGGTATTGCAAAGTATTGAGTAATGCAGAGTATTGGCGGGGTAATGCAGAGTGCTAGTGACTAACCTGGTTTACTTCTCGGGAGAGCACTGGGTAGAGGGGAGGGAGGAGACAGTCCGTATGCCAGCGGCATGTGTCTGCCGCTGGCTGCGCTGGTGGCCGTATGCGCACTGCCCACTGACTCCAGTGCGTGCCCACGTGTACGGCCGATGTCATGTGACCGGTTGCTAGACGCGGAGCAGCCCTAGCCTAGCAACCAGTCACTCGGGCGGCAGAGGAGCGGCGGGCTACGCACGAGCGGCGGGCTACTCGGGCTGCTAATGGGAACGGCGTTCCCGTTGTGGAAATAGTACGGGAACGCCGTTCCCATGCATTCCCGCAGGACTCAAGCCCTGCTGCACACCAAATAGTACACCTATACCAGTCCTTAAGGACCTTTGTGGAACTAGTAGGTTGTGATTAGCAGACTGTACCTCAGTCCCTATACTGATAATGGACTGCTGCAGAATAGGGCAGCAGTCAGCAGTAGTGAGCCTCAACCCTATATATTGTGTACCTATACCAGTCCTTAAGGATTAGCAGACTGTACCTCACTCAACCCGATATACTGTAGTACACTATACCTTACCAGTCCTTATAAGGACCTTTGTGGAACTAGTAGGTTGTGATTAGCAGACTGTACCTCACTCAACCCTATATACTGTAGTACACTATACCTTACCAGTCCTTATAAGGACCTTTGTGGAACTAGTAGGTTGTGATTAGCAGACTGTACCTCAGTCCTTATACTGAAAAAGGACTGCTGCAGAATAGGGCAGCAGTCAGCAGTAGTGCACCTCAACCCTATATATTGTGGACCTATACCAGTCCTTAAGGATTAGCAGACTGTGCCTCACTCAACCCTATATACTCTAGTACGCTATACCTTAGCAGTCCTTAGAAGGACCTTTGTGGAACTAGTAGGTTGTGATTAGCAGACTGTACCTCACTCAACCCTATATACTGTAGTATACTATACCTTACCAGTCCTTATAAGGACCTTTGTGGAACTAGTAGGTTGTGATTAGCAGACTGTACCTCACTCAACCCTATATACTGTAGTACACTATACCTTACCAGTCCTTATAAGGACCTTTGTGGAACTAGTAGGTTGTGATTAGCAGACTGTACCTCACTCAACCCTATATACTGTAGTACACTATACCTTACCAGTCCTTATATGGACCTTTGTGGAACTAGTAGGTTGTGATTAGCAGACTGTACCTCAGTCCCTATACTGATAAAGGACTGCTGCAGAATAGGGCAGCAGTCAGCAGTAGTGCACCTCAACCCTATATATTGTGGACCTATACCAGTCCTTAAGGATTAGCAGACTGTACCTCACTCAACCCTATATACTCTAGTACACTATACCTTACTAGTCCTTAGAAGGACCTTTGTGGAACTAGTAGGTTGTGATTAGCAGACTGTACCTCAGTCCCTATACTCATCAAGGACTACTGCAGCAGAAGGGCAGCAGTCAAGTATAATATTCTTTCTATATTTGGAAGAAAGAATATTATACGTGTACAACCCTATTACCATACCAGTCCTGAAAAGGACCTTTGTGGACCTAATATTAACAGCTAATGATTAAACTGACTGTCCCTCTCTGCAACACACAACGTCCTGTCTGTCCCTATCTGCACTGAAAAAAGACAATCTACTGCAACAATGACTTGAATAGCAGTGCCTCAAACCTATATCCTGAACTACACCTATACCATACCAGTCCTTAAAAGGACTTTTGTGGACCTAATAGCTAGCAATTTGGGTCACTGCCGTCTCTCCCTGCTCCACACAGCAACCTCTCCCTATAGTGAAAGTAGAAAGAATGTAAAATGGCCGCCGGATTGGGTCTATTTATAAGTTAGGGGGAATGTCCAAGTGTCCATGTGCTGTAATGTCTCAATTGGCTGTCCTGTACCACATGATGGATGTGTCATCATAGGTCAAAGTTTTTTTACACACTAAACACGTAAGTCCGCCGGGCGAACAGCGGCAATAGTCCACCGATCGGGCGGACCGTGAACAGCTGAAATTCGCTGCGAACCGACCGCCGGGCGAACAGTTCGGCCATCCCTACTCATGAGATTCTAGCCACTAGTGATGGACTCGAACGTGGCCAAAAGTTTGCAAACCGCAAGGTTCGCGGCGGACCCCATTGACTTTAATGGCAGGTGAACCTTAAAAACCTCCAGGTCATATTTTCAGTCACAAAATACTTACTAGCTGTGCACACATTGTCCCACAACATGGACACTGACATAACAAAAGTATTAAGTGAATGTGGGATCGACAACGAGAAGCATTCTTTTTTTATCTGTGAAATTTTGACAATTCAGGAGCGCATGAAGGCCATGGAGGAGAGGCAAGGTCAGGGCAGGCTATGAAGGGGGTGCAGGAGATGATCAGTGCCACAGTAAGGGCAGCGCAGTCCTGTGCCAGTGTCCCAGTGTGCCAACCTGTGCTTGAGCCCCTCCCTCTGCCCGGCCCTTACCCCCACCTATGCAGGGCTCCACTGCGGTGGTCCGGAGGTGCCAGTCCAGTGCTGATCCTCAGCCATGGTGCTGGCACTGCCTGCTGATTGGCTTCTCCGCTGCTATCTCTCTCACTGTCTGAAACCAGCACCGCGATAGAGACTGAGCACTGACACCAGCACCGAGATAGAGAGCACTGACACCAGCACCGTGATAGAGAGCACTGAGACAACACCAGCCCCAAGATAGAGAGCACTGACACCACACCAGCACCGAGAGAGAGCACTGACACCAGCACCGAGATAGAGAGAGAGCGCTGACACCAGCACTGTGATAGAGAGCACTGACACCCCACCAGCACCGTGATAGAGAGCACTGACACCACACCAGCACCGAGATAGAGAGCACTGATACCAGCAACTCACTGCTGGACCCAAAAATATGACACCGCTCGACCTCTTCAAACAGGAGGGTATGGGCATATAGTACGGTGTGCTTTTTTTGTACAAGGAAGTGAGCCAAAGGTAGAAAAAAAGGTCTGTATGCTAGATTATATAAATCGTTTATAGAGTTATCAACCAAGGACTCAACCAAGTCTGGTGCATCCTTTGACGTAATCGAACACACCTTCTGCAATTTGCCACTTTGGCTCAAGCCTGTTGCTCCTGCCCTACCCGTACCACCCCTGCGGAAGGGCCTGCCTCTTCCTCTGCCTGTCATTTTTTAAATGACCCTGTGAAAAAAGTCTCTAGAGAAGTGCAGTATATGTGGAAGAAGATATATAACACCCCGCTTCAATCTGTCGTTTTGGGGGGCCACTGGTCTATCACACCAGTTATAATACTTTTTTCTAATTGCGTTTGCCACTTTTTGTAATATCGCTGCAGAACCACTCAGCAGTCACTATGCTGCACAGTGGAAATGCACTATACTATGCTTTCTATATTTGAAAGTATTTTATACGTGTATTACACCCCTATATACTGCACACCAAATAGTACACCTATACCAGTCCTTAAAAGGACCTTTGTGGACCTAATAGTAGCTAGCTACTAGCTAGTGAATTGCAGACTGTCCCTGCTCCAAAAACCAAACTGTCCCTCCCTACACTGAGAAACGACAGCTGCAGAATCGGTCAGCACCACAGCAGTACAGTATAATATGCTTTCTATATTTGAAAGTATATTATACATGTATTACAACCCTATATACTGTACACCTATACCAGTCCTTAAAAGGACCTTTGTGGACCTAATAGTAGCTAGCTAGTAGCTAGTGAATAGCTGCCTGTCCCTGCTCCAAACACCAAACTGTCCCTCCCTACACTGAGAAAAGACAGCTGTAGAATCGGTCAGCACTCAGCAGCACAGCAGTACACCATAATATACTTTCTATATTTGAAAGAAAGTATATTATACATGTATTACAACCCTATATACTGTACACATATACCAGTCCTTAAAAGGACCTTTGTGGACCTAATAGTAGCTAGCTAGTAGCTAGTGAATTGCAGACTGTCCCTGCTCCAAAAACCAAACTGTCCCTCCCTACACTGACAAACGACAGCTGCAGAATCGGTCAGCAGCACAGCAGTGCAGTATAATATGCTTTCTATATTTGAAAGAAAGTATATTATACGTGTATTACAACCCTATATACTGTACACCTATACCAGTCCTTAAAAGGACCTTTGTGGACCTAGTAGTAGCTAGTGAATTGCAGACTGTCCCTGCTCCAAACACCAAACTGTCCCTCCCTACACTGAGAAACGATAGCTGCAGAATCGCCCCGGCAGTCGGTTCGCGGCGAACTTTGCTTGTTCGCGATTCGCCAAAACGGTGGACTTATGGCGCTGTTCTTGGGGGCCATATTCGTTTACATTGTGAAGAACTTTGACCCATGACACATCCATCATGGGGTACAGGACAGCCAATTGAGACATTTCAGCACATGGACATACCCCCTACCTTATAAATAGATCTGATCTAGCGGCCATTTTACATTCTGTCTTTTGTCAGTGTAGGGAAAGAACACTGTGTGGAGCAGGGACAGTCAGTCTGTAATCACTAGCTATTACTATTATGTCGACAAAAGTCCTTTTAAGAACTGGTATAGGTGTACAGTATATAGGGTTGTAATACACTTATAATATACTTTCCAATATAGAAAGCATATTATAGTGCACTGCAGTGCTGGCCGATTCTGTAGCTGTCTTTACTCAGTGTAGGGACAGTTTGCTGTTTGGAGCAGGGACAGTCTGTAATTCACTACCTAGCTACTATTAAGTCCACAAAAGTCCTTTTAAGGACTGGTATAGGTGAACAGTATATAGGGTTGTAATACACTTATAATATACTTTCTTTCAAATATAGAAAGCATATTATAGTGCACTGCAGTGCTGACCAATTCTGCAGCTGTCTTTTCTCAGTGTAGGGACAGTTTGCTGTTTGGAGCAGGGACAGTTTGTAATTCACTAGCTAGCTACTATTAGGTCCACAAAAGTCCTTTTAAGGACTGGTATAGCTGTACAATATATAGGGTTGTAATATAGAAAGCATATTATAGTGCACTACAGTGCTGAGCGATTCTGCAGCTGTCTTTTCTCAGTGGAGGGACAGTTTGGTGTTTGGAGCAGGGACAGTCTGTAATTCACTAGCTAGCTACTATTAGGTCCACAAAAGCCCTTTAAAGGACAGGTATAGGTGTACAGTATATAGGGTTATAATACACTTATAATATACTTTCTTTCAAATATAGAAAGCATATTATAGTGTACTGCAGTGCTGACCGATTCTGCAGCTGTCTTTTCTCAGTGTAGGGACAGTTTGGTCTTTGGAGCAGGGACAGTCTGTAATTCACTAGCAAGCTACTATTAGGTCCACAAAAGTCCTTTTAAGGACTGGTATAGATGTACAGTATATAGGGTTGTTATACACTTATAATATACTTTCTTTCAAATCTAGAAAGCATATTATAGTGCACTGCAGTGCTGACCGATTCTGCAGCTGACTTTTCTTAGTGAGGGACAGTTTGGTGTTTGGAGCAGGGACAGTCTGTAATTCACTAGCTAGCTACTATTAGGTCCACAAAAGTCCTTTTTTTTTAAATTCTTTTATTCAATTTTCAGTGCAAGGCATACACAGTAAACAATACAATCACATGTAATTTTTGGCCATACACTTCATTTCCGTGAACAAACAGTAGAAACAGGTAACCGTATTCTGGAACTTTATAATATAGAAATGGTATTCATGGGCGCTAGACTGTAGGGACGGACAACACCTTCCCGTGTTCTGGGAACAAGAAGCCAGGGGGGTTCGTATAATCCATACGACACCCCCCCCCCCCCCCCGTGAACAACAGTATAGATCAGCCTTTCAGTGTCCGTGTTATTAATGTGAGCCCGCATAAAACGCAGCTCTCCCACTTGGGTGATGCTTGGTAGACCAAGAAACACAGACAGAGAAAGGGGAAGAGAAGACGAAGAAGAGAAGAGGAAAAAGAAGAAGAAAAGAAAAGAGGGAAAAAAAGGGGGGGTGGAAATGAGCATCAGGGGGATCTCCATGGGATATCGTCAACACGTTCTGGGCTAGGCCCCCACGCCCGACTCTGCAGGCACAGGCAATGGCAGGGGCAGTTAGACAGTCACCAGATCGGCCACAGATCTCATGTAGGTAGTCTTGGGTGCCAGTGAAATATCTCCAGGGTCTCCATTTCTTGCAAAACTTTTCTTCTGTATTGTAGAGAGTGGCAGTCAGTTCCTCCATACGGAGGCTATAATTAACTTTGGAGTACCACAAAGCCCTCGATGGGGGCTGGGATTGCCTCCACATCGCTGGGATGCATACTCGCGCCATGTTCAAAAGTTGCATTGTGAGAGTCTGTTTATATTTCCGGATGGGCCTGTCTGTCAGATGGAGTAGGCACGCAGCCGGGTGTCCCCGTAGATCTACCGACATTAACTTCTTAATTTTCTCCGCCACATCCCTCCAGAATGCCCCTAAAGCAGGACACGACCAAAAGATGTGTACCATAGACCCCGTCGCGGACTGGCATCTCCAGCACTTGTCCGAGATCAAATTATTCATCTTATTCAGCAGATATGGGACCCTATACCAACGGGATACTATTTTATATCCTGACTCCTGAAATGGTTAGCAATGAAGGCTTTGTGTGTAAAGTGGGTTCCCAGGTCTCTTTCCCACTGATGGATAAACGCTGAAAACGTTGAGTGGCGGCTCTGTAAGTCCCACAATAGCTTGTCGATTCGGGAGCTCCCCGGGGGGCCATACCTCCCCTAGCCTGTGCCTACCTGCATCTGTCAATTGTCTCAACCTCCTGTTGATGAACCCTGGGGGAAAGTCCAGGTTCCCAACTATCGGGGGCAAAGGAGAGGGTAGGGGCGAGATATCGGTGGTGCGGAATAGCCTCCTCGTCACTGTCAGCTTCGCTCCAATTAGCGGGTAGTCCTACATGTCCTTAGGTAAGGGTGTCAGGAGCCACGGAGAGGTCAGAAGGGGGATAGACGTATCCTCCATCTCCAGCTCTACACACTGTTTGTGTGTTCTGTTGCAATGACAATCCACGACTCTGGTCAGTAGGGTCGCCCTGTAGTACCTGCGCATGTCGGGGAGACCCACCCCCCCTGTCTTTAGGTCTGGCAAGGGTCTGGAGTTTAGTCTTGGGTGGCCTTTGTGCCCATATAAATTTCCTGAGGAGGGTATTCATCTGCGTAAAACATTTCGGAGGGAAGCGGATCGGTAAAGCTTGGTAGACATATAGGATCCTTGGCAGTGCTGTCATTTTAAAGGCGTTGCAGCGCCCAAACCAAGTTAACGACAGGGAGAGCCATCCCTCTAGGTCCAGTATTAGTCTGCGTAACAGGGGGACATAGTTATGCTGGTACAATTGCGCCGGGTCCGAGGTAACATTGATACCCAGGTATCGAATAGAGTCAACTGCCCAGTGGAATGTAAAAGCTGAGCACAAGCCACGGGTCTCAGCTTCTGGGACAGAGACATTCAGGACTGCGGACTTGGCGCAATTGACCTTATAATTTGACAGGGCACTGTACGCTCGCAGCGCTTCTAAAATGTTCGGGAGGGAGATGTTGGGATTGGAAACAAAGAAAATTAAGTTGTCCGCATAAGCCGCGAGCTTGTGGTGAGCCGAGGGCTTCTGTAGACCTGTTATGTTCGGGTCGTTACGTACATGGCACATGAAGGGTTCTAGCATGAAAATAAAAATGAGAGGGGACAGGGCGCACCTCTGCCGTGTCTCATTCGTAATTGGAAAAAAGTCTGAGCGCCAGTCGTTCACTCGCACCGCCGCCAAAGGTTTGGAATACAACGCCGATATCCAGCTTTGCATGCAGGGACCCAAGCCCACGTGTTCCAGGTGGCCTGCAAAAAGTCCCAGGCCACCCTGTCGAAGGCCTTCTCTGCATCTGTTGAGAGCAGGAGGAAGGGCCTCCCCATGACTTGGGTCATATTATCCTGTGCCTCCCGCATGGGGACAAACCCCACTTGGTCGAGATGTATTAAGCTTGGGATATGTGGCACTAATCTGTTGGAAAGGATCTTAGCAAAGAGTTTCAAATCCATGTTCAAGAGTGCAATTGGGCGGAAGTTCCCACACTGATATAGGTCCTTCCCCTCTTTGGGTATTAATGATATGTACGCCCTAAGGGCACGCCACCACCCTCCTTCACCTTGTTAAATGCTTTAAGGAAGTGCTGCGTCAGAAGGTCTGTATAGGTACGGTAGTACGTCAGGGTGAGGCCATCTGGCCCCGGCGCCTTCCGTGGTTCCATTTGGGCCAATGCCACTTGAAGTTCCTCTGCGGTAATGTCTGCTTCTAAAAAATCGTGGACCTCCACAGATAGGGTAGGCATACCGTAGGCCCTGATGTACCCACCCGCCGCCGCCCTCCTAGATGCCGTCGTCTCCGCGCTTTCCCCCAGATGGAGGTTGTAAAGTTTGTGGTAATAATTAAGGAATTCCTTCGCCATTTCCTCTGACGTATTAGCTCTGGAACCTTGTCTAGTGGTGATATATGGGATAAAGGTACGTTGTCTCAGACCCCGGAGAGCTCTCACCAGCATCACACTGGGCTTGTTGGAGAATTCAAAGAATAACCGTTTCGCCCAAGCTAGGCGATTGACCGTCTTCTGATACAGAAGATCCCGCAATTTCCCCCTGGCACTAACCAGAGCCTCCAGGTGGGTTGCTGCGAGAGATCTCTTGTGAAGGAGTTCAAGAGAGCGCACCTCCCTGACTAGTGACTCAATTTGCCTAGTTCTCTCTCGCTTTTTCTGTGAGCCAATCTGAATCAGCACCCCTCTCACCACACACTTGTGAGCCTTCCATACACACGAGGGGCTTAGGGCCGGATCCCCATTTTCCCTAAAGTAGTGCTTGAGTGCCTCCCCCACCTCCCTCCAGGCCTCAGGATCCTGTAGCAAGGATTCGTTGAGCCTCCACGTGGGGGGTGAGCGAGCGTCTAAGTCCCAAGTCAGAGTCAGATGGATTGGGGCATGATCAGAAAAATAAATATGGTCAATTTGGGCGGAGGCCACCAAAGGGAGGTCTTTATGCTGAATTTAAAAGTAGTCGATCCTGGAATAGGTGCGGTGCACCGAGGAAAAATAAGTAAAGTCCCTCTCCTCTGGGTTCAGGACCCTCCAGGGATCGACCAAGTTCAAACCATGCAGTTCCGCCCTCAGTTTTTTAAGGCAGGAGTATGTGAGATGCGATGCTCCCCTCGACACGTCTACTAGCAGTTCTTGGGCATAGTTGAAGTCCCCACTCATCAAGAGCACTCACTAACCTCCAGGAGTATAGGGGTTAGGGTTCTCATAAAGTCTAGGTGGCCGAATTTGGAAAAATATACGTTCAGCGTGGTTATAGTGTTGTTCCTGATCATGCCCTTAACCAGCAAGTAGCGACCCTGTGGGTCCTCCCTCATCTCAAGCAGAGTCCAAGGCACCGACTTCGCGATTAAGACACTGACCCCTTTGGATTTTGAGATAGGGGAGGGCGCATGATACACTGTAGGAAAGCCTCAGCTACCAAGCCTAGGGACTGCCTGCTGCCTAAAGTGCAAAAACGCTATCTGGGTGTGGGACTTTTTAAGATCCGAAAGGAGTCTGGATCACTTTTCAGGAGTAGACAAGCCCCGCACGTTCAGAGATGTAAATTTGACCCCCTGGGGTATACTGCCCACCGTAGATTGCATCGTGGGTGGCATGTTGCTGTATGAGGGGCGGGGTAGAGGAGTGTGACAGACCTAGCCGGGACACAGGCTTTTTGAGAGGACTGAGTGCGAGCCTCTTGCCGATCGATTATGGGCCCTGGATTTTAAGGGGCACAGGGTGAATGAGAACCCCACTATAATCTGTGCTAGTCAGATTCAATGCTGTATATATGTATATATGATGTATGTTGTCTCATGCTGTTGGGACACACACTGTCAGATGCTAATGTCATGAACTCCAGACACCTGTCTCTTGTGTAAATGAGTTTAGTCTGGCTTGTAAGGACATTCCAAACGTTGTTGTTTATGCTAATTAACCCTTTGTTTATGTTTATAGTAATGTTTATTGAATTGTGAGCTAGGAGCCGAAAAGTCTTATCCCTTCAGTCAAACTAGTCTGAGTGTTGATTAGATAATTAGCTCATGCTAATTAGGTTAGGTTTTAGTCACCCCGCTGTATATATATTTTGTGTGAGATCTCAAATAAAGGTTATTCTTGATGTACTCCTAAGACTGGTGTTGTCTAGTGCGTGGGGGTTCCTATAGCCAGATCCATTGGACTTGTGTTCCAAGACTTAGGAAGCGGTATATAGACGGAAGCACTCAATCGGAGTGTGGGATCGGTTCCGTCACATTGGTGGCAAGCAGTGGGTTGCTTCCTGCAGTCTAGGACATCCAAACCTCCACTGGGATCCAAGATCAGGATAGCAGACTTAAGTCACCCCAGCGGAGATATGGGCGTGGCATCAGAGTTCCTGGGGCTGCTGCGGATCATCCTTTTGGCATACACCAGGACTGTGTCTGAGGATAAATACCTGGAGCTCAGGCAGTGGTTTCGGGTGGAGCTCTGGATTGGAGCCCTCCAGCTCGCTGGTATAAAACAGGGCAAGTGCTTTCTAACCCAAGAGCAATGGGCCAGTGACCAACTGCGGATGGCATTCCTGGGAGAGCGGCCCCAGGAGCAATGGGTGACTGAGTTGGACAGGCTGGTCCAGCAGGAGATAGAGCTGGACAATCATTATCGGGCTCTGCAATGGCATGCAGAGCAGGGATATTTAGGGGAGACAACAGAATGCTCTCCAGAGGGATATGACTTTGGAGGCCCTGGATTGCTGTGGGAGAGCCTTACATATCGTTTTGTGTTTGGCGATGAAGGGGAACCTACCCTTGAGGACCTGCGAGAATATAGAGAGGCTATGCTCTGTCTTGCAGGGGTCTCAGAGCTTAAACCTTATCTGGACCATTTGTTAAGGAAGGAACAGCATCTGGAAAGGGCATACAGGAAACTGCTAGAACACGTTCAGCAGCATGCCAGAGAATCAGCAGTGGAAACTCCAGAGATTGTCGTCCCCAAACCTGAAGTTCTGACAACAGGGCAGAGTTCTGCTAACTTCTGCCCAGCACCAACAGTGGCTCTGGCCTTCTTGGGAGAAGAGGTAGTTGGCCTTTCTCCCACAACACTGACAGGGACATGTGATTTTCTGCCAGCAGCATCTATGGAGTTACAACAAACTTCTCCAGCTGAGGATCTGGTAACTGAACAGAGGGCCCAAGACCTCTGTCCCACACTTTTAGCAATTCCAGAGACTGGGGATTTAATAGACGTTTCTGTAGAGGAGGAACCACCTAGCCAACTCCCAGCAGAAGTGCTGGCAACCGGACAGAGGGTCCAAGACCTCTGCCCCACACCTGCCACAATTCGGGAGGCCCAGGGTGAGGAGGTGGCAGTCTATCACGAGCTGCAGATCAGTATCCAAGGAGAGAATGCAGTCGTCACCTCACAACTGCAGCTTGATCTGGTGTCAGTGGATGGGCATATGGTCTCCACTAACAGAAAACCAGCAGAAGTGCTGGCAACTGGGCAGAGTGCTACCAACCTCTGCCCAGCACCGGCAACAACTGCAGAGTTCCAGGTAGCTGGGGCAGTCAGTCTCTCTCCCCAACAGTTAGCTGGAGCAGATGATGTAGGGAAGCTCCTACACCCCGCTGAACTGCTGGCAACGGAACAGAGCGCTGCTGGCCTCTGCCCACAACAAACAGAGGACAGATTTCCTGTAAAGGTGGATGGGACTTCAGTCTCCACCTGTATACCCATGGGATTCTGGGTATTAGGCCCAGATGCCCAACAGCATGGCGGACTGAGCCCAACCATCCTGTCTTCTCTCCTGCGGCTAAAGGGACTCCAGGGGGAAGGACCGGTCCACACCTCTCCCCATTGTCAAGCATGTTCTCTGAGAGAGGCAGAGGTTGGCTGGGTGAGGAATACTTTGTTTAGGACACTTTATTTGGGGTACTGTGTGGATACCAGCATAAGGCCGCGTACACACGGGCGGATTGTCTGGCCAACTAAGTTCGTCAGACAATCCGACAGACAGTCCGTCCAAACTTTTGAATGAACGGACTTGCCCACACACGGCACTTTTTGAGCGGACTAATACAGCGGACTAAGTCAGCCATACAATCCGCTCAACTTTTGAAATGAACGGACTCGCCCACACACGCGGAGAAAAGTCCGCTCATTTCGAGCGCGTCTCCAGGTAGGCGGGGCCCGCGAAGGAGACGTCGCTGGCCCCGCCGCCTGGAATGGACTTAAAGGGGAACCCCAACGCCGAAAAAAATCGGCGTGGGGGTCCCCCCAAGTCCACAACAGACCCTTGTCTGAGCACGCTACCCGGCCGGCCAGGAAAGGGGGGTGAGCGAGCACCCCCCTCCTGAGCCGTACCAGGCCGCGTGCCCTCAACATGGGGGGTGCCTTGGGGAAGGGGGGGCCGCGCGGCCCCCCCACCCCAAAGCACCTTGTCCCCATGTTGATGAGGACAAGGGCCTCTTCCCGACAACCCTGGCCGTTGGTTGTCGGGGTCTGCGGGCGGGGGGCTTATCTGAATCCGGGAGCCCCCTTTAATAAGGGGGCCCCCGGATACAGGCCCCCCACCCTATGTGAATGAGTATGGGGTACAATGTACCCCTACCCATTCACCTGTGAAAAAAAAGTACAAAAAAAACACAACACGGGGTTAAAATATTTTATTGCACAGCTCCGGGGGTCTTCCTTCTTCGGGGTTCTTCTTGCCGGACTCCTCCGCTATCTTCTTGTAGCTCTTTTGCTAGCGGAGGAGTCCGGCTTTCTTCCTCCCCGCCGCCGGCCTCTTCTCCCGACTTCGGGGGTCTTGTCCCCCTCTTCGGTTCTTTTGCCGGGCCACCGCGCCTTCTTCTAGCTCTTTTACAGGCGGTGGCCCGGTCTTCTGTCGCCGCCGCCTTCCGTTCTTCTTCTTCTTCTTCCCCAGGAGATGTTGCCTCGACGATCTCTCCGGCCGGAATGCCAGAGCCGCGCTGCGCGGCCACTTATATAGTGACAATGGGGCGGTGTCACATGGTATATGTCACATGGGTTGGTCACATGGGTTGATGTCACATGGGGACTATGACATCGTAAGGGGCGGGGTCACCATGTGACACTAACCCATGTGACATACCATGTGACACCGCCCCATTGTCACTATATAAGTGGCCGCGCAGCGCGGCTCTGGCATTCCGGCCGGAGAGATCGTCGAGGCAACATCTCCTGGGGAAGAAGAAGAAGAAGAAGAACGGAAGGTGGCGGCGACAGCGGCAGCAGCGACAGAAGACCCACTGACACTGGGTCCAGAGGTTGGGAGACGTGTGGACCAGCCCGAGCCACCAGATTTAACAAACAAAGTAAATATAACAGAAGCCAATATCAACCATAATAACTATGCCATGGGGGGGGTGCCCGCCCAGGCCTATTCGTGTGCCAACCCCTTTTCCTTTCATTGCCCCCAACACCACCCTCCAGCATCCAACAAAGTACCCGGGAGAGCGGGGGACCGGGCCATCAAGAATCAAAACCCCCCAAGATTGAGAACAGGGGTCCCCTCCCCCGACAACCAGACAACCCGCTCTCCACGACATCCCAGGTCGGTCGCACAGATGGTCACCAGTGGGGATGGAACAGGGAACACCACCCCCAATGGCTAGGCCGGGGCGTCCCCCCTCCCGCCATCCCCACATGAGGCCCAGGCAGAACACAAGCAGGTATTTTACTGGCAATACCAACCCCAGGTGTGACCCATTACCACAAAACAAAAGTCCCAGCCTTTCCCCACAGGCTCCGGAGCAAGTTCCATCAGCTAAACATTAACCCCAGTCCTGTATAGTATTCAAGAAAAGTCTACTTATCAAGGGTGGTATTCCGCCAACTGGACAATTCAAGGTTCAGGGGAGGTAAAGTCGGCTCTGGATCCCTGTCGAGATCTGGAACAATGGCGTCTCCTGCCGAGCCTCTGGGGCCTGGGTGGCAGTGTCAGTGGGTTGTCCGATAGGGGTAGGCAGTCCAGCCAGTTTGGGACAGGGGTTGCAGGCACCCCTAAAAATGCAAACAGTTCCGGGAGTTGGTCTGGCCATCGCAGAGTAAAAGAGTAATTTCCTTTGAGGACAATCAGGTGGAAGGGGTGTCCCCATTTGTAGGTGGCCCCCGCACCCCGTATAGTATCCAACAGTGGACGCAGTATACCTTGCATTCGCAGTGTAAGTCGGGACAGATCCGGGAACACCTGCACTGTGGCTCTGTCAAAGTCTATCTGACCTTTAGCCCATGCCTGGCAAGGCTTGATCTCCTCCTTGATGGAATAAAAATGAACCCTGGACAGCACATCCCTTGGAGCGACAGGGTCTCCACCCCTTGGGCCCTGTGCACGATGAACCCGGTCCAGCTCCAGCTCCTCCGCCGGGGGTTTATTAAGGAGTGTATTTAAAATAGCCGTCACTGTGATTTTCAGGTCTCTGCCCGTGGTCGCCTTGGGGAGGCCACGGATCCTATCATTGTTCCGTCGGCTACGGTTTTCCCCATCATCTACGGATAACTGTAGCGATATCAGGCACCGAGTATGGGACATCTGGGTGTTCTCTAGCGCTTGTACCCTGGCTAGCTGTCTTTTCTCAGTGGAGGGACAGTTTGGTGTTTGGAGCAGGAACAGTCTGTAATTCACTAGCTAGCTACTATTAGGTCCACAAAAGTCCTTTTAAGGACTGGTATAGGTGTACAGTATAGGGTTGTAATTCACTTATAATATACTTTCTTTCAAATATAGAAAGCATATTATAGTGCACTGCAGTGCTGACCGATTCTGCAGCTGTCTTTTCTCAGTGAAGGACAGTTTGGTGTTTGGAGCCACGACAGTCTGTAATTCACTAGCTAGCTACTATTAGGTCCACAAAAGTCCTTTTAAGGACTGGTATAGGTGGACAGTATATAGCAGGGATATGCAATTAGTGGACCTCCAGCTGTTGCAGAACTACAATTCCCATGAGGCGTAGCAAGACTCTGAAAGCCACAAGCATGACACCCAGAGGCAGAGCATGATGGGACTTGTTTTTCAACAGCTGGAGGTCCGCTAATTGCATATCCCTTGTATATAGGGTTGTAATATAGAAAGTATATTATAGTGCACTGCAGTGCTGACCGATTCTGCAGCTGTCTTTTCTCCGTGTAGGTACAGTTTGGTGTTTGGATCAGGGACAGTCTGTATTTTACTAGCTAGCTACTATTAGGTCCACAAAAGTCCTTTTAAGGACTGATATAGGTGTACAGTATATAGAGTTGTAATATAGAAAGTATATTATAGTGCACTGCAGTGCTGACCGATTCTAAAGTCTAATGAAATGTTCTTCCAAAGCTGTTCCGTTACTGGCAGAGGCCTTAACAGGCCCCAGGATTTAGCGTTGGACCCCTTATGCCGCTGGCATGTTGTGCAAGAATTTACATACTCCTTACAATTGGATCTCAGAGTGGGCCACCATAAAGACCGTTGCACCAGTTCGGTAGTTTTTTGGACCCCACAGTGGCCAGCCAATTGGTGGTCATGAAAAGTTCTTAAAAAATGAAGCCTGGCTTGCTGTGGGACAAAAATCTTGTTTTGATGCCAAAGGAGCCCCCCCCCCCCCCCCCCCCCGGCTTCTTAGAGAGGAGATTTCTGCCTCCGTGCACTGGGTGGATGCCTGTTCAATTGAAATCCTTAAATCCGGCTGGATCAAGAGGAAATTTTGAGGGGACAGAATTGAACTGGGTGTGACCTCTTCTGGGGTATCAGGGAACATTCGAGACAAGGCATCGGCTTTTCCATTCTTAGACCCAGGGCGGTAGGTGATATGGAAGTTAAACCTAGAAAAGAATAGAGCCCATCGAGCCTGCCGGGGTCTCAGTCGCTTGTCCGTGCGGAGATATTCTAGGTTCTTATGGTCTGTAAAGATTAATATAGGGTGGACGGCACCCTCTAGGAGATATCTCCATTCCTCCAGTGCAGTCTTAATTGCCAAGAGCTCCCGATCCCCCACGTCATAGTTCTTCTCCAGCTGACTCATCTTCCTTGAAGAGAAGGCCATGGGATGAAGTAGGTCTTTGGGCCCCTGACGTTGGGAAAGAACTGCCCCCGTGGCTACTTCAGAGGCATCAACTTCCAGGACATAGGGTAAGGTAGGATCAGGATGCTGTAAGATAGGTGCGGAGGTAAAGAGGAGCTTCAGTTGATCGAAGGCAGTTTGTGCTGCTACGGACCACTGGAATCTGGTATGTTGGCGTGTTATCTGGGTGATAGGCACTACAATGCTATAGAAGTTTTTTATAAATCTCCTGTAGAAATTTGCAAAGCCGATGAACCTATGAACACCCTTCTTATCAGATGGAGCCGGCCACTCAAGGATAGCCTTCACCTTTTGAGGATCCATAGCTACCCATTAGTGGTAATAATGAGTCCGAGGAATTGGATTGTCGTCTTCTCAAAGTCGCATTTCTCAGCTTTTACATACAATCCATGTGTTCTGAGGTTGCCCAGTACCTTTTTTACATGCGTTCTGTGAAGCTCCAGAGTAGCTGAGAATATCGTCGAGGTAGACGATAACGAAGTGGTCTAAGTACTGCCGAAAAATATTTATCATTAAATCATTTATGAAATGTTGGCATGTGGCCGGGGCGTTACATAGTCCAAAACGGCATTACTAAGTATTCAAAGTGCCCGAATCTGGTTCTGAATGCGGTTTTCCACTCATCCCCCTCTCGGACATGGACAAGATTGTAAGCTCCACGTAGGTCTAGTTTGGTAAAAATGTGAGCTGTACGAAACCTCTGGAAGAGTTCGGGGATGAGGGGGAGCGGATAGCGATTTTTGAGAGTAATTTTGTTTAAGTCCCTGTAGTCCACACATGGCCTCAAGGTTTTAGCTTTCTTCTCAACAAAGAAAATCCCGGCACCGGCGGGAGAGGAGGAAGGGCGGATAAATCCCTTTCCAAGGTTTTTATCAATATAATGCCTCAAAGTTTCAAGTTCCGTCTCGGAAAGGGGAAAAATACCGCCAAAAGGAATCTCAGCCCCCGGTAGCAAGTCAATGGGGCAATCGTAGGGACGATGCGGGGGTAGAGTATCTGCTTTCTTCTTATCAAAAACATCTTGGAATTCATGGTAGGCCGCTGGTATATTGGAATCCATACTGGGTGTGGGTAGGACAGACAGACAACTAGAAAAGTCCTTGGATTCAGGAGCAAGACAATGCTGCCGGCAGTAGGAAGAAGTGAAGAGAACTTCCCTCTTGGACCAGTCAACCTGAGGATTGTGCGCCTGTAACCATGGAATTCCCAGGATCACAGGGAATATAGGGGAGCTCAGGACATCAAAATGTAGAAATTCCTGATGACTAGAATTGATGGAGGTAAAGAAGGGTGCTGTTTCTTGGGTGACATGCCCGGAACTGGGCATTGAGCCATCAGCCAGATGGACGGTCAGTCTTTGCCTTTTGCAGTGAAGAGGGATAGCAAGTCTCTTTGCCAAGGTCAGATCCAAGAAACAACTCCATGCCCTGGAATCCAGTATTGCTTGGAGATGAACTTCCTCTCCTGCCACCAGTAATGTGACAGGAAAACTGATATGGGTTGGAGAAGACCTGGATACCTGAAAATGGACCGGAGTGCGGGGAACTGATTTCCTGGGTTTTACAGGGCAAAAGGTTATGTAATGTCCTGTTCCCCCCACAGTAGAAGCAAAGGTTCGCCTGTCAACGATGAAGTTTCTCCACTGAAGTTAATGTTGGATGGGCCCGGCCAAGTTTCATGGGGTTGGATATAGGCGGGACTTCGGGCTGCCGAAAGGTTTGGATACGCTCAGACTGGCGTTCCCGTAAGCGTCTATCGAGTTGAATGGTCAGTAGGATGAGACCTTCTAGTGTTGAGGGTGTCTCAATTCTGGACAGTTCATCCTTGAGGGATTCGGACAGCCCCAGCCGATACGTCTGAAGGCTGGCCGGAGGCCGGCCTGGATTTGTAGAAGGAGTTTGAGGGGTATATATCCCTCCTCCTTCCTACAGGTCCTTCGTCGGCTCGGTTCCTGTGGTGTTTTCAGACAGCTGACGCTCGTCACTTCCGGGTTGCGCTGACGTCATTTGCGTGCGCTATTCGACTGGTGGAGATCGCCGGAGGAAGTCTCCTTCTCTCGGTGCAGGGTAGGCCTCGTGGTTTTACCGGCGTCCTTTCAAGGTATCCCAGCGGTGGGTGGGGGGGGGGGGGCTCATTGTTGCGGCGCAGGCTACTGCGGGGGATCCCGTGGTGGCCTCGGTTGGGGGGGCTGATGGATGCGGATTGGTAGAAGTTCTGCAAACATTGGAAATGCAGTCATGCTTTTATTATATTTGCATGTAGTGTGCTAATCGGGTTTTAGTTTGAAGTGTTGCTAGGGAGCATTACAATTTTCTGCTTGTCTCACATGTCAGAGAGTGTCGAATTCGAGTTCATCCCACCTACCCCTCGCAGGGGTTCAGAACATGGCAGTTCTCCATCATTGAGGAGTTGGACAGTACCCAGGCTGATGGCTGAACTTCGTCGGAAGGGTATTCCTTTCCCGGCCGCGGCTAGGAAGGCAGAACTCTTCCGGTTGCTGTTTCCATCTCCGTCTCAGGCGCTGGCATCCACCAGCGCGGAACATGCGTCAGTCCATAACTCTTTGACGCAGATACATGCAGTGTTAAACACTCTCTTTGCCTCCATGCTGCAGTTGCAGGACAGGATGGAGGTGATGGAAGCCCGGTCAGTCAGTGCGGCTGTGACGGCCAGTGCTGGGGTGTCCGCTGCTCCCCCAGCTCCGGTCCTGCCTAGCCCTGTCACAGGTAATCCACTGTCTTTACCTTCGGCAATCCCTTCTCCATTGGCAGTGTTGCGTTCAGTGTCTCCTGCCCACTTCATCCCTGCCAATATCAAGAAAGATATTTTGGAGGGGAAAGATGTCAATTTAGCCTCACTTCTCATAGCAGCTCAGGATGTTTCAGAGAACAAGTCTTTTGCTTGCGGGGAGGTGTCGGTGGTGCTCAAATCCAAGGATCCCAGGCTTAGTCGCAAACTCAGTGTGGCGGAATTTGTTCTGGCTTTTGGCATCTTCAGAGACATTATCTGTTCGGTCAGTCCAGGGAGGAGGGAGGAGTTGGACTTGTATCTTCATAAAGTGGTGGATTTGGCTCACAAGTACGGGGGTTTCACGTATTATGACTACCATCGTTCCTTTGCAGAAAAGGTGGCGGCTACTTGGGCCCAGTTCCAGGTGGTGATGTGTTGGGGCTATGTGGAGAGTCAGTCCCATTGGGGTGGTCTGTGGGAAATTTTCAAATAAATTTTGCTTAATTTATGACTTGCCTGCGCCTCATTCATCTCATGTCCCTAGTCTTAATTCGCTCATACCATCTGGAGAGTTTTCATTAAAGTATTCTTCTGTGGATTTGGCCATTCAGCATATGGTGCAGTTAGGTAGGGGTGTTTGGTTGTCCAAAGCAGATATTACTGATGCGTTTAAGTTACTTCCCATCAGTCCTGCTCTCTGGCAATGGCATGGTGTCAAGTGGCGCGGTCAGTATTATTTTGCTACCAGGTTAACATTTGGGTCCAAGAGCAGCCCTCAGCTGTTCGATACCTTTGTCCAGGCCCTTCACTGGATATTGGAGAATTGTAAAGGTTGTCAGAAGGTAATCCATTATCTGGATGATTTTTTACTTTTGGAGAAACCAGAGGTGCCACCCAGGGATCTGCATGCGCTTACAGGACTGTTTTCAGATTTGAATGTCCCTTTAGCTGCTCACAAGGTGGAGGGTCCATCTAAAGTCATTACCTTTTTGAGGATTACACTTGATGCCAATCTCATGGTGGCTAGCCTGCCATTGGAGAAGCTGGTTAGAGTTAGGCAGACCATTCATATGTTGGTCCGGTCTCCTGTATGCTCGAAGAAGGAATTACAGTCCTTATTGGGGGTGTTGAATTTTGCTATGAGAATCATCCCGCAGGGTAGGGCGTTTGTGTCCAGATTGCTGGCTCTTCTTCCACGTTATCATGATTCTGACGTGGTGGTTAAGTTTCCAGCTGATGCCTTAGCGGATCTCGTCATGTGGGATCGGTTCCTGTGTGACTGGAATGGCATCTCTATGTTCATTCCCCAGCCTTCAGGTAATTCCTCCAGGATTTTTTCAGATGGCCGGTTTCTCTGCCATTTTTTGTCATCAGTGGTTGGCCAGTTGCTGGCCCCCTGAGGTTTTCCTCCTACCGAAGTTTACGCTGACCTCAGCCTTGTGTGAAATTTATCCAATTCTGGCAGCAGCAGTCACTTGGGGTCCGGTTTGGTCAGGGCAGTCTGTCATCTTCTTTATGGATAATTTGGCTGCAGCCAGTATTATCAATAAAGGCAGATCGGACTCCCTTCTGATCATGTCATTCATGTGTAGGTTGACTTGGCTGGGTTTGATGTACAGATTTCATTTTCGGGGTGAATTCATCTGTGGGAGTCTCAATGGTGCGGCTGATGCGTTATCCCATCTTGACATGCCTTGTTTTTTCTTGCAGCACCCAGAGGCAGATCGGACGAGCCGTCCTGTCCCCCCATACCCGCTGTTGGTCATGGACTAAACACATTCCGGGTTCAGGCAATCAAACTGGCTAATAAGTCTTTGTCCAGGAACACATTGAGGGCATACACGACAGGTTGGAAGACATTCCTCAGGTTTACGGAGTTATACCCTTCCGATGGCCCTGAGGATATCTTCCATGTCATGTCTTTCACCGCATATTGCCACAGTGAGCTGGCGTTGGCTGCCAGTACTATTAGGATTTATTTGTCAGGAATTCAACATTTCAGATCCCTGCAGGTGCCTGACAGTGTGTCTATTTTTGCTGCTCACCCTCTGAAAGCCATGCTCAGGGTTATTCTGAAGACCCAGGGGAG
Organism: Lithobates pipiens; assembly: GCF_037356315.1. Taxonomy (NCBI): domain Eukaryota; kingdom Metazoa; phylum Chordata; class Amphibia; order Anura; family Ranidae; genus Lithobates; species Lithobates pipiens. The sequence continues at coordinate 212,958,486 of NW_027507758.1, forward strand.
GGTTCAGTTGTCCCGACAACCTGTCACTGGTCATATTTTCTGGGGTTTGTCAGACCTACTGTCTTCTTCTCCGTTCGGGGTAGGTCCTAGTTTAGTAATTAAGTCGGCCATTTATCTTAGTTTTTTCGGGTTCCTCCTTCCCGGGGAGGTGTCGCAGGCCAGCTGTCATATTCCGGTACTGCTCAGAAGTAGTCTCACTAGATTCCCGGAGCACTATGAGTTACAGCTGCCCAACAATAAGAATAGGCAAACTGGCCAGGGGTTTGTGGTTAAATATTACCGCACAAATAGCGCTTGGTGCCCGGTGGAAGTTCTCGACGCACTTTGCAATCTATTTATAGCTTCTCCGGTTCATGGGCATCTACTCCCGTTTCCCACGCATCCCATTACTTCCAAACAGTTCATTGCCTATGTAAGAATTTTACTTGCCAGGTTGGATGTAGACCCAAGGCGTTTTTCTGGGCATTCTTTTAGGATCGGGGCAGCGTCAGCGGCTTCTAAACAAGGGGTCCCATCTTACATCATTAAGCATATGGGTCATTGGAGATCATCCTGCTATAGCAGGTACATTCCCGAACCTCACACGGAGGTTAGTAGGGCATTTGTTACGTTGTTGGATGGTTTATTATTCGTATCATTAAAGCTTCATACTTTACCTATCTTGTGTCTTTTGCCCTCTTTTAGGCGTACCGTTCAGCGAGACCGAGGCACACCACAGGTCTTGGTTGTTAGGGTACGGTGTTATTACAACTGAAGACTCAGACTACAAGTCTGAAGGCTGGCCGGAGGCCGGCCTGGATTTGTAGGAGGAGTTTGAGGGGTATATATCCCTCCTCCTTCCTACAGGTCCCTCGTCGGCTCGGCTCTGGTTCCCCACCCTCCCGTCCCCCCCCCTTTTTTCCTTATCATTTCATTTCACGACACTTATCTTTTACTCTTATTCGGGGTATGCCCTCTTTTAGGCGTACCGTTCAGCGAGACCGAGGCACACCACAGGTCTTGGTTGTTAGGGTTATGTTGTTATTACAACTGAAGACTCAGACTACAATGATAACTTAACGCTGCCTCGTTCTAACCTGAGCCTGAGGACCAGGTACGGAATTCCACCGTGTAATCTTCCGCAGGTCGCTGACCCTGCCGTAGCATATGCAGAGCAGCTTCAGCAGTGGCCACCCGCAGGGGGTCATCATATTAATTGGGCCATGGTTTCAAAGAACTGGTCCACAGAGTTGATGAGAGGACTCTCCTGCTCCAATAAGCCATGAGCCCACACTTGGGGTTCCTCAGTCAACAAAGAAATAATGAATCCCACCTTCACTGTTTCAGTGCAAAAAGTTTGTGGTTGCAGGGCCAAGTACTGTATAAGTAACAGGTGTTCTTAAAGGATCTGAATTTCCTACGATCACCAGAGAAGCATTCTGGTGTTGGTACTTGTGGTTCCCGGGGGGCATCACCACAGTAGGAGTAACTACCAGAGGGTCGGCTGCAGACAACCCTTGATCTGTGGCGGTAGGTGTTGCATACAGCTGCTGCAGGCGGTCCTCTAACTGAAGGTATCCTTCCTGAAGTTTTTGGATGACCTGAGTGAGGGCCGCGATCTGTAGACATGCGGCTTCCAGCGGGGAGACACCTCCGTCGGCCTCTGACATGGCTGGTTTGTACTGTCAATAACTTGGTAGGAGTCCGAGATGCTGGGAGGGCTCCCCTTGCAGCTGAGCGCAGCACACCACTGAAGGTGGAACAGCAGGTGTGGTGACCACAGAAGCACGGGTGCCGAGATGCTGGAGACAGGCATGCTTGGAAGGTCCAGGAGACAAAGTCCAGTGGAATAACTGAATAGCGAAGCCGGGAGCCAGATCAGGGGTCATTCACAGAGAGACAGTCCAGGATCAGAATGACCTAAGGTTAGCTGCATCTTAGTACAGGGAGCAGGATAAGCAGAGTCCAATAGCCAGGCCGGGATCAGATGCTGGAAGCAGGCAGGAAGTAGTCAGGTGCAAGCCAAAGGGTCAAGCCAGAGGATCGGGAAGAACAGGTCAAAACAAGCCAGGTCAGTACACAGGAGATGAGATCAGCAGATAATACAGGGCACAGGAACACAGGGTGGGCTGAAGACAAACCAGCAACTGCAGACACTAGCAGACTTCCTTATATAGGCCCATGTGACCTGCTGGTAGAGATACTGGGTCCTAAAGTCCTTCTCCTGCCAGAGATGCTGGGTCCTAAAGTCCTTCTCCTGCTGTTGATTCCCTTACATGACCGATTTTGCAGCTGTCTTTTCTCAGTGTAGGGACAGTTTGGTGTTTGGAGCAGGGACAGTCTGTAATTCATTAGCTAGCTACTATTAGGTCCACAAAAGTCCTTTTAAGGTATAGGGTTGTTATACACTTATAATATACTTTCTTTCAAATATAGAAAGCATATTATAGTGCACTGCAGTGCTGACCGATTCTGCAGCTGTCTTTTCTCAGTGGACTGGTATAGGTGTACTATTTGGTGTGCAGTATATAGGGATGTAATACACGTATAAAAAACTTTCAAATATAGAAAGCATAGTATAGTGCATTTCTACTATGCAGCATTGTGACTGCTGAGCGGTTCTGCAGTGATACTACAACGAGTGACAAATGCAATTAGAAAAAAGTAATATAACTGGTGTGATAGACCAGTGGCCCCCCAAAACAACAGATTGAAGCGGGGTGTTATATACCTTCTTCCACATAAACTGCAATTCTCTAGAGACTTTTGACACAGGGTCATTTAAAAAATGACAGGCAGAGGAAGAGGCAGGCGTTTCCGCAGGGGTGGCAGGGGGTAGGGCAGGAGCAACAGGCTTGAGCCAAAGTGGGAAGTCAAAGAAGGTGTGTTCGATTACGTCAAAGGACGCACCAGACTTCGTTGAGTGGCTCACTCAGCCTTACTCTTCTGCACCCTCTTCACTCTCTGCTGTGTGCACCCCCAAAGACACTACCACCAACACCACCACATACCCTCCGCTTGAGTCATACGAATTATTTTCCGATCCATCACAAGACATTTCCGATGCGCAGCCATTCTTGGCATTGGATCAGAAAGAGGAGGTAGCAACAACCGCCACTCAGCAGTCTGACGACAGTACCCAGATCAGCCCAAGGAGGTTGGTCCCCACTGTTGCTGCCTACTCCGAGATCTCTAATTATAGCGGTGGGGAAGGTAACGTCAATGATGACATGTCTAGGATCGTCACGTGGGTGTCCACAAGAGAGGAAGAGGAGGGGAGTTCAAAGGGAGAGATGGACTAGCAGATAGGGAGGAGAAGCTGCCGGAACTTACATTGCACAGGAGGGACAAAACAGACTGCTAATGTATCAGGAGTGAGGCATCAACCATGTACGGTAACATCTGGCGCTCCCAGGATGCAGGCACATGGCTCCGCAGTGTGGGCTTTTTTTAACGTGTCCGCTGCTGACAATAGTGTTGCCATCTGCAGCCTTTGCAGTCAACGCATAAGTCACGGTAAGCCCAACACTCACCTAGGGACTAGGGATGAGCCGAACACCCCCCTGTTCGGTTCGCACTAGAACCTGCGAACAGACCTAAACTTCGTGTGAACTTTAGAACCCTATTAAAGTCTATGGGACTCGAACGTTCACAATCTAAAGTGCTCATTTTAAAGGGTAATATGCAAGTTACTGTCCTAAAAAGTGTTTGGGGACCTGGGTCCCTCCCCAGGGGACATGGATCAATGCAAAAAAAAGTTTTAAAAACGGCCGTTTTTTCAGGAGCACTGATTTTAATAATGATTGAAGTGAAATAAAAGTGTAATATTCCTTTAAATGTGGTACCTGGGGGGTATCTATAGTATGTCTGTGAAGGGGCGCATGTTTATGGTGCTTGGAACTGTCCCTGCACAAAGTGTCATTTGTGCAGGAAAAAAAGTCTTTTAAAATCACTTGCGGCTATATTGTCGGCTCCCCGTAATACAGAGAACACTCAATGACTGTTCTCTGTATTAGCCGACAATTCATTGATAAAAAAAAAAAAAAAAAAAAAAGCATGGGGGTTCCCCTAAATTCAATTACCAGGCCCTTCAGGTCTGACATGGATATTAAGGGGAACCCCGTGTCAAATTTTAAAAAAAATTGACGTGGGGGTCTCCCTAAAAATCCATACCAGACCCTTTATCCGAGCACGCAACCTGGCAGGCTGCAGGAAAAGAGGGGGGGACGAGAGAACGGCCCCCTCCCTCCTGAACCGTACCAGGCCACATACCCTCAACATTGGGAGGATGCTTTGGGGGTCTGTGACCCCTCAAAGCACCTTGTCCCCATGTTGATGAGGACAAGGGCCTCATCCTCACAACCCTGGCTGTGAGGGTCTGCGGGCGGGGGGCTTATCAGAATCTGGAAACCCCCTTTAACAAGGGGACCCCCAGATCCCGCCCCCCCCTGTTTGAAATGGTAAGGGGGTACAAAAGTACGCCTACCATTTCACAAAGAAAGTGTAAAAATGGTTAAATAAGACAAACACACTTTTGAAAAATTCCTTTATTAAAAAAAAAGAAAAAAAAAAAAAGATTCCAGCGGTGCTAATTCACTCTTGCTATCCAGCGATGGATGATCATATCCAGCGACGGGGGATCTCTCAGTCCAGCGCTGTCCATACATCCGTCTTCTGTCTCCACTGCGGAGATCCCAGCGCTGATGTTTCTTATATTAGGAGGGCGGGGCCACCCGTCACCTGACCCCGCCCCTCTGACGCTGGTGAGGGAAGCCAGGGATTCCCTAGTGACGTATGGGTGACCCCGCCCCCTCTGATGTAACACAGGTTTCCGTTACATCAGAGGGGGCGGGGTCTTCCATACGATAATCATCCATCGCTGGACCCCGGAGATTCGTCGCTGGATAGCAAGAGTGGATTTGCACCGCTGGCATCTTTTTTTTATTTTTAATAAAGGAATTTTTCAAAAGTGTGTTTGTCTTATTTAACCATTTTTACACTTTCTTTGTGAAATGGTAGGGGTACTTTTTTACCCCCTTACCATTTCAAATGGGGGGGCGGGATCTGGGGGTCCCCTTGTTAAAGGGGGCTTCCAGATTCTGATAAGGCCCCTGCCCGCAGACCCTCACAACCACCAGCCAGGGTTGTGAGGATGAGGCCCTTGTCCTCATCAACATGGGGACAAGGTGCTTTGAGGGGTCACAGACCCCCAAAGCATCCTCCCAATGTTGAGGGTATGTGGCCTGGTACGGTTCAGGAGGGAGGGGGGGCCGCTCTCTCGTCCCCCCTCTTTTCCTGCGGCCTGCCAGGTTGCATGCTCGGATAAAGGGTCTGGTATGGATTTTTATGGGGAACCCCACGTAAAAAAATTTTTTAATTTGATGCGGGGTTCCCCTTAATATCCATATCAGACCTGAAGGGTCTGGTATGGATATTTAGGGAGACCCCCACGTCAATTTTTTTTTAATTTGACACGGGGGTTCCCCTTAATATAAATGTCAGACCTGAAGGGCCTGGTAATTGAATTTAGGGGAACCCCCACGCTTTTTTTTTTTTTATCAATGAATGAATGAATTGTCGGCTAATACAGAGAACACTCATTGAGTGTTCTCTGTATTACGGTAGCCGTCAATATAGCCGCAAGTGATTTTAAAGACTTTTTTTCCTGCACGGACAGTTCTAAGCACCAGAAACATGCGCCCCTTCACAGGCATACTATAGATACCCCCCAGCTACGAAATTTAAAGGAATATTACACTTTTATTGTTTCACTTTAATCATTATTAAAATCACTGCTCCTGAAAAAACGGCCGTTTTTAAAACTTTTTTTTGCATTGATCCATGTCCCCTGGGGCAGGACCCAGGTCCCCAAACACTTTTTAGGACAGTAACTTGCATATTACCCTTTAAAATTTAGCAATTTCTCCCATAGACTTGTATAGGGTGTTCCGGCTTTTCGAATTTGCCGCGAACAGCCCAAATTGTTCACTGTTCGCTGAACAGGCAATGTTCGAGTCGAACATGAGTTCGACTCGAACATGAGTTCGACTCGAACTCGAAGCTCATCCCTACTAGGGATGACTGCCTTAAGAAGGCACATGAGCTGCCATTACCGAGCCCAGTGGGAGCAACACCATCAGAACCCACAAAGCCACACTCCAGGCTCTCACTGTCCAGCCTCTTCTACTTCTCCTTTTCCTCTCTCCTCAGAATTGTCCTCCACTCCACCTTCCATCATGCCGTCCTCACGGTTTTCTGGAAAAAGGCAGGCTTTCGTGGGCCAAATGTTTGAGTGTAAAAAAAAGACGCCGGATAACCCTCTTGCCCAACGGTTGACCGCTGGCTTGTTAGAACTGATAGCCCACCAACTACTGATATATAAACTGGTGGACTCGGAGGCCTTTCGAAAATTTGTGGCCGTTGGAACACCACAATGGAAGGTCGCAGGAAGTATTTCTCACAGAAGGGCATCCCAGAGCTATATGGCCATGTTCAGTGGCAAGTGAATGTATCTCTGGCAAACAGTGCCGGTGCCAAGATACATCTGACCACAGACACGTGGTCTAGCAAACACGGGCGGGGAAGGTATATAACTTTTACTGCCCACTGGGTGAACCTTCTGACGGCCGTCAAGCATGTAACCCGTGGCACCCGTGTAGATTTGGTTTTACCGACAGGGATTGCATTCCTCCTCCTACTCCATCCTTCCTCTCCTCCTCGGCTGACTCCTCCTTTTCCGCTGCTAGTGTCTCTTCCGCTGCGCCGCCCGAGATCCCCAGAACCTATTCAACATACCAGGTGAGATGTTGCCATGCTGTGCTGTGTTTGTTGTGCCTGGAAGCCAAGAGCCACACTGGCCCTGCACTCCTTTCAGCTTTGCGTTCACAGGCAGATCAGTGGCTAACACCGCTCAATTTGACAGTTGGTACAGTGGTGTGTGACAATGGTGCCAATCTGCTTAGTGCATTGAAACAGGGCAAAATTACGCACGTGCCATGATGAGATCATGAGATCACCAAACTGGTCAGTCGCAGCCATGGCGCCATCAGTAACATCGAACCTTATGCCTTCTTTATGGTGCATTGCTTCGTGTCATTGATCAAGCGGTGGAGGAGCAGGAGCAGGAAGATGAGGAAGTCGCAATGCTGGATGAATTCCCAGGGGGGGCTACTCTATCTGAGACAAGTGAACAACAGGAGTCTGAAGAGGAGTCAGAGGAGGATGGTGCCGGGGCAGATGAGGAGGAGCAAGAAGAGCATGCTTTAAACCTTTCTGGGATCCCTGTTGTTGTCCGTGGATGGAGGGAGGAGAACGAGGATGACGACATTATCCTGGATGATGTGCAGGAGCCAGTCCACCACACCGCTTCCAGTTTAGTGCAAATGGGGGCCTTCATGCTCCAGTGTTTTAACAGGGACCCCCGTATAAAAAGCATAAAGGTCAAGGACCAGTACTGGGTGGCAACGTTCTTAGACCCCTGGTACAAACACAAAATGGCGGAAATGTTACCACCATCACAGAGGGCTGTCAGAATGGAGCACTTACAGGCCTTGCTTAGAGAAATGCTGCATTCTGCTTTTGCGTGCGCTGGCAGAGGAATTCCCACTCCCAGAGAAAGAGTTGCGGGTACCAATCCAACAGCACCTGCAAGAAGAGGGCGGTTTGAAGATGTGTTGGTCACTTCTGATTAGTGATGGCCGAACGGTTCGCCCGGTGGTCGTTTCGCGGCGAATTTCGGCTGTTCGCGGTCCGCCCGATCGGCGGACTATTGCCGCCGTTCGCCCGGCGGACTTCCGTGTTTACTGTGTAAAAGAACTTTGACCTATGATGACACATCCATCATGGGGTATAGGACAGCCAATTGAGACATTACAGCACATGGACACTTTGGACATTCCCCCTAACTTATAAATAGACCCGATCCGGCGACCATTTTACATTCTTTCTTCTGTCACTATAGGGAGAGGCTGCTGTTTGGAGCAGGGAGAGATTGCAGTGACCTAAATCGCTAGCTATTTGGTACACAAAAGTTCTTTTCAGGACTGGTATAGGTGTTAGGTGTAGTTCAGGATATAGGTTTGAGGCAGTGCTGTGCTAGTGATCGTTGCAGCAGCCTGAGTGTCTTTTGTCAATGTAGAGAAAAGGACAGGACGGTGTGTGCTGCAGGGACAGTCAGTTTAATCATTAGCTGTTACTATCAGGTCCACAAAAGTGCTATTCAAGTTATTGTTCCAGCAGCCTCTGTTTTGTCAGTTTATATAGGGACCGGCAGGAAGCTGTGTGTGAGGCAGTGAGGGTCAGTTTAATCAGTAGCCGTTACTATTAGATCCACAAAGGTTCTTTTCAGGACTGGTATGGTAATAGGCTTGTACACGTATAATATTCTTTCTTCCAAATATAGAAAGAATATTATACTTGACTGCTGCCCTTCTGCTGCAGTCTGCTAATCAGTCACAACCTACTTGTTCCACAAAGGTCCTTATAAGGACTGGTAACTTGGTCTAGGGTGCTACAGTACATAGGGTTGAGTGAGGTACAGTCTGCTATTCCGTAAGTACTGGTATAGGTCCACAATACATAGGGTTGAGGTGCACTACTGCTGACTGCTGCCCTATACTGCAGCAGTCCTTTATCAGTATAGGGACTGAGGTACAGTCTGCTAATCATTCACAACCTACTTGTTCCACAAAGGTCCATATAAGGACTGGTAAGGTATAGGGTACTACAGTACATAGGGTTGAGTGAGGTACAGTCTGCTATTCCTTAAGGACTGATATAGGTTCACAATACATAGGGTTGAGGTGCACTACTGCTGACTGCTGCCCTTCTGCTGCAGCAGTCCTTTATCAGTATAGGGACTGATGTACAGTCTGCTAATCACTCACAACCTACTTGTTCCACAAAGGTCCTTATAAGGACTGGTAAGCTATAGGGTACTACAGTACATAGGGTTGAGTGAGGTATAGTCTGCTATTCCTTAAGGACTGGTATAGGTCCACAATACATAGGGTTGTGGTGTACTACTGCTGACTGCTGCCCTTCTGCTGCAGTAGTCCTTTATCAGTAGAGGGACTGAGGTACAGTCTGCTAATCATTCACAACCTACTTGTTCCACAAAGGTCCTTATAAGGACTGGTAAGGTATAGGGTACTACAGTACATAGGGTTGAGTGAGGTACAGTCTGCTATTCCTTAAGGACTGGTATAGGTCCACAATAAATAGGGTTGAGGTGCACTACTGCTGACTGCTGCCCTATACTGCAGCAGTCCTTTATCAGTATAAGGACTGCGGTACAGTCTGCTAATCATTCACAGCCTACTTGTTCCACAAAGGTCCTTATAAGGACTGGTAAGGTATAGGGTATTACAGTACATAGGGTTGAGTGAGGTACAGTCTGCTATTCCTTAAGGACTAGTATAGGTCCACAATACATAGGGTTGAGGTGCACTACTGCTGACTGCTGCCCTTCTGCTGCAGTAGTTCTTTATCAGTATAGGGACTGAGAGTTTTGTCACAGGGTCATTTAAAAAATGACAGGCAGAGGAAGAGGCAGGCTCTTCCGCAGGGGTGGTAGGGGTAGGGCAGGAGAAACAGGCTTGAGCCAAAGTGGGAGGTTGCAGAAGGTGCGTTCATTTACTTTAAAGGACACACCAGACTTGGTTGAGTGGCTCACTCAGCCTTACTCTTCTGCACCCTCCTCATCCTCTCGATCTGCACCCTCTTCTTCACTCTCTGCTATGTGCACCCCCAAAGACACTACCACCAACAACACCACCACCACCACCACCACATACCTTCCGCTTGAGTCACAGGAATTATTTTCCGATCCATATCAAGACATTTCTGATGCGCAGCCACTCTTGGTATTGGATCAGGAAGAGGAGGTAGCAACAACCGCCACTCAGCAGTCTGACGACAGTACCCAGATCAGCCCAAGGAGGAGGTTGGTCCCCGGTGTTGCTGCCTACTCCGAGATCTCTACTTATAGCGGTGGGGAAGGTGACGTTGATGATGACGTGTCTAGTGATGTCACGCGGGTGCCCACAAGAGAGGAAGAGGAGGGGAGTTCAGAGGGAGATATGGATCAGCAGATAGGGAGGAGAAGCAGGAATAACTTACATTGCACAGGAGGGACAAAGCAGACTGCAAATGTATCAGGAGCGAGTCATCGACCATGTACGGTCACATCTGGCGTTCCCAGGACACCGGCACATGGCTCCGCAGTGTGTTTTTTTTTAACGTGTCCGCTGCTGACAATAGCGTTGCCATCTGCAATCTTTGCAGTCAACGCATTAGTCACGGTAAGCCCAACACTCACCTAGGGATGACCGCCTTAAGAAGGCACATGAGCAGCCATCACCGAGCCCAGTGGGAGCAACGGAACACACAAAGCCACACTCAAGGCTCTCACCGTCCAGCCTCGTCTTCTACTTCTCCTTCTCCTCCATCCTCACAATTGTCCTCCACTCCACCTTCCATCACGCCAAGCTCACGTTTTTCTGCAAAAAGGCAGGCTTCTGTGGGCTTAATGTTCGAGCGTAAAAAAATGATGATGCCGGATAACCCTCTTGCCCAACGGTTGACGGCTGGCTTGTCAGAACTCATAGCCCGCCAACTACTGCCATATAAACTGGTGGACTCGGAGGCCTTTCGAAAATTTGTGGCCATTGGAACACCACAATGGAAGGTCCCAGGAAGGAAGTATTTCTCAGAGAAGGGCATCCCAGAGCTATATGGCCATATTCAGCGGCAAGTGAATGTATCTCTGGCACACAGTGTTGGTGCCAAGATATATCTGACCACAGACACGTGATCTAGCAAACACGGGCAGGGAAGGTATATCACTTTTACTGCCCACTGGGTGAACCTTCTGACGGCCGTCAAGCATGTAACCCGTGGCACCCGTGTAGATTTGGTTTTACCACCACGGATTGCATGCAGGCCTGGCTCTTCTTCTCCTCCTCCTCCTACTCCATCCTCCTCCCTCTCCTCCTCGGCTGACTCCTCCTTTTCCGCTGCTAGCGTCTCTTCCGCTGCGCCGCCCAAGCTCCCCAGAACCTATTCGACATGCCAGGTGAGACGTTGCCATGCCGTGCTGCGTCTGTTGTGCCTGGAAGCCAAGAGCCATACTAGCCCGGCACTCCTTTCAGCTTTGCGTTCACAGGCAGATCAGTGGCTAACACCGCTCAATTTGACAGTTGGTAAAGTGGTGTGTGACAACGGTGCCAATCTGCTTAGCGCATTGAAACAGGGCAAAATTACACACGTGCCATGCATGGCACACGTCTTAAACTTGGTCGTGCAGTGATTCGTTGTCAAATACCCTGGGGTCCAGGACATCTTGCGGCAGGCAAGGAAAATCTCGGGCCCATTTCAGAAGATCTTACACGGCCATGGCTCGCCTTGCTGACATTCAGCGGCGACACAATCTGCCGGTCAGACGTCTTATTTGAGATTGCCCGACGCGATGGAACTCAACCTTCTATATGCTTGATAGGCTGCTCCAGCAGAAACGTGCAGTTAGCGTCTACCTGTATGAACTCTGTGGCAGAACAGGTTCTGGTGAGCTGGGGGTTTTTTCACCGTGCCAGTGGCTGCTCATGCGCGACACATGCAGACTTCTGCAGCCATTTGAGGAGATCACCAAACTGGTCAGTCGCAGCCATGGCGCCATCAGTGACATGGTACCTTATGCCTTCTTTACGGAGCGTGCATTGCGTCGTGTCATTGATCAAGCTGTGGATGAGCAGGAGCGGGAAGATGAGGAAGTCGCAATGCTGGATGAATTCCCGGGGGGGGGCTACTCTATCTGAGACAAGTGAACAACAGGAGTCTGAAGAGGAGTCAGAGGAGGATGGTGCCGGGGCAGATGAGGAGGAGCAAGAAGAGCATGCTTTAAACCTTTCTGGGATCCCTGTTGTTGTGCGTGGATGGGGAGAGGAGAATGAAGATGTCGACATTATCCTGGATGTTGAGCAGGAGCCAGGCCACCACACCGCTTCCAGTTTAATGAAAATGGGGGCCTTCATGCTCCAGTGTTTTAATAGGGACTCCCGTATAAAAAGCATAAGGGTCAAGGACCAGTACTGCATGGCAACTACTTAGACCCTCGGTACAAACACAAAATGGCGGAAATGTTACCGCCGTCACAGAGGGCTGTCAGAATGGAGCACTTCCAGGCCTTGCTTCAAGAAATGCTGCATTCTACTTTTGCGTGCGCTGGCAGAGGAGCAATTCCCTCTCCCAGAGAAGGAGTTGCGGGTACCAATCCAACAGCGCCTGCAAGAAGAGGCCGGTTTGAAGATGTGTTGGTGACTTCGGATATGAGGTCATTCTTTCAGCCGACCCATCGACAGGTGTCATCCGGATCCAGCATCAGGGAACGCCTAGACCGGCAGGTGTCCGACTACATCGGGTTAACGGCCGATGTGGACGCTCTGAGGAGTGATGAACCCCTGGACTACTGGGTGGGCAGGCTTGACCTCTGGCCAGAGCTTGCCCAATTTGCAATCGAACTGTTGGCTTGCCCCTCGTCCAGTGGATATTACAATTTTTTTATTTTTTTTGCACAAAGTTGTCACTAAATGATATATTGCTTACACATGCTATGGGCATAAGTGAAATTATATCCCAAAATAAATTCTGCTGCTTCTCCCGAGTATGGGGATACCACATGTGGGGGACTTTTTGGGAGCCTAGCCACGTACGGGACCCCGAAAACCAAGCACTGCCTTCCGGATTTAAATATAAAACGCTACCAAAAAAACCTGTTAGCGATCGCAGGGATCAGGCCTGACTCTGCGAATGCTGCAGTTATGTGTTTAGTGTTTTGTAAGTGACAGTGATCGATCGATACTGCATTTGAGTGGGCTGGGCGGAGGGGCAAAACGCAGGTGCTAGCAGGTATCTGGGCTTATCCCGCTAACAATGCGTTTTTTTGGAACCCTGGTGGAAAACTGCTGGGGACGCTAGTATAGATCTGATCAGATCAGATATTGATATGTTCAGATTCTATATCACTACGGGAGGTGTATGCTTTGTGCGTGGGTGTTAGCGGTACTGGCACTAACCTAGCGCTGCCTGGGGTGACGCAGACCCTGACCCTAAAACCTAATTGATATCACCCGCCGGGTGATCAGGGGGTTAAACCTTTATTGGGTAATAAATGGCGGGTGCCCTAATGCTATAAAAGCAAACTAACTAACCAGAGTCACCCATAACACTTATACGGTGATCACTGGTGAAAGGGTTAACTAGGGGCAATCAGGGGGTTCAAATTTTTATTAGGTAGTATATGGGGGTCCCTGACGCTATATAAAAACCTGACGGGGAACCTAAATAACTAACTGGCTAACCAGCGTCACCAGTGACACTTATAGGGTGATCGCTGGTGAAAGGGTTAACTAGGGGCAATCAGGGGGTTAAAAACATTATTGGGTAGTATATGGGGGTACCTAGCGCTATAAAAACCTGGCGGTGAACCTAAAAAAATAACTAGCTACCTAACGGCACCAGTGACACTAATGCAGCGATCAGAAAAATGATCACTTAGTGATACTGGCAAAAGGGGGTGAAAGGGTTTACTAGGGGCAATCAGGGGGTTAAAACCATTATTGGGTAGTATATCGGGGTACCTAGCGCTATAAAAACCTGGCGGTGAACCTGAAAAAATAACTGGCTACTTAGCGGCACCAGTGACACTAATGCAGCGATCAGAAAAACGATTGCTTAGTGACACTGGCAAAAGGGGGTGAAAGGGTTAACTAGGGGCAATCAGGGGGTTAAAACCATTATTGGGTAGTATATCGAGGTACCTAGCGCTATAAAAACCTGGCGGTGAACCTAAAAAAATAACTAGCTACTTAGCGGCACCAGTGACACTAATGCAGCGATCAGAAAAACGATTGCTTAGTGACACTGGCAAAAGGGGGTGAAAGGGTTAACTCTAGGGGCAATCAGGGGGTTAAACCTTTATTGGGGGGGGTAGGGGGCTACCCTGGACCTAACACTAACTGCCCTGACACTTTTTACTGTCACAGCTGACACTAAATGCAGTGATCAGAAAATAAATGATCACTGCAATCAGTGACACTGTGACTGGGAGGGGGGGATCGGGGGCGATCGGGGGGTTTGTGTGCCTATGTGTGCCTACATGTCAGTGTAGTGTTGGTGCACTTACTTTCACTGTTCTCCTCGTAGTCCGGTCAAAAAGACCGCCCCGAGGAGAAAGACATCACTTCCTCCCTGCCTGTGTTTACTATACACAGCGGGGGAAGCTACTCATTCGTCAGGAGCGATCGAGAGGGGATGGCCAGAAACCAATGGCCATCACCTCATCCCGGATCACTCCTGCAGCGAAACGGACTGCCGCATCCAGCGGGAGAGGGTCCGATCGGACCCCCCACCCGCTGGAAGGCGAGCACGTACATGTACGTGCTTGTGCCTGTCGGTGCCATTGCACCGACATACATTGCCATGCGGCGGTCCTTAAGTGGTTAAAGCCTAAAGTCTAAGGTCCCCTTATGAGAGTCATCACCCCCCCCCCCCATCCCCCCCATCTGATAGGCCCTTGCTAAAAATGAGGGGGGATGTTTAGGACAGGTAACCCTATCCACTTGATTGAGAGCTGAATGGCTAAATAATGTGTGCTACTTTGGGAAGCCCCTCCTTAGTTACACTATTGGCAGCCCACCGGACAGGTAAGAAGTGTCATAATACCAAAAAGAAACCAAAATGGAAGCACATTTTGACATTATGCTATTACATATCAAGATAATTAATAGGTTAAAAAAAAATTGCATTTGAAAGTATTGAGGCAGGCCCTTGCACTACATGCTTAGGTGAACTCATCCATAAATGTGAGCATCAAAAAGGTAGGTATAGTGTGTATTGGGTTTGGTAAAGTCAGCAGATAGAGGATTGCTATCAGCTGAGCTAGCAGTTGGGGGGAGGGGGGTTCTTAATGAGTTTGGCACAACCCCCCAAAAAAAATGTCACTCTGCATGAATTGAAGCACACACATCACATTTGTAGACATTTTAGGTGGTGTTTAGGGGAAAGCAATACTATGGAGCTGACAAAAGACATTGGTAAGTGACTAGACTCTAGTTTTATGGGCCAAGAAGAGCATGGTGGGTAGGGTGACCACATTTCCAAACCGCCATTCAGGGACACCAACCCCCGCCCCGAAAAAGATGATTTTTGATATATATATTTTTGCTGATTTTTGGGGCAGGGGTGTATGAAATCAGTGGACCCGTGAAGAACAACAATATGGCGCGCAAAGTGTGTCGTGGTGAACAGTGGACATGTCTTAAATTGCGCTAAATATTGGCTTAAAGGGGGTGTTGTTAAAGAGAGTCTGAGATTACTTATATAGTGCAGAATATGGTAATGTTAAATAGGGAATGCAGAATGTATGGTGGTGAGTAGTATGTACAGGAGAGGAGTGTGGAGTGTATGGCGGGGGGTAATATGTACAGGAGAGGAGTGCAGAGTGTATGGCGGGGGGGTAATATGTACTGAAGAGGAGTGCGGAGTGTATAGCATGGAGTAATATGTACAGGAGAGGAGTGCGGAGTGTATGGCGTGGGGTAATATGTACAGGAGAGGAGTGTGGAGTGTGTGGTGGGGGGTAATATGCACAGGAGAGGAGTGCGGAGTGTATGGTGGGGGGTAATATGTACAGGAGAGGAATACGGAGTGTATGGTGGGGGGTAAGATGTACAGGAGAGGAGTGAGGAGTGTATGGTGGAGGGTAATATGTACAGGAGAGGAGTGTGGAGTGTATGGCGGGGGGGGGGGGGTAATATGTGTAGGAGAGGAGTGCGGAGTGTATGGTGGAGGGTAATATGTACAGGAGAGGAGTGTGGAGTGTATGGCGGGGGGGGGGGGGTAATATGTGTAGGAGAGGAGTGCGGAGTGTATGGTGGAGGGTAATATGTACAGGAGAGGAGTGTATGGTGTGGGGTAATATGTACAGGAGAGGAGTGCAGAGTGTATGGCAGGGAGGTAATATGTACAGGAGAGGAGTGCGGAGTGTATGGTGGGGGGTAATATGTACAGGAGAGGAGTGCGGAGTGTATGGCGGGGGGGGGGGTAATATGTGTAGGGGAGGAGTGCAGAGTGTATGATGGGGGGTAATATGTACAGGAGAGCAGTGCAGAGTGTATGACAGGGGGGTAGTTAGTGGAGAGAGGAGTGCAATACCACCTCCTGATAGTCTGTCAGCCACTGCTATACCACCTTGGTGGCTGGGCACTCTGAAAGGTTGTAAGGGGGCACTCTGGTGGTACTAACTTAGTCAGAGCCCCCTTACATCCTCCGGGCTGACCCCTTACATCCTCCTCCAGAGTGCCCCCTTACATCGTCCTCCAGAATTGCCCTGAATCTCTAGCAAAGTTCCCAGGATTACAATTGTCCCCTCAATAGCAGCCAGTTTTTCTTTGAGGATGGGGAAGGGGACAAGTTGTCAAAGAAGAATACTTGCAGTGATTTTAGGGTATAAGAGCATGCTGGATGTGCTAGGAGGCACACTTTGGGAGGGGAGAGAAATTGTGCAGGAAGGGGGGGGGGGTTGAATAAAAAATCTGACCCCCCCCAGCACAATTTCTCTCCCCTCCTAAAGTGCCTCCTAGCACATCCAGCATGCTCTTATCCCCCAAAATCATTGCAAGTATTCTTTTTTGACAACTTGCCCCCTGTCTCTCTGTGTCTCCTTCTCCTGCAAGTGCCAAGCATTAATATTCTGTACAAACCTCAGATCAGCATGTCCCGTCCTGTTGTGTCCATTCTCCTCCCACTCCTTCTCCTGTCTGGTACATCCGAGCCGAGGAAAGGGGGGAGGGGACTTCAGTCCGTTTGTTAGTGTGAGGTGGGCAGGAGGGGGGAGGAAGGGAGAGATGACATGCAGTACACACTGTAATCGCAGTGTGTCGGAACAGAAACACCCCACACAAGCTGCAAGCCAGTCACTGGAGCCAAGTGCGGAGGTGAAAGAACCAACAGTGACTCCCAGCAGCACTGGCGCGGAGGAGGAGGATGTGAAATCCTCCTCCGCTTTCAATGCTGGGCAGTGATGTCACTGGTTGCCAGACACAAGGCGGCTATAGTAACCAGTGATCATGGATAGGTGGAGGAGGTGGAGGCGGAGCCAGCGATATGGCGGCTCGTCCGTCCCTGTTCCCAGATTGTCTGTTTCATTCCGGGACACTGTATTGTCCCGGAATGAAGGTGCCCGGGACCAGGGACAAAGATGTAAATTACGGGATAATCCCGGGCAATCCGGGACACGTGGGCACCCTAATGGTGGGGAAGTTAGTGAGGCAAATATGCCTGAGGACAAAGGGGCAGAGTATATGAATTAGAGCATATTGCAATGATGGTAATTAGGGAATGAGGAAAGAAATGCAATACATTAGCAATCATGAAATACATAGAATGTGATGTTAAAGGATAAAACGTACCTTCATATAGTCCTTCTGCAGGACCTGAATGATGGCAGAACATGTCTCTGGAATAATGATCCCCAGAGCCTGGGGGGAGATGCCTGTAGAGAACTTGAGGTCCTGAAGGCTTCTCCCAGTCGCCAAGTAGCGCAACGTGGCGATGAGCCTCTGCTCCGGAGTGATGGCTTGCCGCATGCAGCTATCCTGCCTGCTGATATAAGGGGTCAGCAAAGCCAGCAGACGGTGAAAAACGGGGTCCGTCATCCGGAGATAATTCCTGAAATCATCAGGATTATTCTCGCGGATCTCACGGAGCAAAGGCATGTGCGAGAACTGGTCACGCTGGTGCAACCAATTCTTGGTCCACAAACGCCTCCCCTCCCTTTTCAAGGACCGGGCTTTTGTCAAAGTAACAACCCCAACGCGAAGCCCCTGCACAGCACAAACTCTACGACGAGTACGTAGACGAAACATGGTTTCAAAACGGTCGGCTCGTCAGAACGGACACCAGAAAGCACCGATAAACAGCAAGGCCTGAAACAACGACCTGAATAGCAGAAGCAAGCAGACAATAAAAAATGCCTTTCAAAGCGTACTATACCAAGATATAGTCCACAATGATCCACAAATTCTTACTGACTGCACGCACTGATTATCAGATACGCAAAGACAAGCACAAACCGAAGAGCAGTAGCGATCTGAATCACTAATCTGAAAAGCGCGAATCGTCTCTCACCAGACTTCTACTAACACGAGATCAGCAGAAGGAGCCCAAAGGGTGCCGGATGTGGTGCTGAACTTCCCTTTTCTAGTCCCACCGTACACGGCTTACGTCAGCGCGTTCTTGGCAACCGCAAATTCCGGCAACTTGGTCCGACCGTGTGTATGCAACAGTTTCGGACTAAATCCGTAGGACAAAATCCAATGGATTTGGTTGGCAGAATGTCCGACCGTGTGTACAAGGGCTTAGAATGTGTGACAGTGGTTCTGCAATCGATTCTTAAGGAGGCCTTTTCTGACAGCGTCCTGAAGCTTTTTGAACGGTGCCAAAAATGTGTTGTGAATAATAGCGATTATTTTGAAGGTCAATAAAGGTAATTTGTTCATATCTTCTGTTTTGTTTGTTTTCTGATACCATTCACTGAACTTTGTAGACACACTTCGTATATACAGTGTGTAAATAAATATACAGTGGTGTGAAAAAGTGTTTGCCCCCTTCCTCATTTCCTGTTCCTTTGCATGTTTGTCACACTTAAGTGTTTCGGAACATCAAACCAATTTAAACAATAGTCAAGGACAACACAAGTAAACACAAAATGCAATTTGTAAATGAAGGTGTTTATTATTAAAGGTGAAAAAAAATCCAAACCATCATGGCCCTGTGTGAAAAAGTGATTGCCCCCTAAACCTAATAACTGGTTGGGCCACCCTTAGCAGCAACAACTGCAACCAAGCGTTTGCGATAACGTGCAATGAGGCTTTTACAGCGTCCTGGAGGAATTTTGGCCCACTCATCTTTGCAGAAGTGTCCTAATTCAGTTACATTAGAGGGTTTTCGAGCATGAACGGCCTTTTTAAGGTCATACCACAACATCTCAATAGGATTCAGGTCAGGACTTTGGCTAGGCCACTCCAAAGTCTTCATTTTGTTTTTCTTCAGCCATTCGGTGGTGGACTTGCTGGTGTGTTTAGGATCATTGTCCTGCTGCAGAACCCAAGTTCGTTTCAGCTTGAGTACACGAACAGATGGTCGGACATTCTCCTTCAGGATCTCTTGGTAGACAGCAGAATTCATAGTTCCTTTTATCACGGCAAGTCTTCCAGGTCCTGAAGCAGCAAAACAGCCCCAGACCATCACACTACCACCACCATATTTTACTGTTGGTATAATGTTCTTTTTA
The DNA here is from genome assembly GCF_037356315.1 of Lithobates pipiens. Classification (NCBI taxonomy): domain Eukaryota; kingdom Metazoa; phylum Chordata; class Amphibia; order Anura; family Ranidae; genus Lithobates; species Lithobates pipiens. The sequence goes on from NW_027507758.1 coordinate 212,977,813, forward strand.
TGAAATGCAGTGTTCCTTCTACGCCAGATATACTTGGACACACACCTTCCAAAGAGGTCCACTTTTGTCTCATCGGTCCACAGAATGTTGTCCCAAAAGTCTTGGGGATCATCAAGATGTGTTGTGGAGAAATTGAGACGAGCTTTGATGTTCTTTTTGCTCAGCAGTGGTTTTCTCCTTGGAACTCTGCCATGCAGGCCATTTTTGCCCAGTCTTTTCCTAATGGTGGCGGCATGAACGCGGACCTTAACTGAGGCAAGTGAGGCCTGCAGTTCCTTGGACGTTGTTGTGGGGTCTTTTGTGACCTCTTGGATGAGTCGTCGCTGCGCTCTTGGGGTAATTTTGGGCGGCCGGCCACTCCTGGGAAGGTTCACCACTGTTCCATGTCTTCGCCATTTGTGGATAATGGCTCTCACTGTGGTTCGCTGGATTCCCAAAGCTTTGTAAATGGCTTTATAACCCTTTCCAGACTGATAGATCTCAATTACTTTCTTTCTCAATTGTTCCTGAATTTCTTTGGGTCTCGGCATGATGTGTAGCTTTTAAGGATCTTCTGGTGGACCTTACTGTGTCAAGCAGCTCCTATTTAAGTGATGCCTTGATTGTGAACAGGTGTGGCAATAATCAGGCCTGGGTGTGGCTAGAGAAATTGAACTCAGGTGTGGACAACCACAGTTATAGTATGTTTTAACAAGGGGGGGCAATCACTTTTTCACACAGGGCCATGATGGTTTGGATTTTTTTTCACCTTTAATAATAAACACCTTTATTTACAAATTGCATTTTGTGTTTACTTGTGTTGTCCTTGACTATTGTTTAAATTGGTTTGATGTTCCGAAACACTTAAGTGTGACAAACATGCAAAGGAACAGGAAATGAGGAAGGGGGCAAACACTTTTTCACACCACTGTATATATATATATATATATATATATGTATGTAAGAAGGCCAGTATGGTGGCCTGAATTTATGGGAGGAGCCCGGGGGGTATTTAACCAGCCCACTCGCCTGTGGTCTTTGTCGGTTTCCTGTGCGCAATACTACGTCACTAGGCCGACTGCTCGAGTTTCGTTGCCATTCGGATAACTTCTCTCTACTAGAAGTCTCGTGGGTTTTCGTTCCCGTTCGTGTTTTGTACAACGTCTCTGGCTTGACTGCCGCAGGTAAGGGTCTCGATTGACCTTCCTTTACTAGAAACATTTCTATTTTTGAGTGTCCTGAAATCTCTGAAATCTCGAGTCATTCGTTACGAAACCGGGTTGTTATCACTCAAAACGCACCATTTTCGCAGCGCCTTTCATTTCACGGGCCTCATTTCAGTAGAAATTGCTTGAACAAAAATACTGCACTATTTTCGTAAACTTGTTATGTTGTCTGCCTCATCACCGTGTTCCACAGACAAATCGTTGCCACTCGCATCGCACGGCACGATTCGTACCTCTGCCACGGCTGGCTCACGTAGGTCATTTCATCATTTCACTAATTTCTGTCACACACTGCGCTCTGATTCGAATCCAGTCGCATCCGCTAAATGCGCTGATTCGTTCCGGTGTGCCCCTAGTTGCTCGGCCTCATTTCGGTACATGCTCCAGAACCCACTCGTTGCTAATCGATCCGGGTCTCTGTCATGGGAATCATTTCACTGTCACCTATTACGTCCTGAATCGAAACCAGTCGCATTCTAAACGCACAGGTTTCGATCGACGTGTCCCAGTTGCGTTGGCCTCATTTCAGTACATGCTCTAGAGCCCGCTCGTTGACGGTCGCAGGCTGCGTCCTCTCCGATTCGCATCTCTATCATGGGAAACATTTCATTGTCATGTAGTACGTTCAGTTCGAATCCGGTTGCATTTCTGTGCATCGATTCGTCCGGACGGCCCCAGGTATTTTTTCAGCCTCATTTCAGTGCATGCTCCAGAGACCAGTTCGGTTCCAGTCTCAGTTCACGGCCGGCCGATCTAGGCCTCTGTCATGACAGAAGTTGTTCGTTTCATTTCACTGTCACGCTCCGTGCTCCGGTTCGAATCCAGTCGCACCTACACATGCACTGATTCGTTCCGGTTCGCCCCAGGTTATTTCCCACATTTCAGTACATGCTCCAGAGTCCGCTTTGTTGTCAGTCGCACTTGCGACACGACCATTTCGTGCCTCTGTCATGGCTATCATACTTCATTTCACTGTCACTTACAGCGCTCCGACTCTAATCCAGTAGCATCCGAGATGCATCGATTCGGTTCGGCGTGCCCCAGATGGAACGGCCACATTTCACTTTCTCCACAGGTTGCCTTATTGTACGGTCACAATTACAGCACTTATTCACGCTCCTGCATTGGACACGGGTCATCCCACACTTCATCCTTACGCAAATGATACGTCGGATTGGGACAGCAGAATACAAAAAAAAAAAAAAAATGATGATGAATAAATGGCGGTGATAATAAAAGAATTATGACGAAAACTGTCTACTCACCGGTGCACCTCGGTCGTATTAGCCAGCCGGTTACGTCACTCTTCAGTTTACTTGTTAGGCTCCTCACCAGTTGTCATCTGTTGTTTCTCTCTCCAGGTCAGTGAAGTTCAGTAGGTCCACCCTGCACCAGCTTGGACGTTATCTTCCCAGGTTAAAAAAAAAAAAAAAAGGGAGAGAGGGGAAGGCGTGGTAGATGCGACAGCAACCATGCTGGCATACATATATATGTATGTGAAGGCACGTGACAATATATATATATGTATACACGTTAGCTCCCGCCTTAGTACTCAGCAACAGGTGGATTCGCTTGGTAAAATAGAGAAACAGTCTTGACTTATGTCACCCTCTATAGGTTCCGGTCGTCCATCCTTCATCCCCAAAGAGATAGGACATCACTCCTAGGGCACGATTCACCTGGAGCCATGTCCCAAGTCGGCAGCGAAGACCTTACCACCCCCTTGTCTCCTCGCCCGCCTTCAGTGAGCGACAGCATACAGTCCTTCAGGGGTTGGACTATCCCCAGGCTGACAGCAGAGCTGAGATGCAGGGGCATTCCCTTCCCCACTACGGCTAGGAAGGCAGAGCTTTTCAGGCTCCTCTCTACCTCGCCAGCTATGGTCAGGCCCAGTACCCCGCCTCAGGCTACTCTCCAGTCCATCTCAGCGGCTATAGGCCAACTGCATTCTATGGTGTCGTCCTTAACCAATACGGTCACGGACGTCCAGGCCAGAGTGACGCTCCTAGAAACTCACCCAGCCACAACCACCCCTGTTCCAGTTCCAGTCCCGTCACCACTGCCGACAGGTAACGAAGGGACATGTCCCGTTGTCTGTCCAGCACATCTGGTGCCAGCCGGCATAAGGAAGGACATCTTGGACGGCAAGGATGTCAACCTTGCCTCCCTGCTTATTTCGGTCCATGACCTTGCAGAGAACAAGGCTTACACCTGAGGAGATGTCTCCGTAGTCCTCAAAGCTAAGGACCCCAGGCTGAATCGTAAACTTTCCATCCCAGAGTTTGCCCTAGCCTTTGGGATGCTGAGAGACGTCATTTGCTCAGCATCCCCTGTCAGGAGGGAAGAGCTGGATTTGTACCTCCACACGGTGGTGGACCTAGGGTACAAATACGGAGGCTTCTCCTTTTACGATTATCATCGTTCGTTCTCAGCCAAGGCAGCAGCTAAACTGGCACAGTTCCAGTCACCCACAGACTGGAGCCTTATGGACACCGAACTGTTCTGCCGGCATTTTGTCGGCCTTCGTTCACCCCTGTGTGCCATCTGCCAGTCCTCCACCCACACCGCCTCCTGGTGCGCCAACATGTCGGTTAGCCGCCCAGTAGAGTTCCCCTCCACCTCTGGTGCAGCCCAAGGCCCATCAGGCCCTGCGCCAAAGAATCAAGTGGACAAGTTTGGACGTTCGGTTCGAACCGTAGGGGGAGCGGCCATCTGCAATAATTATAACTATGGCTCATGCAATTTTAGCCAGTGCCGCCTACTGCACGTCTGTGTCATATGTCACAGAGCGCACCTCAGAAATTTGTGCGAGGTCAAAGCTCACAAGGGCTCATGACTGAGCCGCATAGACGTCCTATGCTTGGGCTTCTACCTCACCATGCACCCCACTCCTTCACTAGCCACCTTCCTCATCGGTGGCTTCACGACAGGCTTTCACATCGGCCTCATCTCCCTGCCCCACACAACCTACGAGTGCAGAAACCTCCGCTCAGTAGCTTCCGACGAGCAGGCCATTGACCAACTGCTGCAAAACGAGGTGGAACGAGGCTTCGTCATAGGTCCCTTCACACAGCCCCCCTTCAATACGTGGAGAGTTAGCCCTATTGGGCTTGTCAAGGGCAAATTTTCCAATAAAAATCGTTTGGTGTACGACCTGTCTGCGCCTCATTCTTCCCACATTCCCAGCTTAAACTCCTTGATTCCTTCCGAAGAGTTCTCATTAAAATACGCTTCTGTGGACATGGCGATTCAGGCCATCCTTAAAGTAGGCACAGGTGCGTGGCTGTCCAAAACGGACATATTCGACGCCTTCAAGCTGTTGCCTATCCACCCGTCCCTCTGGTGCTGGCACGGCATTAAATGGAGAGATCAATATTATTTCGCCACTAAGTTAACGTTTGGCTCCAAAAGCAGCCCTTGGCTGTTCGACACGTTCGCTCAGTCTCTTGCGTGGATCCTCCTGCACAAGGTTTGTTGTCAGCAAGTTATCCACTACCTGGATGACTTCCTATTGATTGAACAGCCGGGCACACCTCCAAGGGACCTCGACAAATTAAGGACCGTCTTTGGGAACCTCAACGTTCCCATCGCTGAACATAAGGTGGACGGGCCCGCACAATCGATCACCTTCCTCTGAGTCAATCTAGACACCAGCTCCATGCAGGCAAGCCTGCCCCTCGACAAACTGACCCGCATCAGGTCAGTCCTCCGCAAATTCACCCACAAAAGGGGATGTACCAGGAGGCAGCTACAGTCGCTATTGGGCATGCTCAACTTTGCCATGCGAATAATTCCACAAGGTCGCTCCTTTATCTCGCGCCTGTTGGTCTACCTTTCTCAGGCACAAGACCCGGATCAAATTCTCAGCCTGGATACCGCAGCCATAGCAGACCTGTCGTTGTGGGACGAGTTCCTGTCCACCTGGAACGGTATCTCCCTGTTCATCCCATGTATCTCACCTCTCTCGCCACAGGTAGTGACAGATGCCGCAGCCTCCACAGGGTTTGCGGCAATTTTTGGCCACCATTGGTTCGCCGGACCCTGGCCTTCTCAAATACTCATGATCCCTGGGTTTAGTCAGTCTTCATCCCTTTTTGAGCTCTACCCCATTGTAGCAGCCGCCCAGCTCTGGGGTCATACCTGGACAGGACAAACCGTAGGTTTTACCACCGATAACCAGGCCACAGCCAAAATTGTCAACAAAGGCAGGTCTAAGTCTCTCTCCGTGATGTCCTTCCTACGCAGGCTGGTGCAGCTGTCTCTGCAGCATCAGTTTAATGTATACTGCACGTTTATCCCAGGAAAGTACAACCTTGCAGCTGACGCACTGTCCCGCTTTAATTTCCTGTTGCCTCCACAGTAGGCACCCCCACAGATGCCAGGCATATACTAGCCTTCACCTCATACTGCCATAATCAACTGGCCTTGTCCTTCAACACCATCCGTTTATACTTAGCTGGCATACAGCACTTCCTCTCACTTCAGGATCCTACCAAACCATCCATCTTCTCGTCCCACGCAATCCGAGCCATTCTGCGCGGCATCCAGAAGCAACAGCCGCCAATAAAAGTCAAACGGCTCCCCATCACCAGTTCCATCTTCAGGGACATGTCCACCATGCTTACCAGCTACCCCTTCAGTGTTCTCCCCAGTCTGGTCATACAGGCAGCCATTTACCTGGCCTACTATGGCTTCCTACGGCCCAGCGAGTTCACTCATAACAGCCCACACAGTCCAGTCCTTCGCAGACGTCATCTGCTCCATCACCAGGACCACTTCATCCTCCACCTCTCGGTAACCAAGACCCAGCAGGCAGGCACCGGCGTAGATATCCACCTCTACAAAACCAACAACGCCTGGTGCCCGGTCACTGTGCTTACGCAGTTACTCTCTCTGCTACCCGAGCTCCCGGACTCTAGCCCTCTTTTGCCCTTCCCGGTCAAACCATTAACGAACTGCCAGTTCATTAAACATGTTAGGATTCTCCTCCCCAACTTGCTCCTCAATCCCGGTGAGTACTCCGGCCACTCCTTCCGCATCGGAGCAGCTTCATCCGCGTCCCGACATGGGGTCCCGGATCACGTCATCAAAAGATTGGGCAGGTGGAAATCGGCCTGCTTCGCTCGATACATCCCTAACCCACAGGCAGAGATGTCTCGGGCATTCACCCAACTGGCTCAATAAAGATTAAGCTGGAAACAATAAAACTCTCTTACCCCTACCTAAGTGTTTTTGTCCCCTTATTTTGGTATACCGTAACTATATATATATAGTTACATAGATATAGATATATAATTATAAAATATAACTTATGTTTTTATAAAAATCTAAGTGATTGACCAGGAAAATCCAGCAGGTGGCATTGAGGAACTGCCTATAATTTTGCTATTTTTTTTGTTTTTGTTTTAACCACTACAATACAGGGCACTTTCGCCCCCTTCCTTCCCAGCCCAATTTTCAGCTTTCATCGCTCTAGCGCTTTCAGTGACAATTGCGCGGTCATGCTACACTGTACCCAAATGAAATTTTTATCATTTTGTTCGCACAAATAGAGCTTTATTTTGGTGGTATTTATTCACGACTCCGTTTTTTATTTTTTGCGATATAAGCGCAAAAATGCGGAAATTTGGAAAAAAAACTATATTTTCTTTTTTCTATTTTAAAAGAAATCCAATAAAATCAAATTTTGTCATAAATTTAAGCCAAAACGTATTCTGCTACATGTTTTTGGTAAAAAAAATTCCGTTAAATGTATAATAATTGGTTTGTGTGATCACGGACATATGTACGCAAATGATCATGTACATATGTGTGCAGGTGATCACGTACATATGTGTGCACATAATCATTGGCGGAACAGTGCCGCAAGGGCCAGCTAAAGGCAATAAAAAAAAAAAAAAATAATCATTGGGACAAGTGATTTTAGTGGGACATATGTGGGGGACATGTTTTTATTATTAGGGACATGTGTTTTTATTTTTTGGGGACATGTATGTTTTGGGGACATGTGTGTTATGGGGACATATGTGGGGACTGTGTTTACACTGTGTGGTGTGTTGTGTGTTTACACTAGACTGAAGATCAGTGAGTAAAAAGCTGTAAAAAACAGCTCATACTCACTGATCATCAGCCGGCTGCAGCAATCTGCTCTCCTCTCCTCAGCGATGACTTCTGTGTGAGGAGAGGAGGAGCCGATTGCCTAGCAACCGGCTGTTTGTTTACATCACATGACGGCCGTGATTGGACACGGACATCATGTGATCAGGAGGGCCAATCACAGAGCCCTCCTGCCGATCTGAGATGCGCCGTGTCCCGGTGACACGGGTGCATCGGGATCGTGCCGCTGCGCGGGCACGCGCGCGATCCCGCTCCTCCTGATGGACGTTCCTGAACGTCCTATCAGGAGTAGACGGCTCCCACCCGGCCGTATATGTGCATTGGCCGGGTGGGAAGTGGTTAAGAATATTTGTTCAATTTTCTGGGGTCAAATCGACATTCTGTTTCATAATACATTTTCTCAAATTAACAAATTTCTAACAGTGTATTTTATTTATTTTTTAACAAATTTATAAAAATGTACTAGTGTATAGTCAGCTTTGCAGATATGTACAGTAAGTTCTGACATTAACCACTTGCTTATTGGGTACCTAAACCCCTCTCTTGCCCAGACCAATTTTCAGCTTCTAGCGCTGTCACTCTTTGAATGACAATTGCGCGGTCATACAAAACTGTACCCAAATTAAATTTTATCATTTTTTTTCCACAAATAGAGCTTTCTTTAGGTGGTATTCGATCACCTCTGGGTTTTTATTTTTTTCACCTCTGGATTTTTATTTTTTGTTTAAAAAAATTTAAAAAGACCGAAATTAAAAAAAATAATACAAAACCGTTTTATATTTTGTTAATAAATTCTGCAACCAGGTCATTTTTCTCCTTCATTGATGTACGCTGATGAGGCTACACTGATGGGCACTGATAGGCTGCATTGATGGGCACCAATAGACTGCATTGATTGGCACTGATAAGTTGGCACTGGTGGGCACTGATGAGCTGGCACTGGTGGGCACAGAGCTGGCACTGGTGGGCACAGAGGTGGCACTGGTGGGCACTGATGAGGTGGCACTGGTGGGCACTGATGAGGTGGCACTGGTGGGCACTGATGAGGTGGCACTGGTGGGCACTGATGAGGTGGCACTGGTGGGCACTGATGAGGTGGCACTGGTGGGCACAGAGGTGGCACTGGTGGGCACAGAGGTGGCACTGGTGGGCACTGATGAGGTGGCACTGATGGGCATTGTTAGGTGGCACTGAAGGGCACTAATAGCTGGCACTGATGGGTAGCAGTGATTTGCACTGATTGGCACTGGTAGGTGACACTGATAGGCAATACTGCTAGGTGCCACTAATTGGCACCACTGGTGGGCATTGATAAGTGGCACTCATGGGCATTGATAGGTCACACTGATTACTGGCACTTATGTACTGGTGAGCACTTATTCATGGCACTGTGGGCACTGATCCGTGGCACTGGCAGGCGGTACTGGTGGGCACATATGAGGCAGCTTCACCTCTTCAGGACCGATGTCCCTTCAACAGAAGAGGGATAGAGAGGATAGAAAGGGTAAAAAAGGGGGAGGGGTATGCCTATATATCAAGAATAATATACAAGTGAAAGTGATAGATGACATCACTAAGGGAGCTAGGGTGGAGGCGGAATCCTTATGGATAGAGCTCCAAAGGGATAAAGCTAAGGGGAAAAAAATACTGGGAGTATGCTACAGGCCCCCTAACCTGAGGGAGGTAGGGGAGACAGATCTCCTATCACAAATTGGATTAGCAGCAAGGATGGGAAGTGTTAACATAATGGGGGATTTTAACCCCTTCCCAGCCGGCCACTGCATATAAACAGCTGGGAAGGAGCTCCCTCCTTCTGAGTGAACATTCCTGAACGTCCTTCAGAAGAAGTGGGATCACGCAGCCACGCAATTCTAAAGTGCACGTGTCCCCCAGACACACCGCATCTCAGAACGGCAATGTTATTTGCCCTCCTGATCCGCATGATGGTTGGGTCTAATCACAGCCATCGTAATGTAAACAGAGGGGTATGGGTGGCATCTGACAGGGGATCACGCTGCTGCATGCCCATGCAGCAACGCAATCCCGATCTGTGCCTGTTCCCCCCAGAGACAGGAGAGGTGTACAAGACAGGAGGGCTCTGTAATTGGCCCTCCTGATCACATGGCGACTGTGTCCAATCACAGTCATTATGTAATGTAAATAGAGAGTGGTTGTAACTGCTCTCGTCTCTTCCTCTCCTCACACAGAGCCTGTCAGTGAGGAGAGGACGAGAGATCTGTGCTGCAGCCAGGAGATCACTGAGTTTATAGCTGTTTGTCTGCTGTTTACCCACTGATCACCCAGCTAGTGTCCCCAAAACATTGAAAACACCTGTCATACAGTTAACATCTGCCCGTCAACAGCTGGCACATCAGCCCGCCAAAAGTGGGCATATCAGACCGTCAAAAGCTGGCACATCAGTCCGTCAACAGCCGGGACATCAACTGCCCGTCATCTGCCCGCCATCTTCAGGCACATCTGCCACCCACCATCAGGCACATCTGCTGCCTGCCATCTGACACATTTGCCACCCGTCATCTGACACATCTGCTGTCCGCCAACATCAGGCACAGCTGCCTGTCAACATCTGGCAATCTGCCCAGCATCTGGCACATCTGACACATTTGCCGCCCACCATCTGAGACATCTGCCGCCCGCCAACATCTGGCACATCTGCCTAACATCTGGCCCACCATCTGACATCTGCTGCCTGCCATCTGACATCTGCCCGCCATCCGGCACATCTGCCCGCCAACATCAGGCACATCTAGTCGCCAACATCAGGCAAATCTAGCCGCCCACCATCTGGCACATCTGCCCGCCAACATGACTAAAATATTGTACAGCGCAGAGGAGGCTCTCCAGATACTCCAGGGTGTCAGACGAGAGTAGCGGGGAACTCTCTCAATCAGACTCGGATAGCGACGATGAGCCAGTGGAAAGCAGTGGCTCCTAGACGGAAACCAAGGAAGATAGAATCTTAACAAGGAGAATCAGGAGAAATGAGCAGGCGCAGACATCCACCAGCAGCGCAGCACTCCAGAGCATCCACCAGTAGTGCAGCACTCCGGGTTAGGCAGGCATCCACCAGCAGTTCTGAAACCTTCCTAGAGGATATACCAGATGCTAGCAACAAAGCATCCCATCAACGAGGCAGTGCCTCCCAGATCTTCAACTGTATCCAACATGGCTGCCAGATACGTCAGTAGAACCTATAATTACCCTTTTTACAGCCCAGCCCTGGAAAATGTAACCCCACATTATTATTTTCACTTATTTTTTTACCAATCATCTCCTAACCTACATTGTGGGGCAATGTAATCTATATGCCAGCCGACATATAGCCAACAGTTCAAGTTCTTCATATGCCCGTCCTTTTGTTTGGAAACCCCTCATCGTGGAAGAATTAAAAATTTTCCTTGGCCTAACCCTCAACATGGGGCTGATAAAAAAATTAACTCCATTCCTACTGGTCTACCCAACCTGGTCATTGATGTCCAGAACCCGTTATGAGATGATTGTGAGATTTTTACATTTCAACAACAATGCCCAGTGCCTCTCTCGAAATCATCCCAGTTACGATAAATTATTCAAAGTTCGGCCCCTAATCAATTTTTTTTGCGCCAGCTTCAAGCAGATGTTTACCCCTGATATAAATATTTGTGTAGATGAATCCCTAGTACACTTCACCGGAAGACTTGGAATAAAGCAATACCTCCCCAGTAAAAGAGCCAGACATGGGGTAAAATTTTATAAGGCGTGTGACAGGGCCACAGGTAACACATATAACTTTATCATTTATGAGGGAAAAGACAGACAGCTAAACCCCCCTGGATGCCCTACCTACATAGAAACAAGTGGCAAAATTGTCTGGCAGATGCTTGGGAAAGTTTACCACCTAAACGTAGACAATTTCTCCCACTTTTCCATCATTTGTACCAAAAGAAGACTGTGGCCTGTGGGACAGCATGAACCAACTGCAAAGGCTTCCCACAGAGATTGGTCACCAAGCAATTGAAACAGGGTGAAATGGCCAGTATGCGGACTGAAGAGGTACTAGCGCTGAAGTGGAGAGATAAAAAAGAGATGTCTACATCCTTTCCACAATGCATAATGACACCTTGGTGGAACTGCAGAGAAGAAGAGGCACCATCCATAAGCCAAAATGTGTGCATGAGTTCAACCTATACATGGCGAGGGGTCAGTGTTGCCAACCGTCAGTATTTTTACTGGCAGCCAGTAAAAAATGGGCACTTTTCTACTGCCAGTAAATGTCAGTGAAAGGAAAAGGTTGCCAGTAAAAAATATGGCTGTCGCACGTGGCCTGGCCAAGACCATTTGAGTGCCTTCTACAGTATGTTCGGGCAGCGATTGTGGGTCTGATGGAAGCAGTGCCTGAGCATCTTGCATGATGTCATGGTGCAAGGGAATCGAGCCGAGCCACCAGGACCTTGTGTGAGCAAGGCAAGCTGGGAGTGGGACTAACAGTGCTGTTTGGACTGAAGGGACCATCTGGCATATAGAGAGACTGTCACTGTGACTCAGGAGGGGATGTGTCTAGTCGATGAGGTGTCATTATCTTCTGTGCTTCTGCACACTGCTGTAACTGTTACAGTGAGAGACAATTTCACGTGTTTGTGCCTGCCCATTCTCATTTCTTGTCCTCCTGAGTTCTGTCCCTGAGCTACTTAATTACTTACTAATAAATCGATCGTATTTACTATTGTAAATAAAATAAGATTTTTTTTGCCTTAATATGTACCATAAATCATATTGCTAATTGCATATTGTTCTTGTTTGTAGCCTAAATACTAAAATGTGTGCCTAAAACTGTAATTTTGTAACTTTTGGAAATGCCAGTAAAAACTTGGCTGTGCCAGTAAATTGTGGATGTCGTGTCAGTAAATTTCAACCTGGTAAGTTGGCAGCACTGGGAGGGGTGGATATGAACGACCAGATGATGCAGCCCTACTTGGCCACCAGGAAATCACTGTTTTGGTACAAGAAAGTCGCCATTTATTTCATGCAACTAGCCCTGTTCAATTCATATATTTTTTTCTAAGTGCACCCAAAGTTCCCTAACCTATCTAAAATTCCAAGAAGACGTTGTCACAGCCCTCCTCTATCCCCATGACCAAGCCCCTAAACTAATTTTCTCCAATTTATTAGCCAGACTCCATGAAAGGCACTTTCCCAAAATCCTCCCTCTTATCCAAACAGGTCGCAAACCCCCCAAAAAATGTTGTGTGTGTGTGTGTTCAAGTAGAGGAATTCGCCATAACACCTGATACTACTGTCCCCAATGTCCCTCCCAGCTAGACCTCTGTATTGGAACGTGCTATCAGAGCTATCATACTTCACTACACTATTAGTAAAGGGAAGATGATTTTTTTCCAGTTTCCACTATCTGCCATTTCTGTGAATGACCCGGACTGTTAACGACTATACCTGATCATTTACCCTGCCACTCTACAGCACAGGGGTCTCACATATGTGAGGGGTTCCAGAAAAGGTTTTCCAAGTGGAGAAAACATCCGGTTTTTAGTTTTAACAGATTAGGGTCTGGAGACTCAGAGGCTTCGTAGAGATTCGGGTAGGAGGAAGCCTCTACCCCTGTCCTCACCAAGGCTCAATGTACAAAGGGCTGCCTGCTGCCACCTGAACTGGTCATGCCTTTGCCTGCCACCTGAACTGGCAATTCCTATGCCTGTTACCTGAACTGCCTGTTAAACCTTGGACTGTACTGAACCATGTTCATACTTTTCCATATCTGTGTGCTGCCTGGACAATTCGTGGACATTTCTTTTGGCTGTCTGGACAAATGCTTTGACTGCTCTGGAATGGTATTCCTGCCTGCTAAAACCACAGGTGAGCCTTTTTTTTACCCATTTCTCAGCAGAATGTATTTTGGGGTGTAATTCTTGGTGTGTACATGCTATGTGTTAGAAGCTTGAAGGTGCTACTTGCATGTTAGGCCTCTGTATGTGGCCAGGTAGTGGAAAAGTCTCACACAAGGGGTATCGCCATATTCAGGACGAGTAGCAAAATGTATTTTGGGGTGTCATTTTGGCTATGTACATGCTATGTGTTAGAAAGATCTTCTAAATCAAAACTTTGTGAGAAACAAATAGGTTTTCATTTTCTTTCCATATTTTCCAAAAACTTTTGGAAAGAAATGACATTTTCAAAAGACTCGTTATGCCTTATAGAATTATACATTTTTCTTTCCAAAATGGGGTCATTTTGTGGGTAATTACATTGTCCTGGTGCTCTAGGGCCTTCAAATGTGTGATAGGTACTCAGGAAATGAAATGTGTAATTTATGCCTTTAGAACACCAGATGGTGCTACACGGATGTTGGGCGTCTGTATGTGAACAGGCTGTGGAAAAGTCTCACACATGGGATATAGCTATACTCAGGACGAATAGCAGAATGTATTTTAGGGTGTAATTGCAATTATGCTTGCACCGTGTGTGATAAATAACTTGTAAAAATGACAATTTAGTAAAGAAAAAAAAAATATATTTTTTTTTTTAATTTTCCAAAGCATTGTGGGGAAAAAATTGCAACATTTCAAAAAATTCACTATGCCTCTTACTAAATACCTAGACTGTTTTCTTTCCAAAAAGGGGTCATTTGGGGGGTTATTGTACTGTCCTGACATTTTAGGGCCTCAAGAAACGAGAAAGGCCATCAGTGCATTAGGACTGATACATTTTCAATAATGTGTAGCATGGCTTTTAGACTCTATAACTTTCACAGGATTTGTTTTTACCAAAGACATGTAGTAGAATACATTTTGGCCTAAATTTTCAACAAAATTTGATTTTTTGGTTTCTTTTAAAAGAGAACGGCACAGTGGTGTAGTGGTAGGCACTCTCACCTAGCAGTAAGAAGGGTTGCTGGTTCAAATTCCAACCAGGACACTACCTGCCTGGAGTTTGCATGTTCTCCCTGTGCCGGCGTGGGTTTCCTCTGGGCACTCCGGTTTCCTCCCACAATCCAAAGACATGCAGGTAGGTTAATTGGCTTATGTCCAAAATTGGCCCTAGTATATGAATGGGGACCTTGGATTGTGGCTCCTTGAGGCTAGGGACCGATGAGAGTGTGCAATGTACAGGGATAGGGAAAATTGCAGACACTCACTCAGGTTGAACTGCATGGACTGGTGTCTTTATTCAACCTTACCAACTATGAAACTATGAAGAAAGTAGAAAATTTGGTGGGATTTTTTTTCAAAATATTTGCTATTTTTTTGCTTATATCACAAAAAATAAAAAAATAAGTGGTGAATAAATACCACCAAAAGAAAGCTCTATTTGTGTGAACAAAATGATAAAAATGTAATTTGGGTACAGTGTAGCGTGACTGAGTAATTGTCATTCAAATTGAGAGATCACTGAAAGCTGAAAATTGGTCTGGGAAGGAAGGGGGTGAAAGTGTCCAGTATTGAGGTGGTTAATTATGCAGACAGACTGGGCGGAGGGAACCACGCATTTATCTAAGGCTCGCCAGTTCCTAAATGTCTTGCAGGACAATTTCATGGTTCAGATGGTAGAAGCACCAAACAGAAATAAAGCCTTACTGGATCTACTGATTACCAACGATACAGACCTGATCACCGATGTGGAAATACGGGGCAATTTAGGTAAAAGCGATCAAAGGTCAATTGGCTTCAGTATAAATCACACAAATAGGAAACATAAGGGGAATACAAAGACACTGAATTTCAAAAGAGCCAACTTCCCTAAATTACAAACCTTGCTAGAAGGCATAAATCGGGATAAAATCTTAGGAACAATGAACGGAGGAGAGATGGGTTTGCTTTAAGAGCATATTAAATAAGGGCATTAGCCAATGCATCCCATTGGGTCATAAATTAAAAAGAGTGAACAAAATGGATGGCTTAACTCCAATGTAAAAATGCATATAAAAGCAAAGGAAAAGACCTTCAAAAACTACAAGGTTGAAGGATCATCATCAGCATTCAGACTTTATAAAGAATGCAACAAGAAATGTAAGGGTGCAATAAGGATGGCTAAGATAGAACATTAAAGACACATAGTGGAGGAGAGCAAAAAAATCCCAAGAAATTCTTTATGTATGTAAACAGTAAAAAAGGGAGGACAGACCATATTGGCCCCATAAAGAATGAGGAAGCTACAAAGGACGGGGAGATGGCAAAGGTATTGAATTTATTCTTCACCTCAGTCTTCGCTAGGTAATCATGGGCTTCAGTAACCAAAACTGCAGTGTTTATCCTCATGACACATGACAGGAAGCACCTCCATGGCTAACAGAGGACAGAATTAAAATTAGACTTGGGAAACTTAACATTAATAAATCACCGGGACCAGATGGCTTGCACCTGAGATTACTTAGGGAACTCAGTCAAGTAATTGCCAGACCATCGTTCATAATTTTTACTGACAGTCTACTGACTAATAGAATCAGCTGATTGGAGAAAAGCCAATGTAGCACCAATATTTAAAAAGGGCCCAAAATACATCCCTGGGAATTATAGACCAGTTAGCCTAACATCAATAGTATGTAATCTGTTGGATGGGATGATAAGGGACTATATACAATATTTTAGTAATGAGATTGGTATCATTAGCAGCAGTGGCGGCTGGTGCTCGATTTTTTCTGGGGGGCACAAAAAGGCCCTAACCAAACCCACCCACAACCACCCCCCCGTCACTCGCCCGCAATAGGGCCTAAAGATTTAGACACTGGGTGGGAGAGATAGAAAGACAGGTAGATATTGGGTGGGAGGGGGAAAATGAGATAGATAGATAGATCCTGGGTGAGATAGATAGATAGATAGATAGATAGATAGATAGATAGATAGATAGATAGATAGATACTGGGTGAGATAGATAGATAGATAGATATAGTGGGTGAGATAAATAGACAGATAGATACTGGGTGAGACAGACAGACAGATAGGGTGTGTGTGTATGTGTGTGTGTGTGTGACACTGGGTGGGAGATAGAGAGTTGATGATGATGAGGACTTACATTTCTCATAATGAAGCTCCCTCCTGAGCAGACTGCAATCCGTGGCTAGTGACAGTCGTCCTGGCACCTCCTCTGCCTCCTTCCTTGCATACCAGCCAGGCTGAGAAGGATGTCTTCTCTCGGTGTGACTGTGTAGTCACACAGCAGTAGTTGAGTCCACTCGACATGCTTCCTGTGCTCGGGCGCACTGGGAGATAGAAGACGAAGTGACATCATAACTGAGTGTCACTCAAAGCACCCGGCAATAGCAATGCATATTATATGCATACTAATGCGGAAGCTACGGGTGAGATAGATAAATAGATACTGGGTGAGATAGATAGATAGATACTGGGTGAGGTAGATAGATAGATAGATAGATAGATACTGAGTGAGATAGATAGATAGATACTGAGTGAGATAGATAGATAGATAGATACTAGGTGAGATAGATAGATAGATAGATAGATAGATAGATAGATAGATAGATAGATAGATAGATAGATAGATAGATAGATAGATAAAGTGGGTGAGATAAATAGACAGATAGATACTGGGTGAGACAGACAGACAGATAGGGTGTGTGTGTGCGTGACACTGGGTGGGAGATAGAGAATTGATGATGATGATGACTTACATTTCTCATAATGAAGCTCCCTCCAAAGCAGACTGCAATCCGTGGCTAGTGACAGTCGTCCTGGCACCTCCTCTGCCTCCTTCCTTGCATACCAGCCAGGCTGAGAAGGATGTCTTCTCTCGGTGTGACTGTGTAGTCACACAGCAGTAGATAGATAGATAGATAGATAGATAGCTACTGGGTGAGATAGAGAGATAGATAGATAGATAGCTAGATAGATAGATAGATACTTTGTGAGATAGATAGATAGATAGATACTTGGTGAGATAGATAGATAGATAGATAGATAGTGTGAGGGGGTTCGCTCGGTAGCGGGTGTGTGTGACCCCCTGGATGGGTTCACAACACAAAGTCAGGCACAGCAGACCGCGGTGTAGGTGCAAAAAACAAAAGATCCGGTTTATTTAGGCTACATGCAGTGATACGTATAACCGCCAAACAAAATAAAACAAGAAAATAAATCCTGGTCAGCTTGACCTCTAACTACACACGTAGACTCCCTGTCTAACAACTGGGTGCAGCTTTGTGCTGCCCCAGTCCCTGTCTCTATTGTAGGGGTTTGCCACACAGACGTTAACTCACCGCACAGAACAGATCTCAGACTCCCCAGTCTATACACACAAAACTGGTTCCAGGATGGAGCATCTCCCTATGCATGCTGGGGTTTTTTGTAGAGGTCTTAATGAGCCCACTTACTACAGCTGGGCTCATTAACTCTTCCCCTCTAATTGTAAAAGTCTGCATAAAGCCTGAATCTAGGACACACATATTTCCCATCCTGAATACAACCAGGTGATTTTACCTGCGTGCTGCCACAATAGATAGATACTGGGTGAGATAGATAGATAGATACTGAGTGAGATAGATAGATAGATAGATACTAGGTGAGATAGATAGATAGATAGATAGATAGATAGATAGATAGATAGATAGATAGATAGATACTGAGTGAGATAGATAGATAGATAGATAGATAGATAGATAGATAGATAGATAGATAGATAGATAGATAGATAGATAGATACTAGGTGAGATAGATAGATAAAGTGGGTG